>NC_079198.1:17680485-17995485 GCF_029499605.1 Hyla sarda | reverse complement strand
AAAGGATAGGGGATAAGATGTCTTGATCGCGGGGGGGCCCGCTGCTGGGACCCCCTGCGATCTCCCTGCAGCACCCACATTCTATGCGTCACGCCCCCTCCCATAGACATGCATAGAGGGGGCGTGGCGTGACGTCATGTCCCCAGTGACAGATGAGGTTGGGCCCCTTTATGAACACATATGCCCCCAAATGTGTTACTTAGACTGCTCTTATAAATAGGTTTTTTGGTAAATCCATAACACTCAGTGTTTCTACGCAGTTCAGAAGTCTTGACATGGTTAATCACATTAGATTATACTCTGGGGATCACGATTAACCCTTGATGCCTCAGGGAGGTATAGTAAGTAGTGCCAGATGCCTCTTACAATGGAGAGATGGAGGGAGTTAAATTGTGAGATCATAAAAGCTTGGTCGATGAATAACAGAGTTTTGAATTTTATTGCAGAATGAATATGAAACCATGTAAAGTAGCACAAAGAATTAGTATAACCAGCAGATTAAGACTAAGTAAGAATTACCTTGCTGCGGCCTTTATGAGGAACTGAAGAGGAAGCGGTTCTGATCACATGATACCAACTAACAATGGGTTACAGGGGTTGAGGTGAGAGAGGATTAGGGCCTGGTTTACAGTGTTGTTCACAGTGAAATGAAGGACTTGTGGTCCATAGGTTTAAATATCACCAACCAAAAGTATATACCATGTAGCTCCTGATCCCCATACCATTCAAAAATACAGCTGTAGCAAAGGTGTATGCAGCCAACTGCATTGAGTAGTACCTGTAGGTAGTTCCCACCTGTATAGAGGTCCCCTTCATATAGGTAGTTTCTCCCCATCTGTAGGTAGTTCCCACCTGTATATAAGCCCCCACCATATAGGTAGCCCCCCTCCCTGTAGCTAGTTCCCCCTGTGTATAGGTCTCCACCATAAAGGTAGCCCCCCCCCAGGTAGGTAGTTCCCCTGTATATAGGTCTCCACCATATAGGTATTTCCCCCGGTATATAGGTCCCCTTCATATAGGTAGTTTATCCCCTTTGTAGGTAGTTCCCCTGTATATAGGTCCCCACCATATATACTCCCCTCTCCCGAAGTTAGTTCCCATCTGTATATAGGTCCCCCTATAGCTAGCTTCTCCCCCCTGTAGGTACTTTCCATCCATCTGTATATAGGTCCCCACCATATAGGTAGTTTTTCCCCCATGTAGGTAGTCCCCCCTATATTTAGTTTCCTATATATGTAGTTTCTCCCCCTCCTGCCCTCATAGGTAGTTCCCATGTGTATATAGGTCCCCATCATATGAGTAGTTTCTCCTCAAGGTAGTTCCCCCCCTCCCCCCGTGTATAGGTCCCCTCCATATTGATAGCTTACCCCTTCATATAGGTCTCCACCATATGAGTAGTTCCCCCGTACCTGTGTATAGGTCTTCACCATATAGATAGTTCCCCCCCTTCCTGTAGGTAGTTCCTCTCTGTATATAGGTAGTTTTCCCCCTGCAGGTAGTTTCCACCTTTATATAGGTCCCCACCATATGAGTAGTCCCCCCTGTACCTGTGTAAAGGTCTCCACCATATAGAGATAGTTCCCCCCTTCCTGTAGGTTGTTCCTCTCTGTATATAGGTAGTTTTCCCCTTGTAAGTAGTTTCCATCTTTACAGGCTCCCGTGGTGCAGCTACTTTCCTGTCTTTCTCCTCTCTGCAGGCATGGGATGATGACATTATCGCGTGCCAGAGTGCGGAGGAAGACAGGCTCCAGACCTCTAGTGACAGAGGGAGGAGCCAGGCACCTCTGTATTAAGCTAAATGTGTGTCATAATGACCCCCCTATAGCCAAATATAGTGCGACTATAGGTATATTCAATGATATCATATAATAGATATAAACACGGCACTGTGTGTGCGGAAAATTAGCGCAGTCCTCTCTGGGCAACGCTCGCACTGATAGTGCTGTGGTGACAGTGGTGCTCTGGCTAGTAAAAAGCGTTCATGTATATCCAACAAAGTAAGAGACGAAATGATAGCCGGCACTCACCAGTCTTCTTATTCTTCTTTATTATACTCACATATAGGGTGGGTAGGGAACAGACGTGATGGGGTTACATAGGCAACAAAGCTCCGCTTCGTGCAGCAGGTGCACTTCGTCCGGCCACCATGGGTGGCCGGACGAAGTGCACCTGCTGCACGAAACGGAGCTTTGTTGCCTATGTAACCCCATCACGTCTGTTCCCTACCCACCCTATATGTGAGTATAATAAAGAAGAATATAAGAAGACTGGTGAGTGCCGGCTATCATTTCGTCTCTTACTTTGTTAGTTAATCAATGATATGTTTAGAGAAGTAGCTCTGTGCAGGAGATCTAAGCTTGGTCTCACAGTTTGGGGCTTGGTCTCACAGTTTGGGGTAGTAAGGGATGAGCCTCTTTATGATGTCCATGTGACCTAATAGGTTACACTAATATGATAACTACTACTGTATAATCTTGTCCTACCATTGACCCAATGTTTATCAATCCCATTTATATATCTTTTGTTTAAGGTGATCTTAGTGTTCCATTTCTCAGATCTAACCAAACAAAGTTTGGCAATGGCACCAATGTGACCCTCCAGTGTAATGCAGAACACAATCATAATGTGACTTCTTACACTTTCTACCGTGATCAGACTCCTATCTGCTCTGAGCCCAATGTGATCTGCAGGGGATCATCCTTATACTTCACACCAATAACTGAGAAGGACAGTGGATCCTACATCTGCACTATCCAGAACCCTATGAGCAAAAACACCAGCAATGTTTTGAATCTCACAGTTTTATGTAAGTATACGCTCTATGATCTTTAAAATTCATTTTTTTTTCTTATGATACCACAAATTCAGTTTAGTTTATTGGCTACAATTATATTGTATTACATAATATTATTCCTAAATATATGAATTAGTTAAATGGGCACTGTTATTAAAACTAATTTTGCTATTGCACTCCTTATGGTAAATAAAAAATCTTTCTAATCTTTTATATGTTTTATTTGTGTTTAAAAAAGCTGCCACTAGGTGTCTCCCTACTTGTCCAGAACACATTTCCTCCAACTCTTGCACAGACTTTGGACTCCTCCTGGCCTGGCAGAAGTCCAAAATCAGGAAATGCAGTCTGGAGTGCTGAGGGGTGTGTGTGCAGCCTTACCAATCATAGCTCATCTCACACTGAACTACTCTGGGCTGTGTGTAGCAGAGTGAGGAGGAAGTTCTCCCCTGTATGGCTTCAGATGATGTCATACCTGCTGGGGAACGCCCCTTCCCAGTCTGTGAATCTGACTGAGACTGAGCAGAAAATGCAGAGCAATATCAAGGTAGAAAACTAAAAAATAATAAAAATAAAGGCAGGGGGTGGTTTATCATGATGGGGGCAGTGAACTGAGAGGATTATAACATTTAACAAGATCATGACAGGTACTCTTTACTCTTTAAATGTGATTTGCTATTTCAAATATATATTAACTCTACCAAAATGCAGAATTGCTCTATTAATTTTGGTTTTTCTTTGAAAATCTATACATCAGAATAGTTCTAGAACACCATAAAATGTGTTATAAAAGGTTGCATTTATCTGAAAGGTTTACACTAGAGCCTGCGTCGGACAATTTTTAAATCCGGCTCCTGCCCATTCCCGAAACGTGTGTACAATCCCACCCGCTCCCACAAACATTTCGTCACGGCTTTTAGAAATATTACTCCCCCCCCCCCCTTGCCATTTCATTTGCCCCTCCATACCATGTTATCACCCTCTTGTGCCATTTCATCAGCCCCCTGTGGCATTTCAGAGGTTTTGCAGGACTGAGTGGGGCTTTCGTATGTTCTGGGACCGCTCGCTACCACCCCCAACAACCCTGTTATTGCCCCTTCCCACAAGTCTTTTTTTAGTGAATCCTGTGGGACCTCAATCCCGATGCAGGGCTCTAGTTTACACTGCTTGTGTTGTAAAGAAGGCCGGAAGAAAACATAACCAAACATGCCCATACACATTGGACCAAAATTGATAGGTTTATTACCCACAATGCAATGCATTTCGCGGTAACACACCGCTTCCTCCGCATTTCTGAGGAAGTGATGTGTTACCGTGAAACGCGTTGCATTGTGGGTAGTAAAACTGTGTTTATGTTGAATCAGAAGTCTCCCAGTGCCTGCTTGGAGTACTTGGAGTACTGATTATGAATGGCCAGTCTAAATGACAAGTCTGGACTAAATATGTATGGCAGGGTCACAGAAACACTCAATAATCATTTGTTCAACCAACAACCTACTTCGATCTAATGTGTTTGGCTTCCCCAAGAATTCTATGGACAATAACTTGCCAATAGCCTAACTCTTATGGAAAAAAAACTGAAAGGACTGGACTACAACAATACAAGATGCAACAATGACGGCATCATTTGCCTATCAGGATTAGTCATTAACCACAAGCAGCCGAGCAGAAACTATAACACAGGCCAACATCCAGAAATATAAGCGACCTAGAAGAAATATTCAAAAATATTGATGTTTCTTATGAAAACAAAGATCTAGTTATCCATTTGGTTGTATTTTCTGCGGTTCTGTCAAAACGTGAAAGATTGATAAAGGAAGTGGGGCCAGTAGTGTAATGATGGCCTTTGATATTTGGGGTTGAGAATATTATGGACACCAAAAGAAGAAAAAGGAGAACAAACAAAGAGCAGAGACTTGTTTCATGCTCCAGTATTCAAATATGGCAGGTAAGAACTTCTATTCTGTACAAGTAATGCGTTTCTGGGCTGGAATAGCCCTTTCATCATGACGCATGATGAAAGGGCTATTCCAGCCCAGAAACGCGTTGCGTGTATGCAATACATTTTCTTTCCTGCAACATTTGAATACTGGCAGCTCTAATCAAGCCTCTGCTCTTTGTTTGTTCGCCTATTCTAAATATTGCACACCTGGTGATCCAGCATTGGAAGCCGCACCATCCGGTCTCCTGATCTCCACTGATAAGTGCACTGAGCATTGTGCCTTGTGCCTTTATTCTTCACCTTGAAGCAAAAGTCTGGATTAAAGCGGACCTGTCATGAGGATTTTGGTGTATAAACTCTCATTCCCCTCATAACATTTCAGACTGTTGAGACCCAATTAGCTCCTAGCAGGCTATAACTTCCCCTCCCCCTTATTACAATAATGAATTAAATAATAACTGACACAACAACAATTCAACTTTTCCGTGGGTGGGAATCGGCCACAGCTTTATTTATAAAATTACTTATATAAATAACAATTTAACTGTAACAAAGACACCGATTGGCTTCTTGCCAACCCGAGAGGTGCTGCCACACTGTCCTGTGTGGAGGTCTACCCCGGGTTGACCCCGCTTTCACCGTCTTCTTACCGCCAAGCTGTGACTTACAATAAACAGAGATACAAAAAGGGAGGGAGGGAGGGCAAAACTCCGGGTCCTGGGCAGATTGAGGGGGGGGGGGGGGGGGGGGGGGAGGGAGGCACCACAGCTATAAATACCCAGGGGAGGGCCCCTGAAAGCCCGGGAAACTATTAAGCCCCTGATTGGTGCACTCCTTCCCCCCCACCCATGGGACATACCACTATATTTACCCACAAGTTTTACAGGCGGGGGAGGGGGCTAAAAAAAACCTTGCCTGTACATTTCTTAACCCCTTAACTGCTCACCAGTCAGGGGGCAAGCTAGTTATGCACAGATACTTCTCTGTCAGGGGGCAAGCTAGTTATCCACTCGGATACTTCTCTGTTGGCAGATTATCTCATTAAAGAGTACCTGTCATGATCTTGTTAAATTCTATATTCCTCCCAGTTCACTGCCCCATCAGGATAAACCACCCCTGGCCTTTATTTTTATTATTTATTAGTTTTTTACCTTGATATTGCTCCGTATTTTTTGCTCAGTCTCAGTCAGTGCAGACGTGACATCATCTGAAGCCATAGAGGGGAGAACTTCCTCCCTCACTCTGCTACACACAGCCCAGAGCAGTTCAATGTGCGATGAGTTATGATTGGCTAAGGCTGCACTTCAGACTGCATTTCCTGATTTTGTACTTCCAGGCCAGTCTGTGCAAGAGAGGGGGGGGGGGGGGGGGGGGGTTGGGGGTAATGTGCTCTGGACAAGTAGGGAGACACCTAGTGGCAGATTTTTTAAACAAAAATAAAACTTTAGAAAACTTTTTTTTTTTAATTTAAACAAAGTACATTGGAAAGATTTTTTTATTTACCATAAGGAGTGCAATAGCAAAAATTAGTTTTAATGACAGTGTCCATTTAAGAACACAGGGGTCAGGCGGTGGAAATCCTGACAGGTTTCAGTCCACAGTAGGGACCAGAAACGATCTCATCTGTAGGATATTAGATACATATCGTCACTGCAATACCTATTTCATTTAGAGCATTATCATGAAAGTGAAGTCTAGTAAAGTTACATGACAATTTCAGCCTTTTTGTGTACTGACTTCACTGACCTTAAAGGAGTAGTCCAGTGGTGAACCCAGTGGTGAACAACTTATCCCCTATCCTAAGGATAGGGGATAAGTTGCAGATCGCAGGGGGGTCTGACCACTGGGGCCCCCCGCGATCTCCTGTATGGAGCCCCGACAGCCCGCGGAAAGGGGGCGTGTCGACCTCCGCACGAAGCGGCGGCCGACACGCCCCCTCAATACAACTCTATGGCAGAGCCGAAGCGCTGCCTTCGGCAATCTCCGGCTCTGCCATTGAGATGTATTAAGGGGGTGTGTCGGCCGCCGCTTCGTACGGAGGTCGACACCCGCTATCTGGCCTGAGAGAGCCTGGCCCCCGTACAGAGAGATCACAGGGGGCCCCAGTGGTCAGACCCCCCACAATCTCAAACTTATCCCCTATCCTTAGGATAGGGGATAAGTTTTTCACCACTGGACTACCCCTTTAATGGGGGACTCCACTGCTCAGGGTTTGGAACAAACTGTTCCGAACACTGGAGCTGGCGCCTGGAGCTCTTGATGTCATAGCCCCGACCCTCATGGCATCACGTCCCGCCCCCTCAATGCAAGTCTATGGGAGGGGGCGTGACGGCCGTCACGCCCGCTCCCATAGACTTGCATTGAGGGGGCAGTGTGTGAGTCATGAGGGGGCGGAGCTATGACATCAAGAGCTCCCGGCGCCAGCTCCAGCGTTCGGAACTGTTTGTTCCAAACCCTGAGCAGCGGAGTACCCCTTTAAACAATAACATTGTAACTAACATGTCATTTATCAAGGAGATACTGATTATTTTTTGTCCACTAATACTTATTGTTCTTGTTCACAGCTCCAGTCTCGGCAGTGACACTGACCAGTAACTCATCAGGAGATCTCTGGGCAGGACAGGACTCGGTGTCTCTCTATTGCACAGCTCAGGGTTCAGCCATCTCTTTCAGCTGGAGCATGAATGGGAATCCAGTGTCCTCGGACGCTCCATATAACATCACTAAGATTAATTATCCTCCAAAATCTATTTTAACCATCAGCCCTGTCTCCAAAAATGACATAGGACCCTTCACTTGTACAGCATCCAACTTGGAGGATACCAAGGCCAGCAATGAAATCAGCCTCAACATCAACTGTGAGCTCTTTCCTATGGTATAGACAATATGTCAGAAGCACCATATTGGAAAGTAGAGGATAAGATAGATTGGAGGGGGGTTTGCGAAGTTTGGGGATATTAAAGGGGGAATGCAAGTGGAAAATGTTTTTTTCTCATATCAACTGGCTCCAGAAAGTTAAACAGATTTGTAAATTACTTCTATTAAAAAATCTTAATCCTACCAGTACTTATCAGCTGCTGAAGTTGAGTTGTTCTTTTCTGTTTGACAACAGTGCTCTCTGCTGACACCTCTGTCTGTCTCAGGAACTGTAAGCCATTCTTCCTGATGAAGAGGCATTGTGGCCTCGAAACGCGTTGTTGCACGGCTTAATAAAGAAGTATACCTACTCGAAACAGCTTCTGAGGTGGATTGCGCTACTAGCACCGTTTTTTTTCTTGTTCATCCATCCTGTCTCAGGAACTGTCCAGAGTAGGAGCAAATCCCCATAGAAAACCTCTCCTGCTCTGGACAGTTCCTGACACAGACAGAGGTGTCAGCAGAGAGCACTGTGGTCAGACTGAAAAGAACTACACAACTTTCTCTGTAGTGTACAGCAGCTGATAAGTACTGGAAGGTTTAAGATTTTTTAATAGAAGTAATTTACAAATCTGTATAACTTTCTGGCACCAGTTGATTTAAAAAAAAAAAACGTTTTCCATTGGAGTTACCCCTTTAAGTGATTTTAGTTTTGAGGAAAATATCAAATGATATACTTTATAGACGATTTTCAGTGCATTATGCTTTGCAGTGTCATTGGATTAAATGGAGTCCACTTCATTCACTGATACGTTGGCAGCCGATTTTGAGCTTATGGCAACGTATTCAGACCATGGAGGCACAAGTCGTAATGGGAATAAACCCATACATATTTTATTTATTAATTCCCCACTGTATTATTATTTCTACAAAACACACCACATGTGTTGCTACTGCTCTCTCTCTATATATATATATATATATATATATATATATATATAGGGGGGATTTATCACAATCTGTACAGAGGAAACGTTGCTGCGTTGCCCATAGCAACCAATCAGATCGCTTCTTTCAGTTTTGCAGAGGCCTAAAGTTGCTGACTTGCCCATAGCAACCAATCAGATCGCTTCTTTCAGTTTTTCAGAGGCCTAAAGTTGCTGAGTTGCCCATAGCAACCAATCAGATCGCTTCTTTCAGTTTTGCAGAGGCCTAAAGTTGCTGAGTTGCCCATAGCAACCAATCAGATCGCTTCTTTCAGTTTTTCAGAGGCCTAAAGTTGCTGCGTTGCCCATAGCAACCAATCAGATAGCTTCTTTCAGTTTTTCAGAGGCCTAAAGTTGCTGAGTTGCCCATAGCAACCAATCAGATAGCTTCTTTCAGTTTTTCAGAGGCCTAAAGTTGCTGAGTTGCCCATAGCAACCAATCAGATCGTTTCTTTCATTTTTCAGAGGCCTAAAGGCCTCTGAAAAATGAAAGAAGTGATCTGATTGGTTGCTATGGGCAACTCCGCAACGTTTCCTCTGGGCAGGTTTTGATAAATCTCCCCCATAGAGTTTACATTATTTTGTCTTACAGGGTACCCAGAAGGCAATATTCAATGTACGGCCCAAACCACTAGTCAGACTGTCCAGCTCGGCTGCTCCTGGTCTGGAGGAAATCCGGCCGCTAATGTGACCATGATCCATAATGACCTAAATAAAACAAAGCTTGATCTTTTCTACAGAAAAGTGCCTTTATCCAATATTATTGAAGGGTCCAACCTCACCTGTAATGGAAACCACATGGGAAGAACCTCCAGCTGTGTCTTACTATTCTGTAAGTCGAAATTCCTGTTTAAATGGATTATGTCACAATTTGTCATTGCTTTTAGAGCATTTTTTTTGTCTATGTTTTGGCGCAGTTCAGGTGCAGGCAGCATATTTAGCGTCTTTTGATATAGATAGAGATGAGCGAATTTACAGTAAATTCGATTCGTCACGAACTTCTCTGCTCGGCAGTTGATGACTTATCCTGCATAAATGAGTTCAGCTTTCAGGTGCTCCGGTGGGCTGGAAAAGGTGGATACAGTCCTAGGAAAGAGTCTCCTAGGACTGTATCCACCTTTTCCAGCCCACGGGAGCACCTGAAAACTGAACTAATTTATGCAGGATGAGTCATCAACTGCCGAGCCGAGAAGTTCGTGACGAATCGAATTTACTGTAAGTTCACTCATCTCTAGATATAGACAGTTTCACTCTTTTTGCCTACCCGTAGAACTTTATCTTTTTGACCATGCAGTGGTCACATATTTATCATTTGCAACTTTTGTCAAAAGTCACTATTTTGTGCGCAAAGGTCCTTTTTTAGGCGCAAAGCTACACCCCCTACCAGTAGGCATGAGAATCACTTCTACCTTCTGCAAATCAAGACTGTTGAGACCCAATTAGCTCCTAGCAGGCTATAACTACCCCTCCCCCTTATTACAATAATTAATTAAATAATAACTGACACAACAACAATTCAACTTTTTATGGGTGGGGATCGGCCACAGCTTTATTTATAAAATTACTTATATAAATAACAATTTAACTGTAACAAAGACACCGATTGGCTTCTTGCCAACCCGAGAGGTGCTGCCACACAGTCCTGTGTGGAGGTCTACCCCGGGTTGACCCCGCTTTCACCGTCTTCTTACCGCCAAGCTGTGACTTACAATAAACAGAGATACAAAAAGGGAGGGAGGGAGGGCAAAACTCCGGGTCCTGGGCAGATTGAGGGGGGAAGGGAGGCACCACAGCTATAAATACCCAGGGGAGGGCCCCTGAAAGCCCGGGAAACTATTACACCCCTGATTGGTGCACTCCTTCCCCCCCACCCATGGGACATACCACTATAGTTACCAACAAGTTTTTACAGACGGGGGAGGGGGCTAAAAACCTTGCCTGTATATTTCTTAACCCCTTAACTGCTCACCAGTCAGGGGGCAAGCTAGTTATGCACAGCTTGCCCCTCCACCTTTAAAGGAGTACTCCAGAATAGGAAAATTGTCCTTCATACTACCGGCAGTAAAAAACATAAAGAGATACATACCTTCCTTTGCTCCCCCGGTGCCTCCGGTAACCCACTCCAGTCTCCGCCGCAATCCTCTTCCTGGTTGCCGGTGGTCGGCGAGTCATACTGCACTTAGCCAATCACTGGGCGCAGTGAAGTCCCGACTCTGCCGGCGATAGGCTGAGCGGCATTGTGACGTTTTAGGCCCCGGCAGCACTTGCCAACCACCGGCAACTAGGAAGAGGATCTCGGCGGAGACCGGAGTGGGTTACCAGAGGCATCGGGGGGAGCGAAGGAAGGTATGTACCCCTTTATTTTTTTACTTCCGGCAGTATGGAGGACAATTTTCTTATTCCGGAGCACTCCTTTAACCTCTTGGGGACGACAGCGTCCCACTGCCCTTCTATGACGCGCTCAGGAGCTGGGCGCGGGTCATAGCTGGGTGGTCCTGGCGGCTATCTGCCACAAGGACTCATCTCTGTTGCCCGGCTTTAACCCCATAGACACCGCAATCAAATGTGATTGTAGCATCTAAAATGCAAGTAAAAATGTCCAGGCAGCTCTTTGAAAGTAAAGAAAAACACCTAACCTGCCAAATTCAGGACCCGGGAAAGTGTCTACTTCCCTCCCTCACAAGCGTCTAGATAAAGTGTATGTGTTAGAGCTTTTCCCACCACAGCAGAGCTGGGCCAATGTTTCCACTTATGTCCCACATGAAACTTTCTTCCAAGAGATAGCTCAGCTTAGAAAGTATTATCTTATCCACCTACACAAATGGAATATAGTCAGAATAGATAAAGAAAAAGAGGAACCTCTTTTGGACTGTTACCATAAAAAGGAGGTGTACAGTTCATTCCGTGTGTGTCTCTTACGCTCATCTCGTTCTATAGATGATTTGTAATAAGCTGGTTGGCATATTGCAGTTAGTCTTGTTGTCAGCCACCACCCATAAGACTGTTCTAAACAGTAATACATAATATACTTTAGCTTCTTAAAGGGGTACTCCGCTGCACAGCGCTTGGAACAAACTGTTCCGAACGCTGGAGCCAGCACCAAGAGCTCGTGGTGTCATAGCCCCACCCCCTCATGATGTCACACCCCGCCCCCTCAATGCAAGTCTATGGGAGGGGGCGTGACAGCCGTCACGCCCCCTCCCATGGACTTGCATTGAGGGGACGGGGCGTGACATCATGAGGGGGCGGGGCTATGACACCACGAGCTTTCGGCGCTGGCTCCTTTAAAGGAGTACTGCAGTGAAAAATAACTTACCCCCTATCCAAAGTATAAGGGATAAGTTATAGAGCACGGAGGGTCCAACTGCTGGGACCCCCCGAGATCTCCTGAACGGGCCCCCAGCAGTCTGCCAGAATCGGCCGTTCCGACCCCTGAAGGAAGCCGTGGCTGACACGTCCCCTCCATGTATCTCTATGGGATACATGGAGGGGGCGTGCCGGCCGCCGCTTCGTGCCAGGGCCCCATTCAGGAGATCGTGGAGGGTCCCAGCTGTCAGACCCCCCATGACCTATAACTTATGCCCTATCCTTTGGATAGGGGATAAGTTATATTTCACTACAGAACTCCTTTAAGGTAGTTGTGTGTAGAGTATGGGGTAGAGTTTCTCCTTTTTAAACCTGCAATGCTACCTGGGCAATGCTCTCCAAAGAAGGAAAGGGTGGCTCTTTAGTCCTACCTAGTGAAAGTTGCTATCCGTATGTTTATGTCTAACCTACAGACAATGAGATAAGTATTAAACGCGTCACTATTTTTCTCACTAAATATATTTCCAGAGATGCTATTAACATGAAATTGTAACCAGATGTTAGTAACAAGTAATCCATACATACAAAGAAACCAAATCAATAAGCTCATCAGTCAAGTTATGTGTAATAATGTGAAATGAAATGAAAGTCATGAACTCATGAAGGAAGGTAGGTGCAAAAAGGCATGGAAAGCCAAGACAATGATCCAAAACACACAGCCAATGGAACAAATGTTTTCAAATCAACTGGTGCCAGAAAGTTAAAAAGATTTGTAAATTACTTCTATTTACAAATCTTAACCCTTCCAGTACTTATCAGCTGCTGTATGCACCAGAGGAAGTTATGTGGTTCTTTCTAGTCTGACCACAGTGCTATCTGATGACACCTCTGTCCATGTCAGGAACTGTCCAGAGCAGAAGCAAATCTCCCTAGCAAACCTCTTCTGCTATGAATAGTTCCTGACATGAACAGAGGTGGCAGCAGAGAGCACTGTAGTCAGACTGAAAAACTACTCAACTTCTTCCGTAGCATACAGCATCTGATAAGTACTTGAAGGATTAAGATTTTTAAAAGGGTTATCCAGGAATAGAAAAACAGAGCTAATTTCTTTCAAAAACAGCTCAACATCTGTCCCCAGTTTGTGTGTGGTTTTACAACTTGGCCCCATTCACTTCAATAGAACTGAGCTGCAGAACCACACCCAACCTGGAGACAGACGGGGAGAGATTTTTTAAAGTAAATTAGCTCTGTTTTTCTATTCCTGGACACCCCTTTAACTTTCTGATTTGAATTTTTTTTTTCGCACAGGAGTACCCTTTTAAATTCCATTGAAAATCTAAGAAAGAATTGAAGATCCTGATTCAAAGAATAGACCCACAGACCCTTTAAGATTTGAAGACTGTGGAAGAATAGGCCAAAATCCCACCAGTGCAATACATGTGACTAGATTCTCCATACAGAAGTCATCTTAAAGCTGTCAGGCGTGTTCAATACTTTTTTTCCTGTGTCTTGGCTTTCCATGCCTTTTTGCCCCTGTCATTTTGACACATAACTTAATTTCTGAGCTTATTTGTTTGGTTCTTTGTATGGTTTACTTGGGTTGTTACCAACATATGATGAACATTTTATGTCAATAGCATCTTTGGAAATCTATTTAGGGAGAAGAATAGAGAAGATGGGTTCTCTTCTTTTTAGAGGAGTTTCTAGTTTGGCAAATAATCCCTAAACATGTTTCAATGTTGTCTTTTTGGTTGGACATTCACCTACAGGGTAGCTACTTACCTTGTCGGTGACACCAGAAAGTTATCTTTTGTTCTTTTGGAGAACTAATTGCATTCATTTAAGGCAGCCGAAATGATTGGGAGTTGATTTACAGACAGGTGAAATAGAGCCCAATATTTCATGCCTCAGCAGTACCTGTCATTAAGGGGAATGCATCATGAGAAAATTACCTATTGTTTAAATCAAGTTTTTAATGTTAAACATATTTTTTTGAGAATTTTAGATTTATTTATTAGTTTATTTTCTTTCAAGTTTTCTATTTTACTATCTTTATTATAAAATAATCCTGAAATACAGTATTGCAGTATTCGTTTTGGCCACTAGGTCTAAAACTAAGATGAGACTTCCTGTTCTGTCTGTGATATGGTAGAGGCTGCTGGAAAGTGATCAGTATAGCATTACAGTGAGAGGTGACACCAGTAAATAAAAGACAATAGCGGCTCAGCCTCCCCTACCTCTGTAGAATGACCTCTGCATGAGTCACAGAACATGCTCACAAACCTTCCCCATAGAAAGAATAGGTTCTGGAAATGTTCATTGTGTCTATGTCCATGGGGCTTGCTGTAAAGCATCTCTCTAAATGTTGTTAAGAAGGCTTATGCAAGATGGCTAAATCTAAATGAAAAAAATAAAATCGGAACATAGAAACAGATTTAAAAAAAGGAAAAAAAAAAAACATGTTTAATCAGAACAAAAAAATCACTTTAAAGGTGTTATCACACCAAAATTTTAATATATAGTATTAAGCAAAAAATACGTTTTTATGTTAAATAACTTTGTGGGTAGTGATAGTGCTCCATAGTTTTTCTTCTGTGTCCCAATACCTGCATCTGCCAGTAACAGGCAGAGATGGACACACATCCCCTCAATGCAAGTCTATGGGAGGGGGCATGACGGCTGTCACGCCCCCTCCCATAGACTTACATTGAGGGGGCGTGTGTGATGTCATGATGGGGCGGGGCTATGACATCACAAGCTCCCGGCGCCATCTCCAGCGTTTGGAACAGTTTGTTCCAAACGCTTAGCAGCGGAGTACCCATTTAACAATAAAGATTTAGCTTTAAATGGAGGGTTAATGGGATATCTCCATGCATTCCTTTATGCTCTGCTAAATATGTCCCAGTCTACACAGTAAGGCTGACAGGTGAGCTGGAGAAAACTGAAAATGTTAGCTTATATCACATTGGCCAGTGCCTCAAATACTATAATAAATTGTAATAACACATAGGTCTTGTTTGTTTTTGTCCCACAGTTCCTATTTCTCAACAAAGGCTGAAAGATGAAGTCATAGCTGGAATTATATTGGGGATATTAGTTGGACTTGTCATCATTGGTGTCACTGTATATTTCGTCTTCAGGCGAGAGCAAAGTATGTGGAATCCATTTGTTCTTTTTTTATAAATGTCCAAATATGTCTTCAATACTGTATGCATTGTTAATAACACCCTAGACAGTGCTACAATGAGAACTCCATAGCTGTAATGTAATGACCTGCTTTGATCCCATCTCCACCAGCTTTTCATGTACCACCAGTATTCCAACCAGTTTCTGGTTCATACAGTCTAAGGTGATTCCTGTGTCTTCACCATTTGTAGGTTCAGATGATCTTGGCTGCTAGGGTCCCAGGTTGCAGGTGCAGGGCCCTCTGAAGAAGTATGGGTGCAGGTAGGAGGGGCGAAACCTGCACAAGTATCCCCTATTGGGATAAAGAGCAAGTAAAATCTACTAGCTAGGTCAGTAAGGAGAAAGGCATGTCAGGGTCAAAATCATACATAGCCTAGGTCAAAATCTGGAAGGTAACATTATTATCAGAGTCAGGTACCAGAGAAAGGTCAAAAGCCAAGTCAGGGCCAAGCCTGGAGGGAACATCAATACCGAAATCAAGAGGAGAAACCAGGTGTTCAGGAGGCCAGACAGCAGATCCAGGAACACTGTAACACGATGCATTAAAGGGGTACTCCGGTGCCTAGACATCTTATCCCCACACTCCGCCCCTCAATGCAAGCCTACGGGAGGGGGCGTGATAGCTATCACGCCCCCTCCCGTAGGCTTGCATTGAGGGGCGGAGCCTGACATCAAACGGGGGCGGAGGCGTGACATCACATGCCGCCGGTACTGCGGTCGACCGTAATCAGTCTCGGAGCGAACACGCTCCGGGGACTGATTACAAACGGGGTGCCGCATGCATGATCCCGGGGGTCCCCAGCGGGGGGGACTCCCACGATCATGCATCTTATCCCCTATCCTTTGGATAGGGGATAAGATGTCTAGGCACCGGAGTACCCCTTTAAAAATATTTAGATATCAACTGTCTCCAGAAAGTTAAACAGATTTGTAAATTACTTCTATTAAAAAAATCTTAATCCTTCCAATAAATATCAGCTGCTGAAGATGAGTTGTTCTTTTCTGTCTGACAACAGTGCTCTCTGCTGACATCTCTGCTTGTCTCGGGAACTGCACAGAATGGAAGAGGTTTGCTATGGGGATTTGCTTCTACTCTGGACAGTTCCCGAGACAGGTGTCATCAGAGAGCACTTAGACAGAAAAGAACAACTCAACTTCAGCAACTCATAAGTACTGAAAGGATAAAGATTTTTTTTAATAGAAGTAATTTACTAATTTGTTTAACTTTCTGGCACCAGTTGATTTAAAAAAAAAAAAAGTTTTCCACAGGAGTACCCCTTTAACTACTAGTCTATATTTTTTATCTTTGCTAAGACCTTACTTTATTTACATACTGTTAGCACAAAGTTGAATGTATATTTTATAAGTTTATTTTTTTACCCTATAACTTTTTTCCTCATATTTTCCAGTAAAGCCTAAAATGTTAATAAATGATCACAACGATTCGTCTTCATCATCTCACATCTATGAGAATACTCTACCAATGGCAAGGGTAAGACAATAAACATGGCTGTGAATGTACTGTAAATACTCGAGTATATACGGAATGTAGAAGGAAGGGAATTACATTGTAACTTCCTTTGTATCATAACTGGGAAATGAAATCCAAACCACAACAAATGTAAATATGGACAAGAAATAAAGTATTTTATTTGTATTTTTACCATTATAGACTGACATGATGCCGTCTTCAAAACAAGATCCCATTTATGAGGTAAGATATAACAAATACATGACACAGGGTGAGGAATGTCAGATGTGAGATCTACACAGAAAATTGGGCACCTGACATGATATGAACTTTTAGGACACACCTACTCTCTGAGTCACATGACAGTTTTTTCTTGTACAAAGTTATTTAAATGCTTTCAGGAGTGATTCCTGCTTTCCTGTTATAGAGAATGCCTGCGAGCCCTTCATTCCTGCACACTCATAGAGAAAGCCTGTAAGTCCTCCGCCCCTGCACACTCATAGCAGGGGCGGATCCAGAGTCTAGTCTCGGGAGGGCACTATCAGAGTATCGTGTGGGGTTCGACACGCCCCCGCTCATAGACTTGCAGTGAGTGGGGGTGGCGTGACGTCACGAGGAGCGTGGCCGTGACATCATTACCCCAGCAGCCCGCACCCAGAGTTCGGGACAAAATGTTCTGAACGCTGGGGCAGTGGATTACCCCTATAAGTATGCAGCATAAGTCCCCCACATTTAGTACGCAGCATAGTTCCTCCACATTAGGTAGGCAGCATAGTTCCTCCACATTAGGTAGGCAGCATAGTTCCCCACATTAGGAAGGCAGCATAGTTCCCCCACATTAGGAAGGCAGCATAGTTCCCCCACATTAGGAAGGCAGTATAATTCCCCCCATTAGGTTGGCAGTATAGTTCCCCCACATTAGGTTGGCAGTATAGTTCCCCCACATTAGGTAGGCAGCCTAGTTCCCCCACATTTAGTAGGCAGCATAATTCCACCACATTAGGTAGGCAGCTTAGTTCCTCCACATTTAGTAGGCAGCATAATTCCCCCACATTAGGTTGGCAGCATAATTCCCCCACATTAGGTTGGCAGCATTATTCCCCCACATTAGGTTGTCAGCATAGTTCCCCCACATTAGGTAGGCAGTATAGTTCCCCCACATTAGGTAGGCAGTATAGCTCCCCCACATTAGGTTGGCAGCATAGTTCCCCCACAGAAATACAGCCTCCAGCCATATACAGTGTATGGCTGGAGGCTGTATACTGCCTCACTTTAGTGCTCCGATCACCACTCCGCCAGTCAGGGGTCATGATTTACTGCTAGGTCCCGGGACCAGAGGAGCGTTGGTCGGAGCACCATAGCTGACGTGCCTCTGGTAACTTACCATGTGCGCGTCCTCCTGCTCCTTCCCCCATCCACTCATAGAGAAAGCCTGTGAGTCCTGCTTTTCCACTGAGTCCTGTTTCCCCTGCCCACAGTTAACAGCCATGATGTTTGCCAGTTTGCATGCAGGTAGAGCTGTCAGTCACTCTGTGTGGACATAAAAGCACACAGATTTTTTCTGGGAATCATGACAGCATTTACGGTGATATTACATGATACTGAAGTAAACTATAGAAACAGAGGCTTAGCTATAGAGGCTACTGGAAAAATGTAGCACCAGGACCTTGTATCTTAAACGTTTTAAATGTCTCCCCATTATATATATAAAAACAAAACAACAAAAAAAAAACAACAAGGTTTTAAAAGTTCAGTTCTGCTGGTTCGCTAAACTCTGGCAAAAAGTTCTGATTCTGTCCAAATTAGTTCTGTCCAAACCTTTACTTTAACCGTAGCCAAAAAAATGTGTGTATAATACTGTCTTTGAGCCCTAAAAGCCATGTATAACACTTTTCAGTCACCTAGGAGCATATCTATAGACTTCTTAAAGTAAATTTCACAGTTACAGCAACTTGCAGATTTTTTTATGTCCAAAAAAAATCCCTTTTACGAGGCAGATGCCTATATGCAGCTTTTTACTTTTCACTACTCACTGTCCCTTACCGAGATCTTCACCTAACACCTGCTATCTCTAAAATGGCTGAAGCTATGTGCATAGGCTTTTATAGTGGCTTTGACCTCACCCTTATATTGCCTCCTGATTGGCTGGGAGAGCGGTTTGAAAGGCATTATGGACTCCCCAAAGGTCATGTGATCCTTTCTTCTTTCTTTTTGACTCATGTAATTTTAGCAAAGTTTCGAACTCCAGTTTTACGGATTTGGTTTGCTCATTTCTAGTTAAAAAGGGCTTGTGGCAGGTGGAGACTCTGGTATACATTTGGCATTAGGGCCTCAGCGTTTCAAGTCACTCACTATATGCCTCTGCGTATATAACTATATATCCCAAAGAACCCCCCTTCAATCCTATGCTGCCTTCAGATAGGATGCATGACAGATTTGCATCAAAGGGGACTCCACTGGAAAACATTTTCTTTTAAATCAACTGGTGCCAGAAAGTTAAACACATTTGTAAATTAGCATAAAACAAGAGAATGTCCAGCGAGGGAATAGTGCCAAAGAACTTTTCTTTATTGTTAAAAGCCAGCAAAACAGGAACAAATGTGACGCGTTTCAGGTGTCTATATGCACCCTTAGTCGTACATATATGTACGACTAAGGGTTCATATGGACACCTGAAACGCGTCACATTAGTTCCCGTTTTGCTGGCTTTTAACAATAAAGAAGAGTTCTTTGGCACTATTCCCTCGCTGGACATTCTCTTGTTTTATGCTATACTGCATTGTGTGGCTGCCACAGCACGGTCCGAGCGAGGGGCGACTACATGGTGAGCTGGACA
The DNA here is from genome assembly GCF_029499605.1 of Hyla sarda. Taxonomy (NCBI): domain Eukaryota; kingdom Metazoa; phylum Chordata; class Amphibia; order Anura; family Hylidae; genus Hyla; species Hyla sarda. The sequence continues at coordinate 17,976,111 of NC_079198.1, read as the reverse complement.
TTGTCTTCTATTTCTACAATTGTAAATTACTTCTATTAATAAATCTTAATCCTTCCAGTACTTATCAGCTGCTGTATACTACAGAGGAATTTCTTTTCTTTTTGAATTTCCTTTCAGGCTGACCACGGTGCTCCCTGCTGACACCTCCGTCCATGTCAGGAACTGTCCAGAGCAGGATAGGTTTGCTATGGGGATTTTCTCCTACTCTGGACAGTTCCTAAAATGGACAGAGGTGTCAGCAGTGAGCACTTGTGGTCAGGCAGAAAGGAAATTCAAAAATAAAAAAACTTCCTGTGGAGCATACAGCAGCTGATAAGTACTGGAAGAATTAAGATTTTTTAATAGAAGTCATTTACAAATCTGTTTAACTTTCTTGCACCAGTTGATTTAAAAGAACATGTTTTCCAGTGGAGTACCCCTTTAATGTCTTGTTTGTATTGAATACCTAATTAATGTTTGTGCTTCTTTATATCCAGCAAAAACAACAACCTTTATACTGCAACGTGTTGCTGGGCCGTCGGAAATAACCACGATAAGTAATTATAACACATTTATGTAGTCTTGTTTTTTTTTTTAGCTTTATAGATATTTATTATTATTATTATTATTATACTAACTTCTCTAAATATGTTATGTATGAGGGTCTGTAAAATTATTTCCAGGGGTGTGTATGTGTGTGTATAATTTTAATGTGATACTCCACTACTTATCCTTAATCCACAGGGGTCCGATCACCGACACCCTCACAATCACCAAAATGGGGCCTGTCTCATGTCGGCCCCCCCTTGCAAACCCGACCGGTGGACACCAATGAGTGGATAACTGACATAAGGAAATTTGTCTCCATAGCAAATCTGTAACTTAAGAACCTTCTTATGTCTGTTACAATAGGAATATCTGCACTTCTGCAGTGGGGCACAAACAGCTGCCTAAATGTGCATACATGGACTAACTATAACAACTAAACTTCACAATTTGTGTTGAGACCTTCTTTAAATGAAACATGACACAATTTCTCTTTATTATACCTTTCTTTCCTTAAAGGGGTACTCCAAACGCTGGAGCCGGCACCGGGAGCTCGTGATGTCATAGCCCCGCCCCATCACGACATAATGTCCCGCCCCCTCAATGCAAGTCTATGGGAGGGGGCGTGACAGCCGTCACGCCCCCTCCCATAGACTTACATTGAGGGGGCGGGACATTATGTCATGATGGGGCGGGGCTATGACATCACGAGCTCCCGGTGCCGGCTCCAGCGTTCGGAACAGTATGTTCCAAACACTGAACAGCGGAGTACCCCTTTAAATGAGCAGCTTTAGCCTGGGATTACCATGAAGAATTTTACCTCTGTTTTTAATTTGGCCGATATAATTGTGTTGTAAATGCTACTATTTTTTTTTTTATTTACCTTAAAACTATTTTACAAAAAGTGTTTATTGCAACTCATTTTGTTACTGCTTCAATCTATCTGAAATAACGAATGAAAAGCTTTGCAAATATTATTTGGGCGTACAGTTCCTTTACAGATCTATATGTCTCCATGGTTACAGACTACATATAAAATCCTGTGTAGTCTGACAGTGCTGTAAATTTCCCTGAATCCCAGTATTAGAGTTGAGCGAACTTACAGTAAATCGGCTCGTAGCGAACCTCGCAGCTCGGCTGTTGATTACTTTAGTCTGCGTAAATTAGTTCAGCTTTCCAAGGGCTCCAGTTGCCTGGAAAAGGTGGATACAGACCTAGGAGACATAAGACTTTCATCCCGGACTTTTCCAGGCAACCAGAACCCTTGGAAAGCTGAACTAATTTATGCAGACTAAAGTAATCAACAGCCGAGCTGCGAGGTTCGCTACGAGCCGATTTACTGTAAATTCGCTTAACTATATCCAGTATATCAAGAAGTGGCAACTAATATTAAAAGGGGTACTCCGGTGGAAAACGTTTTTTTTTTTTTTTTTTTTTTAATCAACTGGTGCCAGAAAGGTAAACAGATTTGTATATGACTTCTATTAAAAAATCTTAACCCTTCCAGTACTTTTTAGAGGCTGTATAATACACAGGAAGTGCTTTTATTTTGGGATTTCTCTTCTGTCAAGACCACAGTGCTCTCTGCTGACCTCTGCTGTCCATTTTAGGAACTGTCCAGAGCAGCATAGGTTTGCTTCTGGGGATTTTCTCCTGCTCTGGACAGTACCGAAAATGGACAGCAGAGGTCAGCAGAGCGCACTGTGGTCGTGAAAGAAGAGAAATCCAAAAAGAAAAGCATTTCCTCTGTAGTATACAGCCCCTAAAATTACTGTAGTATACAGCCCCTAAAATTACTAGTTCGTTCTAGTCAGAGTCAGGCTTTTGCCAGAGCAGAACCTTTCCAAGCTCTGCTCCTTCTAGGCTGACATGTAACTAGTATAACTAGATAGAGCAGTGGTCTCCAACCTGCGGACCTCCAGATGTTGCAAAACTACAACTCCCAGCATGCCCGGACAGCCGTTGGCTGTCCGGGCATTCTGGGAGTTGTAGTTTTGCAACATCTGGAGGTCCGCAGGTTGGAGACCACTGAGATAGAGTATATCCCTTAAAGGGGTACTCCGCTGGAAAACATATTTATATATAGTTTTAAATCAACTGGTGCCAGAAAGTTAAAGGGGTATTCCAGGAAAAAACTTTTTTATATATATCAACTGGCTCCAGAAAGTTAAACAGATTTGTAAATTACTTCTATTAAAAAATCGTATTCCTTTCAGTACTTATGAGCTTCTGAAGTTAAGGTTGTTCTTTTATGTCTAAGTCCTCTCTGATGACACGTGTCTCGGTAAACACCCAGTTTAGAAGCAAATCCCCATAGCAAACATCTTCTAAACTGGGCGATTCCCGGGACACGTGTCATCAGAGAGGACTTAGACAGAAAAGAACAACCTTAACTTCAGAAGCTCATAAGTACTGAAAGGATTAAGATTTTTAAATAGAAGTCATTTACAAATCTGTTTAACTTTCTGGAGCCAGTTGAGATATATATATATATATATATATATATATATATATATATATATATATATATATATATATATATCTCAACTGCCTCCAGAAAGTTAAACAGATTTGTAAATTACTTTTATAAAAAAATGGAAGGAAAACTGTCACCCTGATCACCCACACTGGGTTATAGTGTGGGTGACCGGGAATCCAAAGAGGGTTCCTTACTATAATCGGTGCTGTGGTTCCTGAAATATTGGCTGGCGATATTCTGAATTCAGGGAGTGGCTGCGCTCTGTCGGTAGAGCGCATGCGCCAGCAGTTCACATACAGTTTAGAGCTGCCAAAGCATGCACTCTCCCAACAGAGCGCAGCGCTCATGTGACATGTGACTAACGTCGCTAGGACGTGGAGTCGCAGAATATGAATATGCTAATTAAGGGGACGGCTACTACGATCTGCTAAAAAAAAAAAAAAAAAAAAAGACTGTGTTATAATTGGATTTGCACAACATTTATTAAAGTTTTATGCTGTTTCCACATCAGACAAGTGTTTAGCTTACTCATTTCGGCACTATGGGGGCAGCCCCTTTGACAATAAAAAATATGCTTGGGCTCATAGAGGAACATCAGGTTAGCAACCCTGCCATGTGACATCATCTATATACCCAAGGGACTACTACTCCCAGCTAGCCTGCATTACAAAATTCCCTGTGTGCTTTAAAGGGGTACTCTAGAAATGTTATCCCCTATCCAAAGGATAACATGTCTGATCACGGGGGGTCCGGCCGCAGGTCTCCGAGCCGGCGCTGCAGCCTTACAGTCATGGAAGCCTGGGGCTTCCGTAATTGGGATGTCACACCACGCCCCCTCCCTTTATGTCTAGTACACAGCCGTCACGCCTCCCCCATAGACATGAATGGTGGGGGGGGTGGCGTCTGTTTTTTGCCAGTCATCCGGCACGCTCGGACCCCCGCGATCTAAAACTTATCCCCTATCCAAGGGATTTTTGTCCATGAGACTTGTCCTTTTAAAGGGGTACTCCAGTGGAAAACTTTTTTTTTATTTTATTTTTTTTAAATCAACTGGTGCCAGAAAGTTAAACAGATTTGTAAATTACGTCTATAAAAAAAAAAATCTTAATCCTTCCAGTACTTATTAGCTGCTGAATACTACAAAGGAAATTCTTTTCTTTTTGGAACACAGAGCTCTCTGCTGACATCATGACCACAGTGCTCTCTGCTGACACCTCTGTCCATTTTCAGAACTGTCCAGAGTAGGAGAAAATCCCCATAGAAAACCTATGCTGCTCTGGACAGTTCCTAAAATGGACAGAGATGTCGGCAGAGAGCACTGTGCCCGTGATGTCAGCAGAGAGCTCTGTGTTCCAAAAAGAAAAGAATTTCCTCTGTAGTATTCAGCAGCTAATAAGTACTGGAAGGATTAAAATTTTTTAATAGAAGTCATTTACAAATCTGTTTATCTTTCTGGCACCAGTTGATTTAAAAAATATAAAAATAAAAATAAACATTTCCACCGGAGTACCCCTTTAATATTATGTATGCATAAAATAACTAAGTTCATGGGAATAATTTATTTATCTTATTATTTATCTATAGCTTGATTTTTTTTTTTTTTTTTTTTACTGTATTCTGTTTCCTTCCCTCCTAAATAAGATAGAGATCTTCAAAAATATATTGTGCTAAGGGGTGAGTGGAGTTTTTATAACAGCCTAACACATACAGTTTAGTCTTTATGCCATTTCTTTTATATGTGTAATGAGGAAGATAACCACAAGATGGCACAACACCACTGAACATGTTACTTCTGTAAAGAGAACATGAGCAAGGAAAAATAAAATGACTCCTAGATATATATATATATATATATATATATATATATATATATATATATATATATATATTATGCAAGATCATAAAGTCATATGTCTGTGTATTGTACTGTATAACAGTGGTCTCAAACCGGGGCCCTCCAGATGTTGCGAAACTTCAACTCCCAGCATGCCCGGACAGCCAACGGCTGTCCGGGCATGCTGGGAGTTGAAGTTTTGCAACAGCTGGAGGGCCCCGGTTTGTGACCACTGTTGTATATCAACTGTAAGCATCTATGCTGGAGTTTGCATTCAAGATCATCCATCAGATAATCCTTCAGGTTGGACAATATATTTTCTTGTCAAAAAAACAGATTCCTCAAGGGAACTTGACAAGTCCCAACATAATAAACCACAGAAGTCCCCAAATAATGTAAAAAATCCCACGTATTAAGTCAAATCATAAACACAAACGAAAAAAAAGTGCGTACAGATCAATATATAAAGCTTTATTGAGAAAACATGCATAAAAACATACATTTAAAAAAACTGACCCATAGTTCACCAAAGGTGGAGAACATGGGGTGGAGACACAGACAGGATACTGGAAATATGGCAGTGGGCGCTCTATCAGCTTGAAATAATACAATATATAAAAGGCAAAGTGCACATAAGATGTAACAATAGTGAAAGTGCTGATATGCTGTAAATACAGTCCTGTACAAAAAGGCCGAAAGCCCTGAACATCTGGTCCAATGTAAAAAACAAAGTGCATAAATATCACAGACATCAAGGCAAAGTGCATTACATAGTTACCAGACAGTACAGGAGAGCGTATCCACACGGCCACAACCCGACGTTTCGCCACGGAGGCTTCTTCCGGTCCACCAGACATTGGCGATATCCATTATATGATAGATAGGATAAATCGGGCATTTTTGGACGTCACTCCTTACAATTCCTCCCTTGAGCAACCAATAGTAACGTAGTAACACAGTTCATAAGGTTGAAAAAAGACCAGAGTCCATCAAGTTCAACCTATAACCCTAATGAGTCCCTACTGAGTTGATCCAGAGGAAGGAAAAAAACCCTCATACTAGAGGTAAAAATTCCTTCCCGACTCCAAATATGGCATCAGAATAAATCCCTGGATCAATGTTCTGTCCCTATAATTCTAATATACATAACCAGCAATGTTCTTACTCTCCAAAAATGCACCCAGACCCCTTTTAAATTCTCTTACAGAGTTCCCCATGACCACCTCCTCCGGGAGAGAATTCCACAGTCTCACTGCTCTTACAGTAAAGAATCCCCGTCTGTGCTGGTGTAGAAACCTTCTACAATAGGGTTGCATGTGTTTTTAATGCTTAGCATGTTCCCTTAAAATGTCATATAATGGCCTTAAAGGGGTACTCCGGTGGAAAACTTTTTTATTTTTATTTTCATTTCAACTGGTTCAGCTCTCTTTTCCTATATACAGCCGAGGTTACTGAGATGACCTCCCACACCTCGGGAGTGTATAGACAAAGTGTAAAGACAGTGGGTGTCTCAGTCCTCTAGGCTATATATATATATATATATATATATGAAATCTAGGAGGAGGATTGGATATAAATGAGATTATGTGATGTTAGAAACCAAGTGAGTGAAGTAGGGAAAATGGGAACCAAGATAGTAGATTGTGTGAATTTGATTACATTCTATGTAAATAAGTTAACATAAATAGATGCAATGAAATACATTTATTAATAAAAGTCGGCGGTGTAGTCGCAGGGCCCTTGTGATTCACCACCAAGATACAATTATACTAGAAAATAGGATATTGTAAAACTGTAAAAATATAAAAGTATGCTGCCTAAAGGAGTACTCCGCGGCTCAGCGTTTGGAAGAAACTGTTCCAAACGCTGGAGCCGGCGCCGGGGGCTTGTGATGTCATGGCTGCCCCCTTAATGCAAGTCTATGGGAGGGGGCGTGACGGCTGTCACGCCCCCTCCCATAGACTTGCATTGAGGGGGCGGGGTGTGACATCATGAGGGGGCGGGCTATGATTTCATGAGCTCCCGGTGCCGGATCCAGCATTCTGAACAGCTTGTTCCAAATGCTGAGCAGCGGAATACTCCTTTAATGCTTATTGGGCATGCTGGGATTTACAGTCTCCGTGAATGAAATCAACGGCAGGTAGCCGTATAAGGTAAAACCTCTTGGTATAATCGTTGGTGGTAAAGTAGAGAACAAATGAACAGTAGCAGTTAGTGGCAGGCTCCTCCGTTAGCCGCCAAATAAACAAGTGGTCCGAAAATAGAAAACAGGGTAGATCTTACAGTTTAGGGACTGTCCAGAGTAGGAGCAAATCCCCATAGCAAAACTCTCCTGCTCTTGACAGTTACTGAGACAGACAGAGGTGTCAGCAGAGAGCACTGTTGTCAGACAGAAAAGAACAACTCAACTTCAGCAGCTGATAAGTACTGGAAGGATTAAGATTTTTAAATCAAAGTTATTTACAAATCTGTTTAACTTTCTGGCACCAGTTGATATAATAAAAAAAAAAATGTTTTTCATCGGAGTACCCTGTCAGGTACCCCTGTGTGTCTGCTCATAGAAAAATATGAAAAGAAAAAGAGCCGTCCAGGGATGTCAGGGACAAGATTGTAGACCTACACAAGGCTGGAATAGACTACAAGACCATCGCCAAGCAGCTTGATGAGAAGTTTACAACAGTCAGTGTGATTATTTAAAAATGGAAGAAACTAAAAATAACTATCAATCTCCCGCGGTCGGGGGCTCCATGCAAGATCTCACCTTGTGGAGTTTCAAAGATCATGAGAATCAACCCAGTACTACATGGGAGGATCTTGTCAATGATGTCATGGCAGCTGGGACCATAGTCACCAAAACAATTGGTAACCCACAACTCCATGAAGAAAACTTCAGATTGGCCTGGGCGTGTGCTTTTCCGAGCAGGGGGACCTTGTGGACACTGCAGGATTTCAGTCCTTTACAACTGTGTATGTGAATTTATTTCTGGGCCATCTCCACCATTGGGTGGTCACCGCCAGGCACCTTGCAATACCATCACAAGCCTGTAGGGTTACCCTTAACATTAGACACTTCCTGCACCCTATCGAGCAATCCAGAAAACCAAATACTTTCACTGTGTTTGTCTCATTTGACCTTATACCTCTTGTATAAGAATTAGAGAAAACGTATGCTGATTTGCCGAACTCAGGCAAAAAGTTCTAGTTCTGACCCAACTAGTTCTGTCTGAACCTTTACTTTACCAATAGCCCAAAAATCTTTGTATAACACTGTCTAAAATCCCTGTATAATACTGTTAGGCCACACAGGATGGTATCTATGGACTTCAAAGTTCTTACTAAAGCAAAATTAATTAAAAAAACTATGGTAACGTGTATGGCTATGGGTAAACGGATGGTACCTGATGGTTAAAAAAAAAACACACTGCACTAGTGGATTTTTTAATGCTTTTTAAAATTAATGTCCAAAAATGATTCCTTTTTGGAAGCAGATACCTGCCAGTGTTTATATGCACACACAGGTATCAGAAGAAGCAAGAGCCTTTTTCAAGTGGTCCAAAAAGTATCCCTTTTTGGAAATAGCAACAGATTTTGTGCCTGGAAAGTGAAAAAGCAATTCCCATTTTGGAGCGTAGCAACAGGAATGGCCTCCTAGAAAGTGCTCAAAAGTGAAACAGAACCCTCTATGATGCTTTTTCATAATAAGTAAAAAAAAAAAAAAAACTGTCACATTTCATTTCCAAATAGAACAAATATTCCACAGAACAGATGCAGAACACTTTCTGCTGATTTTCTTCTATTACTCCTATCTGTGTTGTTTACTGCTCACTGTCCCTCACATAAATCTTCACCTAACACCTGCTATCTCTAAAAGGGTTGCTGAAGTTATGTGCATAGGCTTTTATTGTGGATTTGACATCACCCCTTTACTGCTTCCTGATTGGCTTAAACAGATGTTATTAGGCATAATAGTATACCCTGAGGTCATGTGTTCCTCCTCCTCCTTTTTACCATGTGGCTGATGTTTTTTTTAGCAGGTTCTGCCAAACCAAACCGCCTGAAGTTCAAGTTCTGGCAGAACCGAACTTTTCGCAAAGCTCTGATGGAACTTTGGTGCTACGGGTCCAGTTGCTCATCTCTAATAAGAATCAATCATTGATGCTAAAGTCCCACATGTTTGTATATTTGTATGGGTTTTTTTTTGTTGCTGTTTATTTTTATTTATTTTTTGTTGCTGTTTTTTTTTTTTTTTTTTTTTTTTTTAGACTGTTGACCTAATGCTCCTGTCCTGGATAGTACAGTATATTCTCCCCTTGTTAATTTACCCCATTTTAGTGGCTTCCTGACTCTTCCTCCATGGAAGATGTTGGGAGAGGGCAGAATCAGCATTTGCATTTGTACATGCACAGTCCTTTCTCAGGGAAGATGACCCACCGCCATGAATGTCCAGATTATGGAATGCTCAATACTGGGAGCAATTCTGATTAGATGCTCATGAAGAGAGTAATCTGTAACTGGTGGACTGTCCCTTCACTTTGTACTTACTCTTGGTCATAAATAAAGAGTTAAGAAAAAACAGAAGCTAGGAGGAACCATTAAGAAATCCCATGTGTCAGAGCCGTAATCTCTTTATTGATGGACACACACCCTGATTCCAACAGGACACATTCCTCGCCCAAGTAATGAAACAGATAACAGACTATAATAAAAATTTCCATTTACCTCATTATTATCTTTTCTGATAGATTTAGTATGGTTCTTCTTTCTAGTGTCACAATTTCTGCTTCTCTGATGTCATGGGTTATATATTTACCTAGAGTTTGGCCGCTGCTCCCAGAGACTCAGAATACAAGGTATACCATAGTGCTGTGGTGTAAAAAATTGTTCCATATGACACCTGAGAAATATGTAATTCATAGAGTTGGATTGTTTTCTATGTTTTATTTATGGTTAAAAAAAAAAAAAAAAAAAAGCTGCCACTAGGTGTCTCCCTACTTGTCCAGAGCACATTTTCCCCCATCTGTTGCATAGACTTTGAACTCCTGCTGGCATGGCAGAAGTCCAAAATCAGGAAATGCAGTCTGGAGTGCTAAGGGGGGGGGGGGTGCAGCCTATTCTATGTTTTAGCAGCATCATGCCTGTGAGCTGGACCCCCCTTTCTTCCATCTGTTCTATATGGGAAGCGGCCCGCACAGTCCGTGCACCAGCAATATCTACCGTTGCCGAAGTCCCTCAAAATTGTGTTCATACTGGGTGGTGAGCTGAGCATTGTTTTTTTTCCATTTACCTATTTTGCCAATCATAGCTCATCTCACACTGACCTGCACACTGGCTGTGTGTAGCAGAGTAAGGGAGGAAGTTCTCCCCTGTATGGCTTCAGATGATGTCACGCCTAATAAAAATAAAGGCAGGGGGGTGGTTTATCCTGATGAAGGCAGTGAACTGGGAGGATTATAAAACTTAACAAGATCATGAGAGGTACTCTTTAACCCCTTAAGGACCAAGTCCATTTTCACCTTAAGGACCAGAGCATTGCACATTTGACCATTGTCACTTTAAGCATTAATAACTCTGGGATGCTTTTACTTATGAATTTGATTCCGAGATTGTTTTTTCGTGACATATTCTACTTTAGCATAGTGGTAAATTTTAGTTGATGCTTGCATCATTTCTTGGTGAAAAATTCCCAGATTTCGTGAAAAATGTAAAACATTTGCATTTTTCTAACTGTGAGGCTCTCTGCTTGTAAGGAAAATAGACATACCAAATAAATTATATATTGATTCAAATATAAAATATGTCTACTTTATGTTGGCATCATAAAGTTGACATGTTTTTACTTTAGGAAGACATCAGAGGGCTTCAAAGTTCAGCAGCAATTTTCCAATTTTTCACAACATTTTTAAAATCAGAATTTTTCAGGGACCAGTTTAGTTTGGAAGGGGTTTTGAGGGGCCTTCATATTAGAAATGAACTTATTATAAAAACTGCACCCCTCAAAGTATACAAAATGACATTCAGAAAGTTTGTTAACCCTTTAGGTGTTTTACGGGAATAGCAGCAAAGTGAAGGAGAAAATTCAAAATCTCAATTTATTACACTAACATGTGCTTGTAGACCCAGTTTTAAAATTTTTACAAGACTTAAAAGGAGAAAAAGCCCCCAAAATGTGTAACCCAATTTCTCTTGAGTAAGGAAATACCTCATATGTGAACATAAAGTGCTCTGTGGGTGCACTAGAGGGCTCAGAAGCGAAGGAGCGACAATGGGATTTTGGAGAGTGAATTTTGCTGAAATGGTTTTTGGGGGGCATGTCACATTTAGGAAACCACACCCCTCATGGCACGTAACAAGGGGTACAGTGAGCCTTTACACCCCACAGGTGTTTGACAAATTTCTGCTAAAGTTGGCCATGAAAATAAAAATTTTTATTTTTTTCACTAAAATGCTGGTGTTACCCCAAATTTTTCATTTTCACAAGGGTTAATATGAGAAAAAGCCTCCAAAATGTTTTAACCCCATTTCTTCTGAGTATGGAAATACCCTATATGTTGATGTAAAGTGCTCTCCGGGCGAACTACAATGCTCAGAAGAGAAGGAGCGCCATTGGGCTTTTGGAGAGAGAATTTGTTTGGAATGGAAGTCGGGGACCATGTGCATTTACAAAGCTCCCCGTGGTGCCAGAACAATGGACCACCCCCCCCCACACACACACAATGTGACCCTATTTAGTGAAAAAATTAAAATTTTGCATTTTCACGCCCAACTTTAACGAAAATTCTGATATATCTATGGGAGAGGCGGAGATGCAGTGTTCGTGCATCCCTGCTTCTTCCATAGAGCTGTATGGAGTGGGAGTGTCAGCGACCTCAGTGAGGTTGACAATACGCGCATTAGCCGTACAGAGCTGCGGTAATGCCAGGTCCCCATACGGGAGATCGTGGGGGGTCCCAGCAGTCGGACCCCCCGCGATCAGACACTTATCCCCTATCCTGCGGATAGGGGATAAGTGTCTACTCCTTTAAGGGGTTAAACTTAAACTAGGTATAAGAAATCCACTTGGAAAGCCAATAAGTATTATCTGAAGTAGAGCAGAATATCATGTGATTCCAATGACGTAATGCAGTGTTTTCCGAACAGCTGTTGCAAAACTACAACCCCCAGCATGCCCGGACAGCCATTGGCTGTCCGGGCATGCTGGGAGTTGTAGTTTTGCAAGAGCTGGAGGCACACCGTTTGGAAAACACTGATGTCATGATTGGGTAGCCTTATCGATATGGCGCTACTCATAGATATTACATTACTTAGTTACATTAGCGAGGAACTTATCATGAGCCAAGAGGAAAAAAAGTGAATCCGGTCGGCCAGCCGAGTTAATTATTAAACATTTTTTAGATGTAACGACCGTATAAAACCAGGGATGCTGCGGGGCTGTTCACACTGGGACATCTCACCAACCAAGGATGAAGCACAGCCAGGTCTGCGCCTTCTTGGCCATAGTTACTGCCACTTTAGGTAAGTCAAAAACTACATCAGGTTCCTTGAAGAAACCAAAAGTTTGTCTTAGACCCTTTCAAACCCCTAAGGCAAAAAAAAAAAAAATACATATATGGCCTCTTTTTGGTTGGAGGACTAAACTATCATAGATGTTGGTGGTCGAAGATGGTCAATTTGAGGTGGTCAATATATATGGGGGAAGATTTATCAAAACCTGTCTAGAGGAAAAGTTGCTGAGTTGCCCATAGCAACCAATCAGATCGCTTCTTTCATTTTTGAAAAGGCCTGTGAAAAATGAAAGAAGCGATCTCATTGGTTGCTATGGACAACTCAGCAACTTTTCCTCTGGACGGGTCTGATAAATCTCCCCCATAGCCTTAGGCCCATAACCTTATTGTATCCTCTGCCCTACAAATATTCTTTCAGTTTTTGTTGTGCACTGGATCCGATGTCGTCCATGATGGTCTTCTGAATAGAAATTGGTCAAGCTGTTTTTTTTTTTTTTTTGTGTTGACCCTCTGTTCTCCTAGACCAAGTGGATCATACATGGTATAAGTGCGGCAAAGCCAGGGGGGGTATCTCGGGGTGCGATGGTGTGATGTAGGGGGCAGATGTTGTAGCCCAGGGGCAAGGTGTTATTAACCCCTAAATATTCGTGACGCCAGTGTGTGGTTTTCCCTGTAACCACCCGAACGGTAGCACCGCTATCCCAAGGTTAGGCAGGACAATAAGAGTCCAAGACCAGGTTAGGGTTAACGGTAGCTTTACTGAGGTAGACAGATGGAAATAGTCTTTACAGCTAGGCCAGGGTCCCAGAGAGGTGGCCAGTAACACAGGGGACTTCACAGCTTGCTGGGACTTGTAGTGACTTTGACAGACTTTAGGAAAGCCAAGCTGACTATAATAGACTTGACTTGACTGTAGGTAGTGACAGCAGACATGGATGACTTGACTTACTGACATGTGACTGGAGGGTAGGCTGTACCCCAGCAGGAGGTTTATATTTGACTTATTCTGTGCTCCCCACTTTTCTCCGCTTCAGAACTTCTCTATTTAAAAAAATAAAAAAAGACTTTACATATATGAAGCAAATCCACATGGCCGACCACATTTATTCCTCCATAGGCTTGTTGTAATAGACACAGACATGACCATTCATGGCCAGCCCTCCATTCAAGCTCCAATCTATTACAGTGATCCCTCAACTTACAATGGCCTCAACATACTGTACAATAGTTCAACATACAATGGTCTTTTCTGGACCATTGTAACTTGAAACCAGACTCAACATACAATACTACAGACAGTCCAGATCTTTAAAACGTGTCAATGGCCAGAAGAACCGACCAATCAGAATGGGCATTCACTGGTAAAACGCCTGTATTACTGAAGCGTATGCACTGAATTCCTACTTGGTAGCGCCCCCTACAGTACAGGGAGGTATTACATGTTCTGTACTCTTTACCTGTGCCAGGGTTAGCTGCTCCTTTGGACACCAGGTGAGGGCGGCTCCATGTTACTTTTTTAGGACACTGTGTACTGTACAGGACCCTGAAGAAGCTCCTGTCCTCTACATAGACAGTGATTACAGCTCCCAGCAAATCTTTATTACTTTTATATGTAAGGATTTGCTTTATCTATATTAGTTAACTACTTATTTTTCTATAATTCTCACTTTTTCCTATTTTTGGATGATATTTTGGGGCTTCAGAACCAATTATCAGGTTTCCATAGAGTTATGGTCTCAACATACAATGGTCATCCTGGAACCAATTAATATTGTAACTTGAGGGACTACTGTATAGAAGATTGTCAATTTGATGTGGTCAACATATAAGGCGAGATTCACACGGCTATTTGCATCCGTTTTTTTTTAGCAGATCGGACCCTGAAATGGGTCGGATGCAAACGGCTACTGCCGGGTCCCGGCTGCTCCCATTCACTTGCATGGGGTCCGTCGTTGACCCGGTAATTTTACAGGATTTTAGCGGAGAAAAAAATAGAGCTTGAAATATTTTTTTCTCTGCTAAACTCCCGTATTTCTGGTTGGATTGCCGAGGGAACGCTGAATAGCGGAGTCTGACGGCAATGTGAACAGAGCTTAAGGCTTGAAGTTTAAAGGCTTAAATGATAAATTAAGGCTTAAAGCCCATAACCTTATTTTATCCTCTACCCTACAAATATTATTTTAATTTTGTTGTTTACTGGATATGATCAGAGCGTTCTGCTGAATTCAGTATATCCAGTCCGTGCTGGTCTTCCAAATAGAAAGTGGCTACACTGTTTTTTTTTTTGTGTTAATCCTCAGTTCTCCTTGGCCAAGTGGACCATGCATGGTATTAGTATCACTATTGGCCATACAACCATCCAGCCTACGTTATCTAATAGACCTCACATCGGGGTGACACTTGATAACTGAATTTTTGATCTTTTGTAAGGTTCAGAACTTTTCTATGTTTTTAAAACTTGATACATTTGAGGAATATCTACATGCTAGACCACATCTAGTCCTCCATGGGCTTTTTTTTTTAATAGACATAGATGTGCACATTCATGGACAACCCTCTATTCAGGTTCCACCTGGACGCACCCACATGGCCACCTTGGATTATATGTATCTACAGGTAGGGCCCCTTCATGATAGATAGAACATCACTTAGCAGATATTTATAGTTGACTCTGTCTAAGATGGGACAACCATATTAAACAGTCTTGGGTAAATATTTTGTTATCTACTTTGTCTACAAAGAAACTATAAAAGGTAGAAGATTATTAGAAGTCAACATTTTGCACCATTTTATTGCCTATAATTTACTGCTTCTGCCAGAACTACATAATGTTCTGTCAAAGTAGTAAAGCGCCGGACGCCATCTGCTCATCTACTTCACTTTACACTGTATTTACAAAAGATAAAGGAAATTACTTTTGTATGTACTCAGGAGGCTGGGTGCAAAGGTCACCACTCCATTTAGCGGGGAGAGTCGGTTCCCCATTCTTGACACGGTTTGAGGTTTGACCAATGGGACACAACACACCACCTTATCCCCTATTCTGTGGCTACGGGAATATGTTTTAAGGGGCCAGAATACCCCATAATTTTTTTCTATGAACTACTGTATGTAATGTATCATTAATAAGCATTAAAATGTTGGTTCCTATCCTTAAAATTAAAAATAAAATACCTAATATCTTCTATCTATCTATCTAATTATCTATCTATCTCATATCTATCTATCTATCTATCTATCTCATATCTATCTATCTATCCATCCATCCATCAATCCATCTGTGGTAGCCCTTGGGGGGTGTATGGTAGTGATGGTATAGGTATATAAGGGGTTAATGTTAACCCTAGAGTTCGTGACGCCAGGCTGGGGGCTGGTATGCTGAGGCAATGCTCTGGCCTATCGCCGCCCTTCCCAGAAACGATAGGTGCATGAAATGACTGAAGGTCCACAAGGAGATTGAACTTGAACTTGAACAGATTTTACTTAAGTGCTTGCGATACATCCAAGACAAAGTAACAGTCTAATATACAGTCCTTGTATTGCGTAGTGACTGGCAGTTGTTGCGGACCTTGAGGTAAATTAAAGTCTCTGAATTTAGGGTAGATATTGCAGATTCGTCCGGATTTAGGGGTTATATTAGGTCCGGTGATGCTGCAGAGTGTCTGGGTTTTGATACACTCTAGTTTTAGTATTAATTAGCCGTTGCCGCAAGGCTCAGGCCTAACTCACTGCGAGAATGGCTGCGCAGGTCTTGCTCAGTTGACAGCCCAGGAACGACAGAGGTGCTTACTGCTTGGTTGTACAGGAACAAGAGCTAAAAGATGCTGCTTGCTTGGCAGCCAGGAACAAGAGAGCGAAAACATGGCCGCCGCTCCCTTATATGGGCAGGGGGCGGGGTGAATCTGATTGGTCCGAACATCTGTCAATCACCATTACACAGAGTAATGGGATTGAATACGTCACAGAACCTCCAAAGGTCCTTAAGCAGGATACCATAGAGTTTACCTAGTCACATGACCCGCAGGTCCTGGTATGCTACGTGCAGGTAATTAACCATTTATTTACAGGTATATCACTATATTTACATAAACCTTGAGTAAACTACTGATTTACTATCTGTGATAGAGGTGACAAGGGCAGACAAAATAAAGGGGACCCCTACGTCCTAGGGACTCTGGCTATGGGGACCCACAAACATATAGGTGCCGTATAGGATGCGGTACCGGGACACCACACATTTACCTTATAGTTGTCTCATACACTGATTTAGGATAAAAAGCAATACACATGAAGTCTCCTCTGAGCCAATGACTGTTCTATGGTTTTCCTCCTATCTTTAGCCTCAGTGACTGCAGTGAACCTGACCAGTGACCCCTCAGAAGTTCTCTGGGAAGGAGTAAATTCTGTCGCTCTTCACTGCATCGCTCAGGGTTCAGTTGATAAATTCGTTTGGAAGCTGAATGGAGAAGATCTGCCCCCGGATCATCGATACAACATCAGTGAAGAGACTTCTTCTCCAAGCTCACCAGTCTTCTCTAATCTCACCATCAACCCAGTCTCCAGGAATGACAGCGGACCCTTCACCTGTATAGCATTCAGTGGAACCATCAATGAGACCAGCAATGCGCTCAACCTCAGCTTGGCCTGTAAGTTACATTATGCGGAATGTTGGATACAAAGCGTGAAGTGCATATCACACAGCTGTGATATTCTAGGCCCTTTATTTTGGCTTTATTAGCTGAACTCTTACAATAGGCTGATGAGGTCTGTCACTTTTTGTCCTTTTCTGTGTATACTGTTGGCGGGCTCATCAGTAGTCAGCGGCATCACATTAGTCTCACATATGAGGATTCTCCACTAGGGTGGCTTGTTTTTCCACTTTTCTCTCTGATCGAATCTTAAAGGAGTACTCTGCCCCTAGACATCTTATCCCCCATCCAAAGGATAGGGGATAAGATGTCTGATCACGGGGGTCCCCAGCGATCTCTCCTGCAGCACCCCTGTCATCTGGTGCACGGAGCGAGCTTAGCTCCGTGCCTGATGACTGGCAATGCAGGGGCCGGAGGATGGTGACATCATGGCCCTGCCCCCCACGTGATGTCACGCCCCACCCCCTCAATGCAAGCCTATGGGAGGGGGTGTGATGACCGCCATGCCCCCTCCTATGGATTTGCATTAAGGGGCATGAAGTCACGAGGGCCGGGCTGTAACATCACGATCCTCCAGCCCCTGCATCGCCAGTCAGCAGACATTAAGCAAAGCTCGCTCCATGTACCAGATGACAGGGGTGCTGCAGGAGAGATTGCGGGGTTTCCAAAGGCGGGACCCCCATGATCAGACATCTTATCACCTATCCCTTGGATAGGGGATAAAATGTCTAGCGGCAGAGTACCCCTTTAATCCCTGGCAAAAGTTTTCCACCCGTAAGGGCAACTGACCTGAAAAGTTTGGTTTCCAGTTGGGCAATATCTTCTGTCTCCACTACAAGCTTAATTTATTACAAGGGAAATGTGTCTTAAATTGTGTGAAAAATAATTCTTATACATCTTCTGGTCATGTTGGTGATGTAGTGTATCAAGTAACCCAGAGCCCCCCATGTGGAGGTGGCTGTATTTCAGGTACCTCCCAAGCCCTACCCAACCAACCGTATGTAGAGCTTGTGCAACCTAATCTGAGTCGTCTTCAACAGGAAGATGGTAATAAATTGACCCTTATTGTCAAAATTTGGGCAAGGCAAAGAGAGTAGATAGAATTTGGTTATGACCTGCTTGTTGACCACATACCCTCACAGACACCTCTGTCACAAGTTTCACAGTCCTCTCCACTGTATGGCATTTATGGGATTTAGGGGGAGATTTATCCAAACCTGTGCAAAGGAAAAGTTGCCAAGTTGCCCATAACAACCAATCAGATCGCTTCTTTCAGTTTGCAGAGGTCTTGTTGAAAATGAAAGAAGCGATCTGATTGGTTGCCATAGGCAACTGGTTGACTTTTCCTTTGGACAGATTTTGATAAATCTCCTGCTTAGGGACCACCCTGATGGGGGAAAAGCTTGGCTGTGAGTTGTTTGGTTGCGAAGCTGAGATTTGGATTATCACTAGAGATGAGCGAATTTACAGTAAATTTGATTCGTCACGAACTTCTCGGCTCGGCAGTTGATGACTTTTCCTGCATAAATTAGTTCAGCTTTCAGGTGCCCCGATGGGCTGGAAAAGGTGGATACAGTCCTAGGAGACTCTTTCCTAGGACTGTATCCACCTTTTCCAGCCCACCGGAGCACCTGAAGGCTGAACTAATTTATGCAGGAAAAGTCATCAACTGCCGAGCCGAGAAGTTCGTGACGAATCGAATTTACTGTAAATTCGCTCATCTCTAATTATCACAGGTTATAATTTCACTATAATCCTTAGATTCAAAATGGAGAATAGAAACAATTCAAGGCACATTTCCCATGTAAAACATGAAACTCGTAGCAGAGACAGAAGATAATGTCCAATTGGAGCCAGATTTTGCATGTGTGTTACCCTTATGGGTGGGCAACTTTTACCAGGAATTAGGATTCAATCAGAGAAAAAAGTGTAAAAAACAAGTCCCCTTATTGTCCACCTCCCTCCTTCCTCTCTCAGCACAGTGACTTCTGCACATGTCACAGACAGTGGCGGATCCAGAGTCTAGTCCCGGGAGAAGTACTATCGGGCTATATTCATATTCACACGGGGGAATGTCCACACGGAAAATAGTATACAGTGATCCCTCAACTTACACTGGCCTCAACATGCAATAGTTTCAACATACAATGGTCTTTTCTGGACCATTGTAAGTTGAAACCAGACGCAACTTACAATGCTACGGACAGTCCGGATCTGTGATACCGGTCAATGGCTGGAAGATCTGACCAATGAGAATAGGCATTCACTGGTAAAACTGAAGCGTATGTACTGACTGATGTTGGGTAGCACCCCCTACAGTACAGGGAGGTATTACATGTTCTGTACTCTTTACCTGTATTACTGAAGCATATGCACTGACTGTTGTCTGGTAGCGCCCTCTACAGTACAGGGAGGTATTACAAGTTCTGTACTCTTTACCTGTATTACTGAAGCGTATTAACTGACTGGTGTCTGGTAGCACCCCCTACAGTACAGGGAGGTATTACATGTTCTGTACTCTTTACCTGTATTACTGAAGCATATGCACTGACTGGTGTCTGGCAGTGCCCCCTACAGTACAGGGAGGTATTACAAGTTCTGTACTCTTTACCTGTATTACTGAAGTGTATTAACTGACTGGTGTCTGGTAGCACCCCCTACAGTACAGGGAGGTATTACATGTTCTGTACTCTTTACCTGTACTAGGGTTACCTGCTCCTTTGGACACCAGGTAAGGGCGACTCCATGTTACTTTCTTAGGACATTGCGTGTACTGTACAGGACCCCGAAGAAGCTCCTGTCCTCTACATAGACCAGTATTTCCCAAGCAGGGTGCCCCCAGCTGTTGCAAAACTACAACTCCCAGCATGCCCGGACAGCCTTTGGCTGTCCGGGCATGCTGGGAGTTGTAGTTTTTGCGACAGCTGGAGGCTCCCTGCTTGGGAAATACTGACATAGACAGTGATTTACAGCTCCCAGACGATCTTTCTTACTTTTATATGAAAGGTAAGGACTTGCTTTATCTATATTAGTTATCTACTTATTTTTCTTTATGACATTTGGTGCCTTTAGAACCAATTACCAGGTTTCCATAGAGTTATGGTCTCAACATACAATGGTTTCAACATACAATGGTCGTCCTGGAACCAATTAATATTGCAACTTGAGGGACCACTGTATATTATTACACATAGTATAGTGGCAAGTGGGTTGGGGGGGGGGGGGGGAGGGGGCAATTGCCCCAATACCCGAAGACCCCACTTGCCACTATACTATGTGTAATAATATATACTATTTTCTGTGTGGACATTCCCCCGTGTGAATATAGCCTGATAGTGCCCCTCCCGGGACTAGACTCTGGATCCGCCACTGGTCACAGAGCATGCTCACTTCACTCATCTATAGAAAATAATGATCTGTTTTCTGGCAGAACGTTTCGATCTCCAGATGCCTGTTTGTGGTAAAGGATTGCTATTCCATGTTAAAAATCTTTTTATTTCGCAGGGACTCCGGATACAGAAAATATCACTTGCAGTGCGTTTTTTTATGACCTTTCTATTCAGTTGTCTTGCTCCTGGATGGGAGGCCAGCCTGCAGCTAACGTGACCATGACGTTCAATGGCACCGTAGAATCGGCACCGGACAATGTGATGAGAGACGTGCACCCTGATGGGGAGATCAGCCAACCAACCTTTCTCTGCCATGGTAACCACAACGGGGTGAATTCTAGCTGCAGCCTACTATTTGGTGAGTTTACTTTTCCCTGATTCATCATCGCGCCATCATTGGCGCCACCTGGCTCATTATTGGTCTACCTCGAAGCCATAAGTCTTTTTTTTTTTTTTTACTTTCATGGGCTTGTATAAAAAACAAAACAAAAAAAGTAGTTTTCTCTAGTTTTTATAGCTTCTGTCTCGGTGAACGATATAGGCCGAGATTTATCAATGTGTGAGAGAAAATAATAGAGTGATTTTCCCCCAGCAACCAATCACAGCTCAGGTTTCCCTTTACCAGAGCTTGTTACCTGAGCTGTGATTGGTTTCTGGGGGGGGAAATCATTCCATTTCTTCTCTCACACAGTTTGATAAATCTGGGCCATATTTTTATTAATTTGTACCCTATTTATGAGAGGTAAAAACAAGCAATTTTCCCATGCACATATTTATCTATCTGTCTGTCTGTCTGTCTATCTGCCATTTACCTTGTGGGTTAAATATTTTATTATTGTTATAGTTTGTAATTTTATAGAGGATCTTCCTCCTTTATGGAGAGTGTGTTACAAACGGAACTGAATTTTAAGTAAATGATAGTGAAGAATGGATGGGGGAAACTTAAAGGGGTACTCCGCTGCTCAGCGTTTGGAACAAACTGTTCCGAACGCTGGAGCCGGAGCCGCGGGCTCGTGACGTCATAGCCCCCTCCCTCATGACGTCACACCCTGGCCCCTCAATGCAAGTCTATGGGAGGGGGGGCGTGACAGCCGTCACGCCCCCTCCCATAGACTTGCATTGAGGGGGTGGGGCATGACATCACGAGCTCCCGGCTCCAGCGTTCAAAACCGTTAGTTCCAAACGCTGAGCAGCGGAGTACCCCTTTAGCTAGTGCATTACCTATAGCGGCTAAACGCTGCATCGTATTCTTCTTTGACTCTTAGCACTAATAGAAAGGTGCGGCGTAAACTAACTTGACTGGTTTTGTTTTTTTTCTCAGAAAATCCACAGTCCACAACTCACAACGACTCTTCTATAACATCAGCGAAGCAAGGAGAAGAAGCAGTCCTGACGGTGGATCTGCATTATGGACCGTACGCTAATTTCACATGGTTTCATCCCAACAAAGACCCAATCATAACAGAGGGAAAATATAATGTACAGTCCAATGGGTCTATGTCCAGTCTTCATATCTCTGAGGTTACGATGAATGAGAATGGAACATTTGAGTGCATTGCTAAGAGCATCATTGGAAGCACAAGCTTCTTCTTCACTCTTGACGTCTCACAAGGTGAGAGATTTTTACTTCATTCTGCCTCTAGTCACAGCTAGGGGGAGCTCACTACATATGTACTGTATACAGGGGGAGCTCAATACATATGTATACAGGGGGAGCACAATACATATGTATACAGGGGGAGCTCAATACATATGTATACAGGGGGAGCTCACTACATATGTATACAGGGGGAGCTCAATACATATGTACTGTATACAGGGGGAGCTCAATACATATGTATACAGGGGGAGCTCAATACATATGTATACAGGGGGAGCACAATACATATGTATACAGGGGGAGCTCAATACATATGTATACAGGGGGAGCTCACTACATATGTATACAGGGGGAGCTCAATACATATGTATACGGGGGAGCTCACTACATATGTATACAGGGGGAGCTCAATACATATGCATACAGGGGAGCTCAATACATATGTATACAGGGGGAGCTCAATACATATGTATACAGGGGGAGCTCAATACATATGTATACAGGGGGAGCTCATTACATATGTATACAGGGGGAGTTCACTACATATGTATACAGGGGGAGCTCACAACATATGTATACAGGGGGAGCTCACTACATATGTATAAAGGGGGAGCTCACTACATATGTATACAGGGGGAGCTCACTACATATGTATACAGGGGGAGCTCACTCACAGGGTAAGAGTCCACTGCATGTATATAGGATTGCTGTAGCCCATTCCTTAACTAATCATTGGCATCCCAGTAATCGTATTGCATCAATCACAAATGTTTCTGGTAGAAAATCTTAAAGGGGTACTCCGCTGGAAAATATATATATAGTTTTTATTCAACTGGTGCCAGAAAGTCAAACAGTTTTGTAAATTACTTCTATTTAAAAATCTTAATCCTTCCAGCACTTATCAGCTTCTATATGCTCTACAGGAAGTTCTTTTCTTTTTGAATTTCCTTTCTGTCTGACCACAGCTCCCTGATGGCCCCTCTTTTCATTTTAGGAACTGTTCAGAGTAGTAGCAAATCCCCATAGCAAACCTCTCTTGGTCATGACAGTTCCTAAAGTGGACAGAGAGCCGAGAGCACTGTGGTCAGACAGAAAGGAAATTCAAAAAGAAAAGAACTTCCTGTGCAGCTGATAAGTAGTGGAAGGATGAAGATTTTTAAATAGAAGTAATTTACAAGTCTGTTTAACTTTCTGGCACCAGTTGATTTAAAAAAAAAAAAAAAAAGTACACCAGGGGATTACCCCTTTAACAAAGGGTAGGGTCACATGTCGCAAGCACATCCACAGTTTATTTGATGCTGCGGATGTGCTACAGACCGTCCCTAAAGTGTGCCTCCTACTGTGCCTGTGCTTCCTACTTTGTCTGCTTGTAGCAGCAATCCATCACTACGAGCAGACACACATGATCTGTGAATCGCGCGCGCATGTGCAGTGTACTCACCGATATCGCGACCGCTCCCTGAGCTATGCCGGAAGCGGCCGCGATATCTGTGAGTACACTGCGCATGCCCGCTCGACTTGCATATCACTGTGGCAGATTGCTGCTATGAGTAGACAAAGCAGGAAGCACGGCACAGTAGGAGGGACACTCTAGGGATGGTCAGTAGCGCATCCGCAGAATCAAATACACTGTGGATGCGCTGTGTGTGACCCCACCCTAAGGGTGTACTCAGACATACAGTATCCTGCGCAAGATTTGAAGCTGTGTCCAGTTATTTAGTTTACATTGAAATCAGCAGCATAAAACCTGCAGCCTTAAATCCTTCACATCAAATATGCGTAGGATACTGTATGTGTGAATAGGCCCTAAAAGTGGGGTCTGACTCTTTGCACAAAAGTGGGGCGGCGTCTGACTCTTTGCACACTGTAGCGAGTACTGCCGCCTCTTCATTGTTTTCTAACATTTTATTTTTCTGCATTAGTTACAGATTCTCCTCAAAATGGACTTAGTGGCGGAGAGATAGCTGGAATTGTGATCGGAGTCTTGGCCGGCGTCATCCTCATCGGAGTCATTGTGTATTTTATCATAAAGAAGTAAAGTAAGTTGAAAAGTGATTTTAGCGGCCATTGCAGTGTCCTTTGGGGTTGTCACTCTTAAATGGGTACTCCACTGCTAGACAACTGCTAGACATCTGCTAGACTCCACCGCTAGACATCTGCTAGGGGATAAGATGTCTGATCGCGGGGGGCAGCAGCAGGGCGCCGAGTTCTTGCGGGAGTGGTGTGACGTCACTAGGGGACGTGGTGGCCATAACATCACGCTACACCCCATCCATTTATGTCTATGCGAGGGGGAATGAATGGAGGGGGTGTGTTGTGACATCACGAGGGGCGTGGCTGTGATGTCACTATCATGACCTCCAGCTCCGAGTGTTCTGAACAAAATGTTCAGAACCCTGGAGCACCGGAGTATCCCTTTAACCATCCTCCAACATTCATGCAGAGTTATCTATCCCTATCTATCTCTGCCTCTGTAAAGGGGCACTCCCGTGGAAAACTTATTTTTTTAAATCAACTGGTGCCTGAAAGTTAAACAGATTTGTAAATCACTTCTATTAAAAAATCTTAATCCTTCCAGTACTTTTTGGGGGCTGTATACTAAAGAGAAATCCAAAAAAGAAATGCATTTCCTCTGATGTCATGACCACAGTGCTCTCTGCTGACCTCTGCTGTCCATTTTAGGAACTGTCCAGAGCAGCATATGTTTGCTATGGGGATTTTCTCCTGCTCTGGACAGTTCCTAAAATGGACAACAGAGGTCAGCAGAGAGCACTGTGGTCATGACATCAGAGGAAATGCATTTCTTTTTTGGATTTCTCTTTAGCATACAGCCCCTAAAAAGTACTGGAAGGACTAAGATTTTTTAATAGAAGTGATTTACAAATCTGTTTAACTTTCTGGCACCAGTTGATTTAAAATAAAAAATAAAAAAAAGTTTTCCCACGAGAGTACCCCTTTAAGTGTCAGTCTCCACTCTTTACTGAGCCTCTGGATTTCCATTTATGAATATATATGGGTAATTATGAGTAATGCTGCACCTACGGCTAATACCTACGAACACCATGCATGTCCTGTATATACAATCACACAAATACTTGGCCTGGAGTTGTAAAGGGAGGACACCATAAAACATCTCGGAATGCAACAGACTGTGTCCCTTGACATTTCAAGTTGCGAATCGAAACCGTTGTATGAACAAGCTTTAATATTTATCCCGGATTAAGGCTTGTGTACGAAGAACACATATTACAGCGATTTAATCCTGTAGACAGATGACTAACACACATGTAGGAAATCTACTTTTCTCCTTAAAGGGGAACTCCACGGGAAAACATTTTTTTTTTTTAATTAGCTGGTGGCAGAAAGTGATACATATTTGTAAATTACTTCTATTAAAAAAAATCTTAATCCTTCCAGTACTTATCAGCTGCTATATGCTTTACAGGAAGTTCTTTTCTTTTTGAATTTCCTTTCTGTCTGACCACAGTGCTCTCCGTTGACACCTCTGCCCATGTCAGGAACTGTCCAGAGCAGGAGAGGTTTGCTATGGAGATTGTCTCCTACTCTGGACAGTTCCTAAAATAGTCAGAGGTGTCAGCAGAGAGCACTGTGGACAGACAGAAAGGAAATTTAAAAAGAAAATAACTTCCTGCGGAGCATACAGCAGCTGATAAGTACTGGAAGGGTTAAGATTTTTTAACAGAAGTCATTTACAAATCTGTATAACTTTCTGGCACCAGTTGATTTTAAAAAAAAATGTTTTTCAGCGGAGTACCCCTTTAAAGAGGAATTCCACTTCACAATATTTCATTGAAAAGTATCCTTGACTCCCCCCATAAACCTCAATTAGTGGCCACTTGAAGTACAATGGGGATTTTAATATCAACAATTCCCATAACTCAATACATGGTCTTTAAAAATCAAAAAGAATTTCAAATTAGATTCCAATTTTCAAGAAGATTTCAAATGAGAGAAATCTTCAACCCGTAGACGCTTTCCAAGCAGTATAGAGGTTTGACTAATGGACTGAGCTCCCCTGGATTTTGGTAATACAAGTATGGTGTTTAAGACCCCATCCACTGGACTTCACTGCATTATCCACAGTAAGGGTGCGTTCACACGTACAGGATCCTGCGCAGAATTGATGCGCAGGATTTGTAACTGCAGATTAGAAGCTGCGCTCAGTCATTTAGTTTACATTGAAATCTGCCGCATCAAATCTGCGTACGTGTGAACGTACCCCAAAAGCAGCTTAAAAAGAACAACTCTCATTCTGTCAGATAATGCCGGTCCCGGAAAATAAAGGACTGGCATGGCACCTGATCATCATCGGAGGTTACTGTAGGGGTTGTGAACTCTATGCACCCATCAGCCATAATATACCCACCAACTGGCTGGTGACAATGGTGCCCCTCAATTTATGGCAAAAATCAGGCAGCAAGTGAACAGTCAGTTCTTGCACTTGAAGCCGGAAGCAGGAAAAATAGGCAAGAGAAAGAATCTACATAACTGTGACAAAGGCTGATGAACTGTGATGGCTACACGACTGACCCAGACGATCTCCAACATGTCAAGTCTTGTGGGTTTTTCCCAGTTATCCAAGGAAGGACAACTGGTAAACGGGCTACTTGGTCATGTGTACCCAAGGCTCCTTGATGCTAGTGGGGAATGAAGGCTAGCCTGTCCGGTCTGATCCCACAGAAGAGCTTCTATAAAGCAAATTGCTGTAAGTATTTTTAGGCTATGGTAAAAAAGCATCAGAGCAGACAGGACATCACAGCTTGGTGTATATGTGGTTGACTAGTCACAAACTGGCCAGAATGCCCATGCTGACCCCGTCTACTACCAAAAGAGCCCACAATGGGCATCAGAATGGGACTATGGAGAAAAATTAAAGGCAGCGTGGTCTTATGAATTTTTTTTCGTTTACATCATGTGGATGGCCAAGTCTGTGTGCGCCACTTACTTGAGGAAGAGATGGCACCAGGATCATAGAAGGCAAGGCAGTGTGATGATCTGGGCAATGTTCTGATGGCAATGTATAGGAAAGGTAATGGAATATTTTGGCATTGAACACATGGAAAACCTCTTTAAAAGTCATAGCTATGAACCTCGCACCTTAAAGGGGTACTCCGGCCCTAAGACATCTTATCCCCTATTCAGCACCGACCTCTTTGAGCTGCAGGCCGTGCTGCCAGCTCACAAACTGCCGGGTGCCGACCACGTGGCCGGTATCGTGACGTCACGACTCCGCCCCCGTGTGATGTCACGCCCCCTGCCCTCGCTATGCAAGTCTATGGGAGGGGGCGTGACGGCTGTCACGCCCCCTCCCATAGACTTGCATAGCGGGGGATGACATCGCACGGGGGCAGAGTTGTGATGTCGGCAGCTGAAAGAGGTGGGTGCTGAATGCAAGATTACGGGGGTCCCCAGCGTCACGACTCCGCCCCCATGTTACATCATCCCCCGCTATGCAAGTCTATGGGAGGGGGCATGACGGCCGTCACGCCCCCTCCCATAGACTTGCATAGCGGGGGCGGGGCGTGACGTCACAAGGGCACGGAGTCGTGACGTGACGATACTCCAGCCCCGTGGTCGGCACCCGGCAGTTTGTGAGCTGGCAGCGCGGCGTGCAGCTCAAAGAGGTGGGTGCCGAATGCAAGATTGCGGGGATCCCCAGCGTCGGGACCCCCGCGATCAGACATCTTAACCCCTATCTTTTGGATAGGGGATGAGATGTCTTAGGACCGGAGTAGCCCTTTAATACATATAGGATCTGATGCCAGAGTCTTGGTGCTGGATACCACCGGACACCTTCAGATCTCTGGAGATGTAGCGATGACATGAGGGGAACTTATAGAATATTTCCTCGAGGTATACAACCAAACTGCAGTGTGCGCGAACCCAACCATGTGACGTTATTGCGATCACTTTTTTTTCGGTAGAGATAAATAACACAAGCTTTGAACTTTGGTCCCTGGACATGCCGTTTCAATGTTATGGCTGATCCCAGGGCCAATGTTTACCCTGCCCTGTAAATAGAATGACAGACCCTTCCCTGTATAGGGAGGGTAACAGAACATTTTGGAATGTAACACATGAATTATTATGACATTTTATTGTGCACATTTCAAACCCCAATTCTTTTGGCAAATCTCTCATAGCCCTGGATTAAGGCTTCTGCATGAAGAACAAATATTGTATTCCCTTAATCCTGTAACAAGCCTTGACACCCACTGACCCCCCAGGGGAAGGGCCAGGAGAAGCACCCGGTCTGTCTCAGTTTTTACAGGTCTCCTAATAAGACTATCCTGGCAGGTACAAGGGGTCCAGGCAGAACTCGCATACTACTTTCTTTGTCTATTGGGTCCTTACTTAATACATTTGGATGGGAATCTGACTTTGGTGGAGAACCATATAAGCTCTGCAAACTATCGCAGGCTTTACAACATTGTCACATGTGTTTACACAGTTGAACGATTACAATGTACTTAAAGGGGTACGCCGGTGGAAAACTTATTTTTTTTTAAATTAACTGGTGCCAGAAAGTTAAACAGATTTGTAAGGCTGGGTTGACACTACGGTTTGTAATTACGGTTCCCGTATACGGCTGGGAGGAGGGGGCGGGGCTTAATCGAGGCGCCCGCACTCAGCCGTATTCAGGAACCGTAGTTAATGTATGTCTATGATCCGACCGGAGTGAACCGCAGCCTCCGGTCGGCTGATTTTTCCGCCATATGCGGTTTCCCGACCGCAAGCAAAAACGTGGTCGACCACGTTTTTGCTTGCGGTCGGGAAACCGCATACGGGCGAAAAAGCAGCCGACCGGAGGCTGCGGTTGACTCCGGTCGGCTCATAGACATACATTAACTACGGTTCCCTATACGGCTGAGTGCGGGCGCCGCGATTAAGCCCCGCCCCCTCCTCCCAGCCGTATACGGGAACCGTAATTACAAACCATAGTGTGAACCCAGCCTAAGTGAGACAAAAATACCCAGACCTCAAGGAAGGTAAACTATATGAATCAATTGAAGGAAACAAGGATCGTGCTTCAATTATAATAGGATATACACATTTTATAAAAAATTGATATAAAATATAAAATATTCCACCTCCCTTGTGAGAGGAGTATACAATGACCTAAAATAGACTATCACTGGTAACTAATTAATATCACAGAATTCACTATTAAACTGGAACAGTTATAGACAAATTGCACTGAAATAGTGAAGGCAAAATATACTGATATGGACTGAAAGAGTTAAAGACCCTTGAATTGCCGGAAAGTCTCTTGGAAAACAGTCCATTTCACTGGAGAGATGATAATATAATATTGTAACAAGTTCTTCTTAATGGACGGCAATGAAACAATGTTTGGTGAGTTAAACTGAGGAAGTATTAGAGTTCACAGTTGCTGGTTTCACTGTATCACTGTGTCAGGACAGATAACAGGCAGCTTGGTGGTCCATTACCGGTCCTGAGAGCGGAAGACTCCCGTGAGGCTGGATTGGTGGTCCATTACCGGTCCTGAGAGCGGAAGACTCCCGTGAGGCTGGATGGATCTAGCACTTGGATGGTCACTGCAGGTGGGCTACCTCCGAGTCCCGGCGCTGGCAGGCGTCGGGGATGGAATCTTTCAGAGGTGGCACTCGCTGGTGGAAAAGTCCTGCTGTGGAGACCAGGTCTGCAGTAGACCGGTAGTAGATGCCTCTGCCTCGTGAGGGTGGCGTGTGATGTCAGTGCCAGCCCCTGCAGGATGTGCTTTGATTCCACAGCTCGCTGAGGATCCACTCAAAACTAGATGTAAATTATGGACCAGAGCGGCAAGATCAACAGGGTCGTCTCCGGACCGGACCAGCAAGGCCACAGAGGTATGTCCAGATAGAAGTTAACTGCCAAGTACAGTCAGTGATAGTCCGCAAACTGACTAGACGCGTTTCAGGGTATATGAATGGACCCTTTCTTCAGTAGTCAACATGACTTCATGACTACTGAAAAAAGGGTCCATTCATATACCCTGAAACGCGTCTAGTCAGTTTGCGGACTATCACTGACTGTACTTGGCACTTAAATTCTATCTGGACATACCTCTGTGGCCTTGCTGGTCCGGTCCGGAGACGACCCTGTTGATCTTGCCACTCTGGTCCATAATTTACATCTAGTTTTGAGTGGATCCTCAGCGAGCTGTGGAATCAAAGCACATCCTGCAGGGGCTGGCACTGACATCACACGCCAGGGGTACTCCGCTGCTCAGTGTTTGGAACAAATGGTTCCGAACGCTGGAGCTGGCGTCGGGAGTTCGTGACTCCATAGCCCCGCCCCTCATGATGTCAGGCCCCCGCCCCCTCAATGCAAGTCTATGGGAGGGGGCGTGACAGCTGTCACGCCCCCTCCCATAGACTTGCATTGAGGGGGCGGGGTGTGACGTAATGAGGGGGCGGGTGTGACATAATGAGGGGGCGGGGCTATGACATCATGAGCACCCGGCTCCAGCGTTCGGAACAGTTTGTTTGCAAAGCTGTCCTATCTGTTCAAGCACTAACTTAAACTCTTCTTCCTTTTTAGGACTCACCGTAAGGGAATGGATTGTTCCTCCAAATGTAATGCCGCATTACAGTCCAGTATTAATACATTTGGAACATAAAATTGTAGAAGATGTGATCATTAATGATCCCTGACCTTTAAATACAAGGACTCCAATACAAGAAATCCAAGTACCAGACACAGTAAAACCTGGCATGGAACTGTTTGCACTGCTCTCCATGAATGGCCTCCATTAAATTATATCGGAAGATACTGTAGATATTGGGTTTCCAGTATATTCTCCTTTGAAAGGCACTGATAATGTGTATATTCTTTATTTATCATATCTGACAACATGCAGGGAAGAAGCAGAGTGAAGACTCTGGGTATATGCTATGCGTTTCAGTAAAAATGTATTTTGGACTAAATAAATACATTTTAATTAGTTATCGCTTTTTATCTAGTATTTTTATTTTCCATTATCCAGAAGTTGGCTGTCTGGGCATGCTGGGGGGTCGTAATTTTGTAACATCTGGTGGGCCACTATTTTTGGGTGAGCAGGAACTCCTGTCAAAGAAAGGAGTCCCTGCTCCTGTACACTATGCTTACTCCATTTGCGGAGCTGGGTGCTCCAAAGTGTATGTCTTGCTGCTCAGTACCCAAAGGAGCAGAGACAGGAGTCCTGGGGCCAGCTTTATAATTGATGTGAGGCAGCTCTACCTAATTGGGGCAGCTTTATACCTAATTTGGGGGGGGGGGGCAACACTCTACATACAGGGGGCAGCTATACCTACTGGGAGGCAACACTCTACATATGGGGGGCAGCGCTACCTTGTCAGGACAACTACCTACTTACTAGCAGGCAACTCTACCTACTGGGGGTAACCCTCTACTTACTGAGGGGCACCTATTAAACTACTAGGGGCACCTACCAACCAAAGGAGGAGGTATGGGGGGGGGGGTATTATTACAGTTATACACAGTTTATGACTTAAAGGGGTAGGGGATAAGTGTCTGATCCTGGGATGGTCCGACTGCTAGGACCCTCTGCCATCTCCTGTATGAGGCCCCAGCTACTTACACGTCCTCATAGAAGAGCACCCCCCATCTTCCTGGATGAGGGTAAATAATATCCCGCGCAGCCAATCACCGTCTGCACAATGTTCCGCCGGTGATTGCCAGAGCTGGCCATCACTTGCGTTCATCCAGGAACATGGGGGCCGGAGTGCGCAGTGGACACGTAAGTAGCCGGGGCCCCATACAGGAGATCACGAGGGGCCCCAGCAGTCAGACCCCCCTCTTGTCGATAGGTGATAAATGTCTGAAAAGTTCAATCCCTGGACTACCCCTTTAAAGGTATACTCTGGTTTGAACAATCCATACTTAGAAGGATACTTTGACAATAAATTGATCACAAATAGCCCTCATGGTGGCAACACTAGCAATCAGCTGTGATCTGTAGGGAAACCTGGCAGTAAGTGTTTACTTTCCCTGCAGCACCACCACAGGGGAAATGAGGCATTACACCGTGCTTATGAATATCACTGGGTTGTCTATGTAATGCAGGACACAACAGGTCCTCCAGTGCGTATGATGCTTTTTATAACTCACCACATTGGCCAAGCAAAGAAGATCCTGAACAGCCCCCCCCCCCTCCCCCCTTATTAATTCCTCCATAGGATATTTGAAAAATTATGTTTTTTTAAACTAGGATTGTGATAACCTGGTGGACATTTCCCAGCTCTGGTCCTGATGTTCCTTTTCTTACCATTTAACATAAGAAATTCAGAAATATCTTATTTCCTCCTCCTCTAATTCTAGTTTAATGTTCTGTCACATAGGTTAAGCTTTCCTACCGCTCTTTTGGAGTTTCTTTGCCAAGATGTGAACAACCCAAAGCTTTGTGAGGGTTAAATGCCCATCTTATTACTCACATGTGACCTAGGACTCTCTATTAAAGTGTGGGCGAGATGAGTAAACGCACCTCGTAGGTCCTGGACAAACCAATTTACTAAGAGGCAGAAAAGGTTAATACGAGATTAAACCCTGGTAGTTACTATGAACACAAGCATTATACTCCAGTCACATTACATACATGAGTAATGCCACATTTTCTCTACAATTCAAAGCCCCTTAAGGACGAGGCCAATTTTTATCCACAGAGCCAAATGGGGCTCGCTTTTTCCAGGACCAATTGTACTTTTTAATGACATCATTCATTTTTCCAGAAAATATGGTGTGAAACAAAAAAACGTATATATATTTTTGAGGTGAACTTGAAAAAAACAAATGTAATTTGGCAAAATTGGGTGGCTGTGTTTATACTTTAATACTAAATATGATTTACTTGTTTTACCAAATGTGGATATGAGCTGTAATTGTTAGTATTTATCGGTACCATTGTGGTATTGATCAGACTTTTTGATCGCTTTTTATTAAAAAAAATTCTGGGATGTGACTAAAAAACTAATTTTTTACATTTGCCATTCACCATGCAAGATCAATAATTGTATATTTTAATAGGATAATTCCGCACTCCCGCACCACCAATCCCAAATATGTTTAGATTTTTTTATGTTAACCCCCAATGGGAAATGGGGGTCAATGAAATATTTATTACAGGGGATGTTTTAAAAAAAAATTTCGAGTACATTTTTTGCTTTTTTTTCTACACTTTTTTTTAATTGCCTGTAGGGGGCTTGTAGGAGCAATCATTTGACTGCTTATACAGATCAATGCATTCCTATTGCACTGCATTGATCTATTTAAAGGGGTACTCCGGTGGAAAACTTTTTTTTAAATGAACTGATGCCAAAAAGTAAAACAGATTTGTAAATTACTTCTATTAAAAAATCTTTACCCTTCCAGTACTTTTTAGCAACTATATGCTAAAAAGGTAATTCTTTTCTTTTTGAATATCTTTTTTGTCTTGTCCACAGTGCTCTCTTCTGACACCTCTGTCCCTGTCAGGAACTATCCATAGCCGCATAGGTTTGCTATGGAGATTTTCTCCTGCTCTGGACAGTTCCTGATACGGGAAGCAGGTGTCAGCAGAGAGCACTGTGGACAAGACAAAAAAGAAATTCAAAAAGAAAAGAATTTCCTCTGTAGCATACAGCTGCTAAAAAGTACTGGAAGGGTAAATATTTTTTTAATAGAAGTAATTTACAAATCTGTTTAACTTTCTAGCACCAGTTGATTTAAAAAAAAAAATGTTTTCCACTGGAGTACCCCTTTAACAGGTGATCTGATTATACAGCCTGTCTATGGCAGACTGTAAAAGCAGATCAGTCACGACAGGCACCTAGGCCTTCAGAAGGCCTCAGGCTGCCATGACAATGGATCCACTTCTCATGATTGTCTTGCAGGGAGCTGATCGAGAGCCTAAACCAATAATATCGCACTGAATGCTTCTTAAATGCTGCTGCCATCTTTGACAGCTGCATGTTAAAGTGTACCTGTCGTCAGGAAAAACTTTTTATATAATGTAGATAATAC
This sequence comes from Hyla sarda, assembly GCF_029499605.1. Taxonomy (NCBI): domain Eukaryota; kingdom Metazoa; phylum Chordata; class Amphibia; order Anura; family Hylidae; genus Hyla; species Hyla sarda. The sequence goes on along the minus strand of NC_079198.1, from coordinate 17,942,112 downwards.
CATTATATATATATATATATATATATATATATATATATATATATATTTGTAATATACATTGGTTAAAAAATGTGTATATTTTTGTCCCTGCACCTATTGATTGTGTGTCTCTATGAGGAGTCCAAATACAGGAAGTGAAGATAGACAAGCTCTGAGCACTAAGGAAAACCAGGACAGTGTGCACTGAGGCTCTATAACATGCCCCCGGCTCACACAGCAGGATGATTGACAAGCCAGGAGTCTGCACAGATCCCTGCTTGTCCCGCCCTCACTTCCTGTATTTGGACTCCTCATAGAGACACACAGGCATTAGCTGCAGGGACAGCATTTACCCAGAAATATACACAATTTTTAACCAATGTATTTTACAAATATACATATAATGGTATTATCTACATTATATAAAAAGTTTTTGTTGATGACAGGTACCCTTTAACAGTTAATAGCTTGCAAGTTTTGATAAATAATTCTTAGACAGCTTAAACTTGGAATAAATAGTCTAAGGCTAGGTTCACATTTCTGCTTGCAATTCAGCTTTGAAATTGCAGGCAGAAATTCTGCTTACTAAAATGTACAAGCTAGTGAATGGGTTTTCCGTTCACCAATTCATACTTCGGAATTTTTTAAGTTGAATTTGTGAACGGAAAATCCGCTTTAAAATATTCGCCTGAAGAATGGCGTTGCTCATTCTTCAGGAGGATATCCTCGCAGAACACATTACAGTCTATTGGGGACTGCAATGTCCGTGCGATCTTAGTGCCAACTGATTCAGTCGCACTGGCCACACTCGGAATCTCTAGCTGGAAATTTTCCATCTGGAGATTCCGCAGTCTGAACCTAGCCTAAAGGTAATTTCAGATGAGTGGATCCACAGCGTATTTTACGGTGCGGAACTGCTGCCAAAGGACCCCTACAGGGTGCGTTTAGATGTGCCTGCTCGGAGCGGCACTATGCCACTACAAGCAGACATACTGCTGCAATGTGCGATTCGCTGCGTATGTGCGGTGTACTCGCACACATCGTGGCCGCTCCCCCTGCTCCCTGAGCTAGGCCGAGAACCTCTGGACAGGTTTCGATAAGTCTCCCCCCTAGTGACTATGTTTGGGTCATTTTCCGAGTGTATCCATATATAAAGGGGTACTCCGCTGCTCAGCATTTGGAACAAACTATTCCGAACGCTTGAGCCGGTGTTGGGAGCTTGTGACTTCATAGCCCCACCCCCTCATGACATCATGCCACGCCCCCTCAATGCAAGTTTATGGACTTGCATTGAGGGGGCGGGATGTGACCTAATGAGGGGCATGGCTATGATATCACAAGCTCCCGACGCCGGCTCCAGCGTTCGGAACAGTTTGTTCCAAACGCTGAGCAGCGGAGTACCCCTTTAAGCTCTGACTGAAAAGTGTGGTTTGCAGACAAAAATTTGATATGTTTAGAAAATGACCCCAATGTGGTCACTAGCTGTCTACACTCGGGCCATTGTAATGAATGGGGCCCATGGCTGTCCAAGCATGGATATGTAGGCATCCCATTTTAACAGTTTTCCCTGGTGTCTGTTTGGTGTCCCAGTACCGTATTGCATACCGTACCTTGTATGGTGTTCCCCAAAGTCAGAGTTACTACGTTCAGGTAGGGTCCCACAGGTGGGACAGCCCCTAGTCGCCTCCTCCTTCTCTAATTTTATAATGTTTATGTGCTTACCTTGATAGCGTCGCAGGACCTTCGGTCATGTGACTGTGTTAATTCCTCTATGGTATGTTGGAGGACCTTTGGAGGTCCTTGGGTCACATGTTACCCATAACTCTTTGTAAAGATGATTGACAGAAGTATTGGACCAATTTGCTCTAGTCCAGCCCCTGCCCATATAAGGGAGCTGTAGCCAATTATCGCTCTCTTGGGTTGCTGCTCTCGTGGATGCCGGACTAGCAGGATGGATCTGCACAACTTTCAAAGACAAGCTAGGCCAGAAAACCTGCCGGCCTCAGCCTAAACTAAACCGTGAGTCCTAAACTAAATCCCGCTAAAGCTAGCATGACTACTGGACCAAAACTAAATCCCCTAAATCCAGTGGAACAGCGCATATCAGTCTACGGACTCTAAAACGTTTAAGGCCCCAACCACTGTCAATCTCTAAGAGACTTTTCCTGTATAGAGACTGTTTCGATTTTGAAGCTTGCATAAAATATTCAGTAAAGTTCCAACTGTTTTCAGCAAACTCTCCGGTTGTGGACATTCAATTATTCTAGACCTCCCTATCGCTCTTGGGAAGGGTGGCGGTTGGACAAGCATTACAGAGCACCCCTCACCCTGGCGTCACGAATAGAAAGGGTTAACCAAACACCCTTTAGTCACTAGGGGACGGTGGAGCAATACACAAATGGGTAAGATATTGGCATTTTAGATCCTACTTACAGACTATGTTTACAGCACCATGCACTTTAAGACTAGGACTTATGTCCAGTTAGGCACCTTATTCCAACAGGATATCCTGCACCTTTATCTGAGGTTTGTAGCAGTTTGCACTTTATCCTGAAGAGGCGTAGGAAAGGTACCCCACTTACATAGATGAGACATGGTTAATAGTCATTATTGAGACTAGTAGTGCTCCCAAGTATCTGTGGTGTGTATTGTTCCCTGTATGGTTGCTCGGCCTAAGCTCGGAGGCCCTCACTTGTTGTATCCAGTTGGTTTATATTTTATTGAAGCGGTAGTGTGCAAACTCTTTTTTCTTCTGGTTGTGGTACCCTTTATTCACTGCACAACTACACCCCATATACCCTACTTCCCCAGGCTACCACATCTGTGCCTCAGGGGAACAAATCTTTGTGTGAATACTGCCTAAGGCTGATCATATATCTAAGATTATGATCTGCCAAAAATGGCCCATTTTTGGTCGACTATGATCTGTAAGTCAAGTGTTAACTATCTTCTGCTATATCTGACAGTAAACTTACAATGCATTTGGAAAAGGTTTAGACACTTTTAATTTTTCCACATTTTGTTATGTTTTCTTATGTTAGAATAACAAAAAAATTATTCCATCAATCTAATGAATCCACGATTAAGGTTTCTGGTCTTAATTCTAAGCATCATGTCTGGAGGCCCTGCTTATCACCTGCCCAATACCATCTCTACAGTGAACCATGGAGGTGGCAGCATAATTTTGTGGGTATGTTTTTCAGCGGCTGGGACAAGGAGACTGGTCTGGGTAAAAGGAAAGCTGAATGAAGCAAAGTACAGAGATATTCTTAATGTAAACCTGATCCAAGGTGCTCTGGACCTCAGAGTGGGTAGAAGCTTCACCTTCCAAAGAGACAATGGGGAAGATTCATCAAGACGTGTGCTGAGGAAAAGTTAACCTGTTGCCCATAGCAACTAATCAGATTGCTTCTTACCTTTTTTAAAAGGTCTCTGAAAATGAAAGAAGCAATCTGATTGGTTGCTATGGGCAACTGGTCACCTTTTCCTCAGCACAGGTCTTGATAAATCCATCCCGATGACCCTAAGCACACATCCAAGATCACACAGGATCAGATTAGAGACAACTCTGTGAATGTCCTTGAGTGGCCCAGCCAGAGCTCTGACTTGAACCCAATGGAACATCTCTGTAGAGACCTAAAAATGGCTTCCACCGAAGGTCTACAATCCAACCTGACAGAGCTTTAGAGGATTTGCAAAGAAGAATCGCAGAAAATCTCCAAATCAAGGTGTGTAAACCTTATGGCCTCATCCCCAAGAGGACTGGAGGCTGTGATCACTGCCAAAGGGGCTTCACCTAAGTCCTGAGTAAAGGGTCCGAATACTTATGTCACTGCAAACTTTGTTTTTTCTTTTTAATAAAATTGCAGAGATTTCTAACATCCTGTTTTCACTTTGTCATTATGGGGCATCGAATGCAGAATGATGGTGGGGAACTTGATTTTTTTTCTTATTTGAGCACAAGGGACAACATAGTGAAATGTAAATGGTCTTTAAAGTTTTCAAATGCGTACTATGTCTGCTGAAAGTCTAATCCGCCATGATCATTTTTTTTTTCGGACAACCGTGGCTGAAAAACCCATTGTTTGGCAAGATTAGCCGCATTCGGTAAATCATGCCAAACCAAGCTCTAGCGCACTGTGGGTTTTTCTTATAGTTAAAAACTAACTATGATCCGCCACCTTAGTCTGGTACAGTATGTATAACTCTTGGGCATTCATACTTATTTATATGAAACTTTGATAGGCCATGTTTTGCCATAGTCTAAGGTATATGGCTAGCCTGAAACACCCTAAAACATTTGATGTAAGACGTAAGTGAAGAAAGCCAGTGATGGACGCCAGTCATACTCTGCATCGACTTCTAAAACTGTCCCTACATAATTTATACAATAGTTAAAGGAGATGTCCGGTGCGGACTATTCCTATTCCATCCTGCCCGGGCTGCAAAAAAAGAGAAAACAAACTTCCACTTACCTTCCTACATTCCCCCAGAGCTCCGCAACAGCTGATCGGTTGGCCGTCTGTCTGCTCCCTACTTCCTTTAGCCCGGGACGTCACACTGTGCTTCAGCCTATCAACGGTCGAAGTGGGACATCGCTGTGGCCGGTGATAGGCTGAAGTGCCGTGTGATGTCCCCGGCTAAAGGAAGTAGGAAGTAGACAGCCGGCCAACCGATCAGCTGTTGCGGAGCTCCGGTGGAACGTAGGAAGGTAAGTGGAAGTTTGTTTTCTCTTTTTCTGCAGCCCGGGCAGGATGGAATAGGAATAGTCCACACCGGACATCTCCTTTAATACAGGGGTGAGGTACCAAAGTAAAGATGGCAAAAATCTCCGATCACTCAGTGGGGTTTATTTACTAATAGTGGAGTGTAGTTTTCTTTGTGGGTTTTGATTCCTGACAGGTATTTTCCCAAGATGTTTACGAATGTTTCCCTACTTTTTGCACTTTTCCCTATATTTTGCTTCTTACACATACTTTCATCTGTCAGGTTTTTCCCAGCTCAAATCCACCACATTTTCTGTGGAAACCTTATATATTTATAACCTTATTAACCGTATAAACCTTATATATATATATATATATATTTTTTTTTTCAAAACAGTCAGGGACACGCCCCCTTTGTCAGGAACATGCCTCCTTTCTCCTGTGGCCACGCCCCCTTTCTGGTTTTTCCTGTAAAATGGAGGGTTTTTTATTCTTTGGTCGCAAATTGTGAGCAAAACCCCAGAAAAAAGTCGGGATCACGTTAGTAAATAAACCCCAGTATCTCCAAATAATTTAATTTACTAGAAAACTCATCTTAAGAAGCACAAACACCAATTTTTTTCCCCTCTGGCCTGTTTCTAAAGTACATTATGGAAGCAAGAATGTGTGGTGGCCAAGAACAGCATCTCCAGTTACTACCCATCAGAAAATAGTAGAGGTATAGCAAGTTGCTGGATGCATATTATGTATTATACAACACAAAGAGAAACACAGCCGCACATCCACACAGCCTCACATCCACCAAAATACATATTGTGAATGTGCGACCATGTCTGTTTTCTCTACTTGAATTCATATTATGTATTATACTATAATAAGTGTATTATAGGTACTGGAGAGTTGTGTGTACACATTTTTGTTTGGCATTTCCAATGTTTTTGCTGCAATATAAATGTATTTTCTTTCTTGCTTCACAAGTCTAAAGCATAGTCTGAGGTCTACGGTGTGCACAGAGTTAATGTTTTGTATTGCATTTCTTGTACAGATGAATGATTGATTTGGTCACATGTCAACTCCTAGCCATTACATGCAAAAACCAGTCCCAAGTCCTCCCTCCTCTCCCAGGAAAAAGAGGTGGACCTAACTTTTTTTCTAGTCAGTGTTAGTTAATCCTGGGTTTAGCCATAGCTACATATCTTGTCCCTCAGACCTGCTTTTTCTGAGGAGACTAACATTTAGTGAGCCTTGGTTATGCTAATCCCAGGCATACCTCCTAAATCAATGGTCTCAAACTGTTGCCCTACCGGTGTTGCAAAACTCCAACACCCAGCATGCCCGGACAGCCAACGGCTGTCCGGGCATGCTGGGAGTTGAAGTTTTGCAACACCTGTAGGGCCACAGTTTGAGACCAATGTCCTATATAAAGGTCACATATCATCTACTAAGGACGCATCTACGAATCTATCCTGTTCCTGTGTCTGATTGTACCATGTGATTGGCAACAAGAGACTCCCTTCATCTTACAGTGCGTTGTTTGCGCACGGGAAGCCCATTTCTTTATTTGTTCCTATAAGAAAAACATCGAGCCTGAACCATTTGCAATGAGGTCCAGTGATGACATCATGATAGAAAAGTTTACTACATGCAGAAAATGGTGCAGTTCATGCACATCTTAGATCATACCACTTTAAATTGTTTTATTTTAGACTTTACATTCGTTACAATTGTTTTTGACCAGATCACTGAAAATGATACTGATATATAATGCAAATAGACACATCCCATACAAGTATCTATATACCCCACCAGCTTACAGCATCTAAAAATAGTTGTTCGACTGTAAGGAAGGGAACAGTAATAAGACCCTGGCTCCCCATAATGTTCTACATGCTCTACGTATTTCGGTCGCCTTCACCCTAGAGACTTGCTGTATAATGCATAGAAGTCGTTGTTGATCTGTCTCCATGCCATATAGTTGTGGAGATGACATCATGTAGCCTACGGCATGAGGAGGTTTATGGCACAGCTTCACTTTTTCCTGTTTGTTGCAGATCGAGTGGCGTTCCTGATAGAAAAAAAATGCAGTTATTAGTTTTCCGGAATATACTGTATTTCTACGAAAATTTACACCTTACTCAGGTTGAGTATTGACTGTGTATACTATTTAAAGGGGTACTCCGTTGGAAAACTTTTTTTTTTTTTTTAAATGAATTGGTGCCAGAAAGTTAAACAGATTTGTAAATCATTTGTATTAAATAAATCTTTATCCTTCCAGTACTTATTAGCAGCTGTATGCTACAAAGGAAATTCTTTGCTTTTTGAATTTCTTTTTTGTCTTGTCCACAGTGCTCTCTGCTGACACCTCTGTCCATGTCAGGAACTGTCCAGAGCAGCATAGGTTTGCTATGAGGATTTTCTCCTGCTCTGGACAGTTCCTGACACAGGCATCAGGTGTCTGCAGAGAGCACTGTGGAAAAGAGAAAAAGAAAATTAAAAAAAGAAAAGAATTTCCTCCGTATCATACAGCTGCTAAAAAGTACTAGAAGGATAAAGATTTTTTAATAGAAGTAATTTACAAATCTGTTTAACTTTCAGGCATCAGTTGATTTAAAAAAAAAAAAAATAATAATAATTTCCACCAGAGTACCTGTTTTAAGGGATAATCTCATCTACGGTTATTTTTATTGATTAGAAAAGACAGCCTGCAGAAGAGAAAAAATGAGATTTCCTGAATGTGGCCATATGGGATGAACTCACTTCCTTGGCAGTGGAGGTCAGATAATAGTCAGAAGACTATCCATAGACTTTTACAGTCTTTAGGAAGATGGAGCATAGCCCACTCCCATGGACACAATGACCTTATCCGTGTGTTTAGTGTCGCTATTCTTGTTACAGTTCTTGGACTTGGAAAGTCAATACTTAAATGGGCACTGTCATTAAACATGATTTTTAATATTTGATTCCTTATGCCAAATAAATAACTTTTGTAATTAGCTTCCATTAACAAACAAAAAAGTTTTATGATAGTTTTTTTGCTGTATACTTCTGGCCACCAGGGGTCTCCCTTCTTGGCCAGAACACATTCTGTCTGGTCAAAATGCTTGTAATGGCAGGAGACCAAACTCAGAAAGTGTTCCTCTGCACTGAGCTTGATTGACAGCTGCAAAGAGCCTCACTGAAAGATACACAGACTGAAAGCTACTGCACAGAGCTTGAGGTCTTCTATTCATCACAGCGCTGAAACGATGTGAGGGCGGAGGTGGTCCCCCAGCAGGCTTCAGTGATGTCATACCTGCTGGGAAACACCCACTTTCTTCTGCTGGGAGATTTCACTATGTGAGCAAGCAGAAAGGTAAGATATAGAGCTTTTTAACCCCTTAACACAAATGGACGTACATTCACGTCCATTTGCAGCAGCTAAGCGCGCATCATACCTGTAGGGTTTCGGTTGCTATAAGCAACCGGGACCCACGGCTAATGCTGATTGGGCTGATGTCCGGCATTAACCCTTTAGACATGGCGATCAAACTTGATCGCCGCGTCTTAAACAAAAGTAAACATTGCCGGTTAGCTCAGTGGTGCTGTTCAGGACCGCCGCGGTGAAATCGCAGCATCCCGAACAGCCTGCAGGACATGAGGAAGGATCCCTACCTGCCTCCTCGCTGTCCGATCGCCGAATGGCTGCTCCATGCCTGAGATCCAGGCAGGAGCAGTCAAGTGGCAGAAACACTGATCAATGCTATGTTATGGCATAGCAGTGAACAGTGTAAGAGATCAGTGTATGCAATGTTATAGGGGGCTATGGGGGCTATAACACTGCAAAAAAAAGGGGGGGGGAAAGTTAATAAATGTGATTTTAACCCCTTCCCTAATAAAAGTTTGAATCACCCCCCCCCCCCTTTTCCAATTAAAAAAAAAACTGTGTAAATAAAAATAAACATATGTCGTATCACCCCTTGCGTAAATGTCTAAATTATAAATATATATCGTTAATTAAACTGCACGGTCAATGGCGTACACGTAAAAAAAACTTCCAAAGTCATGAATAGCGTATTTTTGGTCACTTTTTATACCATAAAAAAATGAATAAAAAAGTCCGATCAAAACAAAAAATGGTACCGCTAGAAACTTAAGATCACGGCACAAAAAATGAGCCCTCATACCCCCCCTTATATGGAAAAATAAAAAAGTTATAGGAGTCAGAAGAGGACATTTTTTAACGTATTAATATTGGTGCATGTAGTTATCATTTTCTTAGTAGTAAAATAAAATCAAACCTATATAAATTGGGCATCCTTGTGACCGTATGGACCTACAGACTAAATATAAGGTGCAATTTTTTACCGAGAACTGCACTGCATAGAAACGGAAGCCGCTAAAAATTACCAAATTTTGCCCCACAAATATTTTTTTTCTGGTTTCGCCACAGATTTTGTGGTGAAATTATTAATGGTATTACAAAGTAAAATTGTTGGCACAAAGAACAAGCCCTCTTATGGATTTTTAGGTAGAAAATTGAAAGTGTTAGGATTTTTAGAAGGTGAGGAGGAAAAAATAAAAGTGCAAAAATGAAAAATCGCCAAAGAGGGAAGGGGTTAAAGCTCTGAAATTTTTTTAAGGGTGGGAGAAGTGTTAGGAATAGTTAGGGAGCATAGCCTGAGGTAGTTTAGAAAAGTTTATTTGGTGACAAAAAGTGTATTTGGTGCTCTTTAAAGGGTTATCCAGGAAAAAACTTTTTTTTATACATTAACTGGCTACAGAAGGTTAAACAGATTTGTAAATTACTTCTATTAAATTTAGTTAGGAATTAAGCCACAGCATAAAACTGTCACTAGTATTCAAATCCCCAACCCTTTAAAGATAATGCAGTGACTCTGCTGACCCTGTCCTAGGCTGCACAGTAAAGCAACAGGCACCAATTTGCATACATCATTTAGATATGTCAGTTATCTAAGCTCCTTTATAATCTCTCATATCTCAAGATATTTTACATTTTCCAGACAGCATGTGGGATTATTGACTTCTTACCAAATATTAAAGAGCAAGCAAATGTGTTTCCAAGGTGATCACCAACACAGGTAAGATTGGATTTTTCAGTGCTTTGACTTAAAGCCACATTTTTGGTTATTTCATTTTGTCCTGCCTCTTCTATGTTATTAAATATCATTGTCACATTTGCTGCCGGTTGTCCTCCTGGCCAGGAGCAGTCGAGTTGTAGCATATTCTCATCATTGGCTTGTGCAGTACACGCAATGTTCCCTTCCGGATACCCTATGAGATGAAAGAAAATAGACTGTGTAGTCAGGACAATTTTGCATTATTATTATTATATTATGTAATAAGGTGTCTGGTATTTGATTAGTGTATGGACATCTGTTCACTACCCATATAAATCTAAAATATTACTCACATTTCAGATCAAGGTTGAGCTCATTGCTGGTCTCGCTGTTCACTATGTTGGATGCTGTACAGGTGAAGGGTCCATTGTCATATTTAGAGAGGGGGCTGATGGTGAGAGTTGACTTGGGAGGAGAACCACTCTGAGTAATGTAATATGGAGGGTTTGGAGACACTGGATTTCCATTCAGACTCCAAGATAAGTTGATGGCTGACCCCTGAGCTGTGCAATGTAGAGACGCAGAGTCCTGTCCTGCCCAGAGCTCTTCTGATGTGTTACTGGTCAGTGTCACTCCGGAGACTGCAGCTGTAAAGAGAAGGTTGAGTATTGTTATGTTAATTTCAGATCTATGAGATAAGATATGTAAATGATTACAGGCAGGTTCTCATGAGACATCGGGTCTTGCCACAAGAGTTCTTCCCCTGTTGCCCTATAAAAAGGCACTCAGAGACTACTTTTGGGTAGTGAACCTCTTGGTGAGAAAAACCAATAGGGACCCACAGGAAACTCTTAGTTTTGGGTAAAAAAAATATATATATATATATAAAAATGAGATCATAGCATGTGGATGAAACAACGCCCATAACATCAGCAACATTGTGTGCTCTTTGAGTTGCTTTTATAGCTTGCTATAAAAGCTGCTCTGTGGAGAAAGAAAAAGCCTGCTACAAGAGCTGCTTTATAAAGAGGAAGGCAGCATAATAAAAGAGCTGCTTTATAAAGAGGAAGGCAGCATACTAAAAGAGCTGCTTTATAAAGAGGAAGGCAGCATACTAACAGAGCTGCTTTATAAAGAGGAAGGCAGCATACTAACAGAGCTGCTTTATAAAGAGGAAGGCAGCATACTAAAAGAGCTGCTTTATAAAGAGGAAGGCAGCATACTAAAAGAGCTGCTTTATAAAGAGGAAGGCAGCATAATAAAAGAGCTGCTTTATAAAGAGGAAGGCAGCATAATAAAAGAGCTGCTTTATAAAGAGGAAGGCAGCATACTAAAAGAGCTGCTTTATAAAGAGGAAGGCAGCATAGTAAAAGAGCTGCTTTATAAAGAGGAAGGCAGCATAATAAAAGAGCTGCTTTATAAAGAGGAAGGCAGCATACTAACAGAGCTGCTTTATAAAGAGGAAGGCAGCATACTAACAGAGCTGCTTTATAAAGAGGAAGGCAGCATACTAAAAGAGCTGCTTTATAAAGAGGAAGGCAGCATACTAAAAGAGCTGCTTTATAAAGAGGAAGGCAGCATACTAAAAGAGCTGCTTTATAAAGAGGAAGGCAGCATACTAAAAGAGCTGCTTTATAAAGAGGAAGGCAGCATACTAAAAGAGCTGCTTTATAAAGAGGAAGGCAGCATAGTAAAAGAGCTGCTTTATAAAGAGGAAGGCAGCATAGTAAAAGAGCTGCTCTGCAGAGAGGGAGACAGCCTGCTATAAGAGCTTCTTCATAGAGCTAGACAGCCTGCTACAAGAGCTGCTCTGCAGAGAGGGAGACAGCCTGCTACAAAAGTTCCTTTGTAGAAAAGGAGAAAGCCTGCTACAAGAGCAGTTTTTCAAAAAGGAGGCAGAAAAAAGAACAAAAAGAAGTACCCATTCATTGAACTATATCGTAATTATAAGAGAAAGAGATGTCCTGATACCAGAGGCTCCAAAGGGATTACATTCTGCCTGAGTTCCTGGGCTTAGGTTAAGGAGAAGTCTTTTGCTCAATATTACTAAAAGAAAATGTATCGCCTATCCACAGGATAGGGTATAAGTATTAGATCGCGGGGTGTCCGACCGCCGGGGGCCCCCGCGGTTGTCTGTACTGAGCCCAGCTCTCCCCCAGAGCAGTCTGTCACGACCCCCACCCGAAGCCATGCCCCGCCATGCCCCCTCCATATATCTCTATGGGAGAGCCGAAGATTGCCGAACTAAAAACTTACTACAGAGGGGAAAAAAAGTCTGTCTGGCCACAGTGCTCTCTACTGACACCTCTGTCTGTGTCAAGAACTGTCCAGAGCAGGATAGGTTTTCTATGGGGATATGATTCTAATCTGGACAGTTCCTGACACGGACAGGGGTGTCAGCAGAGAGCACTGTTGTCAGACAGAAAAGAAATTCACAAATTTCTCTGTTTTATACAGCAGCTAATAAGTACTGGAAGGATTGATATTTTTTAATAGAAGTAATTTACAAATCTGTTTATCTTTCAGCCACCAGTTGATTTGAAAACATTTGTGTTCAACTTGTTTCCACCGGAGTTCCCCTTTAAGCATTAAACTTCTCCTTCAAATGTAGATAGAGCCCTTGGTTTTGCAATAGCAAGAAAAAGAGTATCTAATTTACAAAGGCACTAATACAGAGGGGCCTACAGACATCAACTGTTACAGATATTGCCCAAAGACTTGTATCAATTAGAAATATAAACAAGGGAATTCAGAGTCTTTTGGCAGTAATGACCCTTCCTCTCCTTTAAAGAACGACTATGGTGTTGTGGATGTTAATTCATCCTTACAGTTTAATTTACAGCTTGTTTTAGTTTTAGTTTATGTCTTTATGTCATGTCTTCTCCATATAAGCTGTTGTGTGTGTTTCTAAGGAGTAGCACTATTTATGGTCACTATATAACACACATATGACGTTTGCCAGCAGCGCCAATTCTGCAAGCTACATGTCTAATTTTTAGTTGTCCTTGAGCTAGTGGATGGAGACTAGCCACTATGATGTCTCCCATATACAACCTCAGAAGCAGCGGCAGTATAGAGAATATTATAGAGCAGTCCTGGGCAGTATAAGCTGTGAATACAACACTGGAGTGTGATAAAACAACTTCTATTACCTACCTTACTCTGCATCTCACTCCTCCTCCCCATCCCTTGTTCCTAGATTGTAAATGTAGAGATGAGGAAGGGGGGGGGGGGGTGAAGAAGCCTGATTAGAGGAAAAAGGGGCATGGGGCATTTTTCTGTAATAAGATTTATTTAAAAAGTTTCTTATCTGCCCTTCTAATTTATACAGAGTGTGGTGACTATTTTACCGATACTTACTATATACAGTCCATTGTGTGGGATGGCTGGTGCTGTTACTGATGGGGTTCTGGATGTTGCAGGTGTAGGATCCACTGTCATTCTCACTTATTGGTGTGAAGTACAAGGATGATCCCCTGCAGATCACATTGGGCTCAGAGCAGATAGGAGTCTGATCACGGTAAAAAGTGTAAGTAGTCACATTCTGAACTCCGGCATCACACTGGAGGGTCACGTTGGTGCCAGTAACAAGACGACCAGTAGACCTGAGAACTGGGGTGCTGAGTATTTCTATAAAAAAAACATAAATACTTATTTATTCTACCAAGAATTAAAGTGTTCTTGTCATTTTTAGAAAGAGGAGAACGAGCAGGTAGAAGCGTGAGGTAGCGCACTTCACTCCCCGGTTCACAGAGATCTCAGTCCTGTGGCCCCATTATAAGTTTATGGGGCCACAGGACGGAGATCGTACATTCTACTGACTGAGAACCCAGACTAATCAAAACTTTTGACGCGTCTCTGTGACAGGAACACTTTAAAGGGGTACTCCACTGGAAAACATTTTTTTTTAAATCATCTGGTGCCAGAGTTAAACAGATTTGTAAATTACTTCTATTTAAAAATCTTAATCCTTCTAGTACTTATCAGCTGCTCTTATGATCCACAGCAAGTTTTTTTTTTGTTTTTTTTGTTTTATTTCTTTTCTGTCTCACCACAGTGAGACTGAAACTGTCCAGAGCAGGATAGGTTTTCTATGGGGATTTTCTCCTACTCTGGACAGTTCCTAAAATGGACAGAGGTGTCAGCAGAGAGCACTGTGGATCATACAGCGGCTGATAAGTACTGGAAGGATTAGGATTTTTTAATAGAAGTAATTTACAAATATTTTTTACTTTCTGGTGCCAGCTGATCTAAAAAATGTTTTCCATTGGAGTACGTACCCCTTTAAAGCTGAAAACTAGATCATTCAGAACAACACATTACATGGTGCCTCGTGAAAACAATGAGCTGTCCAAGTAAGGTTCACACTACGTTTTGTACTTTTGGTTCCCGTATACGGCTGGGAGGAGGGGCTTAATCGCGGCACCCGCACTCAGCCGTATTCGGGAACCGTATTTAATGCATGTCTATGAGCTGACCGGAGTGAACCGCAGCCTCCGGTTGGCTGCGTTTTCGGCCGTATGCGGTTTCCCGACCGTAGGCAAAAACGCGGTCGACAACGTTTTAGCCTGAGGTCGGGAAACCGCATACGGCCGAAAACGCAGCCGACCGGAGGCTGCGGTTCACTCCGGTCGGCTCATAGACATGCATTAAATACGGTTCCCGAATACGGCTGAGTGCGGGATTAAGCCCCGCCCCCCCTCCTCCCAGCCGTATACGGGAACCGAAAGTACAAAACTTAGTATGAACCTATACATGTATCTAGTGAGTCCTCCAGAGAGAGAAAGAGAGAGACCCTCTTCGTAGCCACTCTACACTCTCGCTGATTTAAGGGTCTTAAAATTGGCCCACCAACCTCTAAGAACCTCAGAATTTCCTAATAGTGTATTTGAATATATTTTCATACCCCAGCCAACCCCTTCCAAGCAACATCAAGAGCATTGGCACCTATATTGGAAAAGAAATAGCCAAACATTGGTAACCCTGATCCGCTGTTCCTTGAGCATCTAATATGGCGGCCCTATGACCTGCCAGGGGTGGTCACAGCTAACCCTATTGTGCAGCGGTAATGCTACAAACAAACTACAATAAAAGAAATACTCACCGTAGACACCCAGCCGATAGTCCTGAATATAGGAAGTGAAATTACTAGGATTAAATAATTTCAATTTATATGTGCCTTGATCTGCATACGAGATATTGTTCAGCCTCAAAGTTCCGTTGTTGAATAGTTGACACCTCCCTCTATACAGAGGATGGTACATCGGATTATCGCCCGATGCCAGTTTTGTAATGACAGTAACTTGTCCGGCATGTCCGAAATTCCAGTATATTCTGTGTTCAGTGGGCAGGGGGACGGGTATATCAAAATCTACCGAATACCCAAGCCTTCCATTGACCGGAAACATAGATACGACAGGAGTCACTATGCCTGTAATGGAAAATGCACATAGAGAGATGAGGAGTAGTGTTGCTCGCGAATATTCGCAAAGCGAATTTTATTCGCGAATATCGCATATTCGCGAATTTGCGATTATGCGCGAATATCGCACTATATATTCGTAATTACGAATATTCATTTTTTTTTTGTTTGTTTTTTCACAGTACACATCACAGTGATCATCCCTCTCTCCTTCCAGCTTGTGTGGTGTAAAGAAGGCTGTAATACTACTGTGTGAGACTGGCGTGCGAATTTTCGCATATGCGAAAATTAGTATACACGATTTTCGTATATGCGAATTTTTGTTTATGTAAATTTTTACACAAATGTTCGCATACGCGATTTTCCGCGCATGCGAAAATAAACCGAGGATATTACAAATATGCGAATATTCGCGAATATATGACGAATATTCGTCCATATATTCGCGAATATTCGCGAATTCGAATATGGCCTATGCTGCTCAACACTAATGAGGAGCTGGAATCTGATTAGTTCATATGGGCACCTACCTTGGCATGTGATACATTTCTGCCAATATATATATATATATATATATATATATATATATATATATATGTATAAATATACATATATATATATATTTATATATACTGTATATATGTATAAATATATATATAAAATGCTCCCACCTACTTACAGTTGTAGGCCAGTGCATAGGAAAGCATAACACAGTGTTTTACAAACAGGGAGCCTCCAGCTGCTGCAAAACTACAACTCCCAGCATGCCCAGACAGCCTTCGGCTGTCCGGGCATGCTGGGAGTTGTAGTTTTGCATCTGCTGGAGACACGCTGTACGGAACACTGGCATAACATTACACATATATATATATATGTTCCTACACCGCGAGATGCTCCCATTGATTCTGATTCTATTTTCATTCTGATTTCGTGTTCCCACTACGGAGTTTCCTCGCACGAGAGGAATTGCGCTCGGGAATTCCGCAGTGTGAACTTTTGCATTGGTGTGAACATGTCTTCCCTGTACCCGTTCACATGATGGAATTGATCCAACGAAAGAATGAACTGAATGAATGACGTGCGCACTGCGTTACCGTCAACGGTGGTCCTACCGGCGGTGGCCGCCAGATGGAATCTCCGCTGGTGGAGAGGAGATTGCGTAGTGTGAACATACCCTGACAATCAGATTTTTTATGTTTATTGTTCTGCTGATCTGTTCTTTCAGCTTTTCTGTCTGCAAACATGTATGAAACGTGAATAAAACATTAATTTTAAAAATTTTAAAAAATGGGGCTGAAATTCTAGAGAATGATTATTTTTACATGTGAAAATTCCCACTACATCGAGATAGAGGGGGGGGATTTATCAAAACCCGTGCAGAGAAAAAGTTATCCAGTTGCCCATAGCAACCAATCTGTTTTATGATTACATTTTATGATTTGCATCTGCATCACAGGACTAATACGGCTACTCAAATTTACTATATATATATATATATATATATATATATTTCTACTTGTCCTATGTCCATAGGAGCTTATGGATATTGAGTGTTCTATAAGGATTGACATTGCATGCAAGAGATATATTATCTTCAACGTAGAAGGAGGTCCTTCCAGTGGACCCCCACAATCACCTAGATGCACGGGACCGGGCTGAATTAAAAGGGGTTGTCCATTATAAGTATGTGTTGAATAACGCAGAAGTGCGTGTAGCCCTCTCACTGTCCACCATGATTTTAGAATTCTAGGAGCCATAGTTCTCCAGTTATATTGGCAAAGTTACTTAAGAAATATTTAAGAACCACTAGTATGATTTTCCAGAATATTCCCAAAATATGCAGCAATCCTTACCTGAAGCCACCAGGAGTATGAGTGGGAGCATGAATGGAAGTCTTGGGGCTCTCTCCATTATGGGTAACAAGACTTTGTGTCTCTGCACCAGGTATGATCTAGTAGTTTGTCTTGTTTTATGTTCTATAAAATGAGGATTACTCATGGAATTATTTATCTATTATAACATAAGATTGCGATTTCAGATTAATCCCTGCCAAAAACACACCTAAAAAATACACCAAAGTAGGAATTACGTAAAAGAGCATGACTACCTAATTCCATGAAACGCATGCCAAGCTCTAATGTCAGGCAGCTAAAGAAAGATTGTCAACCAAATCCCTACACGTGAGGTAGGTGGAAGGCAAATAGTAGACATCACAGCTCCAATGGGGGTTGTCGTGCAGCTTTCCGAGACTCCTAAAGGGCAGGTATGTAGCATTAAAGGGACAGGATGCATAGTGATGCATAACTAGGCAAATTCCCCGCTTAGGTAGGAATGTCAACTTGATTTTGGGGTTCACACAAAAAGGAGCATGCACATGATCAGTGCCCTGTATTCTGCATTAAAGGGGTACTCTCGTGGAAAACTTTTTTTTTTTTTTTTTTTAATCAACTGGTGCCAGAAAGTTAAACAGATTTGTAAATTACTTCTTATAAAAAAAATCTTAATCCTTCCAATACATTTTATGGGCTGTATACTACAGAGGAAATGCCTTTCTTTTTGGATTTCTCTGATGTCACGACCACAGTGCTCTCTGCTGACCTCTGCTGTCCATTTTAGGAACTGTCCAGAGCAGCATATGTTTGCCATGGGGATTTTCTCCTGCTCTAGACAGTTTCAAAAATGGAGAGCAGAGGTCAGCAGAGAGCACTGTGGTCGTGACATCAGAGAAATCCAAAAAGAAAAGCATTTCTTCTGTAGTATACAGCCCCTAAAAAGTACTGGAAGGATTAAGATTTTTTAATAGAAGTAATTTACAAATCTGTTTACCTTTCTGGCACCAGTTGATTTAAAAAGAAAATAAGTTTTCCCACGGGAGTACCCCTTTAATGTTCTTATATACTGCTGGCTGCCATTTTGCAATTTTAACATGTCATATCTTTAATAAAGGAGAGCACCTAAGAAACATGATGGAGCCAGAATCTTTTCCTAAATGGAATCCATTGCACAGGTGCCAACACAGAAGACAGTTAGTTGGATTGTCCACAAAACTGGATCTCGGCAAATGGCGCTGCTCACGGGTAAATAGTTACGGTTTTTAACCTACCCGTGAGCAGGGCCATTTGCTTCAATTTTGTGGTTTGTAATCAAAACAATTTGGAGAAAAGAGGGATAGATGATTTTTTAGAGCTTTGTCTATCCCCTATTTTCTCTAAATAATATATGTATATAAAATGTATACTTCCATAGTACAAAAAGATTCTTTGATAAATATTAAAAAATATCCTTTGGATAGGAGATAAGATGTCTTAGGGCCGGAGTACCCCTTTAATGCACTTACCACGACGGTTGTGTACTGGGAGGCACAATGCCTACAGAGCTTGGTCAGAAATGATCATGGCGGCCGCACACCGGTGGTCTTGTTTACGCCAGAATCACTTTCCATGTAACTCCCCACCCGACACAGGTTCAAGGGTCGCTGCTTGTTACCAATCCAAAGAATTCTTCACATAACCATCACTTGTTATATAAGACAGGAATTAATTCCAAGAGGGTTTTAGGTGTTGTCCAGTTTCTGGCATCTACCGGAATTTGCCGGAACAGCTTAGAACCCTGTCACATTTTAAATTGTATTGTAGAAATAAACCTCTTTCTTATGCAACAAGTGATGAAAATGTAAAGAATTCTTTGGATTGAGAACAAGTAACATACACTGAACCTGGTGGTGGGCTAAATGCGGAGTGCTTCTTCATAAATATGGCACAGAGAGTGTAAAGTAGCACCCGTTTGTGCAGAGAGAGAAACATAGGAACATAGTTCATAAGGTTGAAAAAAGACCGGAGTCCATCAAGTTCAACCTATAACCCTAATGAGTCCCTACTGAGTTGATCCAGAGGAAAACAAAAAACCCTCATACTAGAGGTAAAAATTCCTTCCTGACTCCAAATATGGCATCAGAATAAATCCCTGGATCAACGTTCTGTCCCTATAAGAGTGCATAGATTAAAGGGGTATTTCAGGCAGAAACTTTTTTATATATATCAACTGGCACTCGGAGAGGCCGGACGAAGTGCATGTGCACGAAATCAACCGGTTAATCGCCTCCTGAGCTTCCCACACTCTTCCCTACCCCATGGACGGACCTCATGTCGATTAGCAGCTAGCGTCATACTGTGAGTTGCCGGACCCCTTTTTCTTTGTTACCAGCATTATTTGAATTGCACTGTTTCTGTCCAGGCACCACTGTTACGCAGGACATTTTTTATGTATATGGACTACCACTATTATTTGACATTTGTGGGACCTCTATTATTGAATTTATTGCATCCTTTCAAAATACCGTTAGGTGCCATTGCCACTATCTTTCTCTACTTTATATAGTTGGACATTTGTAAATTACTTCTATAAAAAAAATCTTGGCCCCGGAAGAAGCATTTAATTGCGAAACGTTGGGTGACGGAGGTCCTGGTCTGTCCCTAGAAGGTGAAGTTAACAACCTCTTCCTATGTGTACAAATGTATAGGGCTATTACCTTACTGGGTGCAGCCACTAGTTGGGACACTTTTGTTATTATAAGTAGGCTCTTTTAGCCATCTGTATATACAGGTAATTTTGGGGATTAACCCCTTGTTCTAGGACCTCCGGTTGTGTATTTGTAGGACCATCTTGGTATTTTGTGGCTTTTTTTAAATGTTTTTAAATGTATGTCTTTTTTGCTAAACAATAAAGATTGAAATTTGTGTCCCTGAATACCTTGGTTTTTCTTTTTTGTTATACTTTTGCATGGTATGGGAACATACACATAGATGTTGGCATTTTGTATGCATGCTCAATGATGATGTCACGTCCCGGGAGCTGTGCATGATGGGAGAATATCCCCATAGGAACTGCACATCTCCCGGGACGTGAGTCATCAGAGAGCAGTTAGACAGAAAACCACAACTCAACTTCAGAAGCTAATAACTATTGGAAGGATTAAGATTTTTTTTAATAGAAGTAATTTACAAATCTGTTTAACTTTCCGGAGCCAGTTGATATATAAAAAAAAGTTTTGGCCTGGAATACCCCTTTAAACATAGAATACTATTCATGAAGGGCTTTGCGACAATTTTCTGACATAAAAAGTTAAACATTTTGGCGCATAGCATCTTTTAACAAACATTCACAACTTTTTCAATGTGCAGAGTTTGAAAGAAGGGAGCGTTGACTCTCACAAGTCACTCCTTATAAAAATGATCTAAAACTAAAACTTGACAAGGCCGCAACATAACTAAATATTCCCAAAAAGTTTCTGAATGCATTGTATATTTTATATCATCTATATACTCCGTGTCATCTAAGACAAGAGCATCAACCAACTAAATTAAAGAGGTACTCTGCCCCTAAACATTTTACCCCCTATAAAATGGATAGGGGATAAGATTTCTGTTCGTGGGGGGGTCTGGCCAAAAGTACCCCCACTGATCTCCGGGCAGGTACCCGCGGCATTCTGAACGTGGAAGCTTGGAGCTTCCGTTTTCGTGATGTCACGTCCCCCTCCATTCATGTCCATGGTAGAGGGCGTGACAGCTGTGGTAGTTGTTACGCCGAGCGCTCCGGGTCCCCGCTCCTCCCCGGAGCGCTCGCAACTTCCTCGCATTTGCAGCGCCCCGGTCAGACCTGCTGACCGGGTGCGCTGCAATGTCTCTCTCAGCCGGGATGCGATTCGCGATGCGGGAGGCGCCCGCTCGCGATGCGCATCCCGGCTCCCGTACCTGACTCGCTCCCCGTCGGTCTTGTCCCGGCGCGCGCGGCCCCACTCCTTAGGGCGCGCGCGCCGGGTCTCTGCAATTTAAAGGGCCACTACGCCACTGATTGGCGCAGTTGGCTTAATTAGTGTGTTCACCTGTGCACTCCCTATTTATACATCACTTCCCCTGCACTCCCTTGCCGGATCTTGTTGCCATTGTGCCAGTGAAAGCGTTTCCTTGTGTGTTCCTAGCCTGTGTTCCAGACCTCCTGCCGTTGCCCCTGACTACGACCCTTGCTGCCTGCCCTGACCTTCTGCTACGTCTGACCTTGCTCTTGTCTACTCCCTTGTACCGCGCCTATCTTCAGCAGTCAGAGAGGTTGAGCCGTTGCTGGTGGATACGACCTGGTTGCTACCGCCGCTGCAAGACCATCCCGCTTTGCGGCGGGCTCTGGTGAATACCAGTAGCAACTTAGAACCGGTCCACCAACACGGTCCACGCCAATCCCTCTCTGGCACAGAGGATCCACCTCCAGCCAGCCGAATCGTGACAGTAGTCCCGTCATCCGGCACGGAGCGAAGTTTGCTCTGTGCACCGGATCACTGGGGTACTGCGCAGGAGATCACTAGAGGTCCCAGCGGCCGTACCCCTGAAATCAGACATCGAATCCCTAACCTTTGGATAAGGGATGAGATGTTTATGGGCGGAGTACCCCTTTAAGCCTATTCCCCAGCTATGCAGTTAGCCTATTGTACCTGTAATTCAGCAGAACACAAGTATTGGTCCTGTTTTATTGTCAGTTCTTGCCAATGTGTGTAAAAGAATTAATTCCAATGTAAAGATTATTTTAGGGAATTTCCTGTTATAAAGTAAGAACTTGTCTTAAAGCGAAGTGGAATCATTTGTTTGTTGCAGTACCGTATTTTACCTGCTGGAGGGATCTGAAGCCAACCAAGAACTTTGGGACATTTAGTGCGTGAATAAATGAACATTACACAGGTATATATTATTTAGTGTGTGCACAGCTACCTGGTGCATATAATCTCCAAGAAACCCTCAACTGAAACATTACAAACAAATGGACCTTGGCCAGGTTCCTCTCCACTGGATGGTGTTCATCTTCAGCCTGGGTAAGACAGCAAAGAACGATTTATCATGGATACATTGTAAGTTGTAACATGACATTCTCTTTTATATTGCTTTTATACATTTCAGTGAACCCAGGACTGGCCATAACTACATATGTGGTAAATGGAACTTATGGAGGATTCATGGACTTTGAAGTAACCGTCCCCATCCCTAAAAATCATCGTATACAGTGGTTGCTTGGAGAGACTGGAGATGTCACTTTGGTGGCTCAGGTCTCTGATGATGAACCTCCTCACTGCAATCCTCAGTATGGTGATAGATGTGACCTGTCCGAAAATGGGACCCTGAGACTGGACAACCTGACCTACGTGGATGAAGGGCATTATAGTCTCTTTGTGTTTAATGAAGACGACTTCAGCGCTGACATTGTTTACTACGATCTCAAAATCTACAGTAAGTAATGGCTTCTTGTCCTTATGCAATGCATAATATAGAACTGGGTTCCCCAGCCAGTGACCCCAGAGACCAACGAACCTCTTGGACCAGTTCCACATTCTAGGCAGCTGCAGATAGTATTGCCTTTTGATGACATTAAAGACAATATAGAATTTCCTATAGGGGGTGTATGGAATTAGAGGGCCAAAATCACATAAATGGTGTTAAGCTGAAACACCAAATACAAGCTGTGGTCATAGTAGGTACTCTTTGTGGGGTATGAAGAAACTAAGACCCCTTTTTATCTCCTACAACTACATCCCCTTTACATATGGCGCCAGGGTCACAACTATAGGAGCAGGGTGGAAATACCATACATGCAACCGGTGAAGTTCAGTAAGTAAAGAGACCCATAACATGTAAGAGACTAAGCTACCATTTCGGGTGGATTGTTAAAGAGACTTTGGGGTTTATCCCAGATTTTAAAACCTATAGCATACTTCTAAGTGTCCCTCTTTTGGAGGAGCAGTACCTACTTTTTACCCAAGTCCCTCTGTCCCTATTTGCCCCCCAAATGTCTCCCTTTTAAACATGAGAAATGAATGTGCATTAATACACTTAATATATTGCCCAATAAGCTAGCTGTCCAGTTCCCAACTTTCTATTAGACCCCCAAATATGTACAAAATGGGATGATTTAATACAATTTGGACTATAAAAAAAAATTTTTTTTTGTGCTAATTGTTTAATTAAAATGTATTGAATTCATTGAAGTACAAACATATGCCTAAAAGAAAATGGATCCTTCATTCAATGAACTTTTAGTGTCCCACTTCGACCATCCAAAAAGTGGGAGGCATGCTATCGACAGGATAGGGGATAAGTATCTGACAGATGGGGGTCCAACCACTAGGACCCCCACTGATCATGAGAACCAGGGTCTCTTACCCCCTGGATAATGGAGTAAGAACAATTAGGCTTGGCCGCTGCTCCATTCAGCTGCTATGGCTTCTAAAGTAAAACGCAATCTTCGACAACCCTATATTGAGTCAATGGAGAAGTGGTCAAGCATGCCTCTCTATTCACTTTGGGAATGAGGGGCCCCGACCCCCTGTCCTGTGATCTTTGAGGGTGGCACTCATTAGATACTTATCCCCTATCCTTTTGATCCATAAGAGGCATTTCCTACATCCCTACACCATATGCATTATATATATTCAAGAGTCAATTTATCATTACTATAGGAGGAGTAGGCTCCTAATTTGACACCAACTACGACTCCACCTTGTGCCATAGGACATACTACTATCCTGTCAATGGGTGTTAAAGGGGTAGTCCAGTGAAAAACTATTTTTATTTTAAATCAACTGGTGCCAGAGCAGGAGCAAATTCCAATAGAAAAAAATATCCTGCTAAGGACAGTTCCTGACATAGACAGAGGTGTCAGCAGAGAGCAATGTGATCAGACAGAAAAGAAACCCAAAAATAAAAGAACTTCCTCTGGATCATACAGCATAGATAAGTACTGAAAGAGTGAAGATTTTTAAATAGAAGTAATTTACAAATCTGTATGACTGTCTGGCACCACCGAGTACCCCTTTAAGCCTTGATGTTGTGATAACCCTTTAAGATGAGCTACTGAAGAGCAAGGAGCCTGTGTGTGACTCTGCACATGA
This sequence comes from Hyla sarda, assembly GCF_029499605.1. Taxonomy (NCBI): domain Eukaryota; kingdom Metazoa; phylum Chordata; class Amphibia; order Anura; family Hylidae; genus Hyla; species Hyla sarda. The sequence continues at coordinate 17,918,022 of NC_079198.1, read as the reverse complement.
GGCTGAAGGCATCAGGTTAAAGCTGGTCACATACAAGATACAGCTCGCCATAGTCATCCTCATGTATGGGCACAGTTTACAGCAAAGGATAGGAAAAAAAAACATTGGATTTAGTTACAAATTAATAGTTTTCAGGGGAGATAAGCAGTATAGTGAGTGTCAGGCGGCCACTGATCTCCTTAATTGTTTTCGAATTGTTTGTGCATGCAGGTGAGGGAGTCTGGGAACATCGCTGTGTATGGTGTAATTGCCTATGCACAGGGATATGCCAGTGTTTCCCAATCAGTGTGCCTCCAGCTGTGGCAAAACTAAAACTCCCGGCATGCCCGGACAGCCAAAGGCCATCAATAACTGATTGGTCAGGTGCTATACTCCGTGTAGTGGTGGAACCATGTTACTGCAGCCTCATTTCCAATTCACTACATATGAGTACGGAGCCAACCGTTACCATCCACGTTCTTTGTGTAGTACGGGTGCCGAACAGCTGATCCGCCATCTATAGAATTTCCTTGGAAAAGCCCTTTCTTTATTGCAAATCTATTTCCAAAGTGAAAAAGAGGAAAATTTAAATGGGCGCTGTCACCAACTTTATTTTTTGATATGTTGTAGTACTTATGTACTACAACATATCTCTAATATACTTTTATTATTTTTTTTTAAATTAAAATACTTTAATTTACATTTGAAAACCGGCCACTAGGGGTCTCCCTCCTAATGGCCGGCTGCAGCCTGGCGTGACGTCACGCCTGAAAAAGGACTGATGCGGCCGGGCATCGGTCCTTTTTCATTCAGCCTGCGCTCGCTCCCTGCCTGTCAATCAGACAGGCAGGGAGCGAGCGCATTGGCTCCCCGGCCACTGGCTGGGAGGCCACTCCTCCCGCACATCGCCGCCGCCTCGTCGACGCCGCTGTCCCTGCACGCCCGCTGCCGGACTCTGCAGTAAGTGTAACAAGGGAACGGGGTATGCGGGAGGGGGGGGGGGGGGTTTGTGATGGAGGGAACGGGGTATGCGGGAAAGGGGGGGTTTGTGATGAAGGGAACGGGGTATGGCGCGGGGGGAGGGAGACGGAGGGGACGGGCTAGCACCGCATGTAACTAACTAATAGTTTATCTACACAGGGTGCCTCCAGCTGTTTCAATACTACAACTCCCAGCATGCCCTGACAGCCAATAGATGTCAGGGCAAGCTGGGAGTTGTAGTGGTGAAACAGCTGGAGGCCCCCTGTGTAGATGAACTAAGGGCGGAAGTCCCCCCCAGCAGGCATCAGTGACGTGGTGCCTGCTGGGGAAGTCTGCCTGGTAGTGAGCACGCTGCCAGGCAGACAAAAGGCATTTTTAATATAGTAAAAATTTAAATTAAAAGCAGGGAGGAGGTTAGGGATAGATTGGCAATAGGCAGGGACAGAAAAAAAAATAGGATGGTGGGAGCGACCCTTTAAGGAGCAAAGAGGCATAGAGAAACTTGGGCCAAAAGTAATCACTGTTCCTCCAAAAGAGGAACACATGGGAGGTACAGGACTGGTGTAACACACAACTACAGGATCAGACTACACACAGGCTTGTTTGTAGTCTGTAACCAAGGAGACATACAGATCAGCACAGGCGCTGTATTCATTTGACAACCTCTCTGAGTATCTCTGCTTGCTGTAAGTAAATGAAACTATAGTTTACATTTCTGGACCTAACACCTAAATATTACAAAAGGTAGGTCCTCAATTCATCTGCATTTTTTTCAATGTCGCTATATAGACCTACTGTAATACCTTTTTTTCTTTCTTTTTTGGGAAAATATCGATCTATTTGTTTAACCCCTTAACGACACAGGATGTAAATGTACGTCATGTTGTCCGGGTATGTAACGCACCATTTACGTCCTGTATATGACACGAGCACCGGAACATTGCTAGCTTCATGCACTGCAGGTCTCAGCTGCTATCAGCAACCAGGGACCGGTCAGTAATGGCGGACATCAGCAACCGCGCTGATGTCTGCCATTAACGGCTGCTGCAGATCACCTTTTTCTACTATTGCGTGATCAATGCAGGTCACAGCATCTGTGGCAATGAAGGCGTTCTAATGGATGATCAGATTGTCCGCAGCACGGCTGCAGGGATCCGATCATCCATGATGGCAGACGGAGGTCCCCTCACCTGCCTCTGCTGCTCTCCCAGCTTCTTCTTCTCTGGTCTGCCTTCCAGCAGACCAGAAGAGTAGATCGCAGATAATACTGATCAGCGCTATGCCTAAGTATTGGCAATCTAATGATTTCTATATATACATATATGCCCTTATGGAAGCATAAAAAGCGTTAAAAAAAAAAAGTTTTACAAAAATTTGAAAAAGCCCCTCCCCCAATAAATTTATTGGGCAGACTAGATGGGCTAAATGGTTTTTATTATTGCCCCTTTTTCCCATTTTACCCCCAAAAGCATTAAAAAGGTAATTAATAAACACATTTGGTATCGACGTGTGTAGATGCCACAACGTGTGTCGATGCCACGTCGTGACGTGCACAAAATTAACCATCATACAGCTCTGTAGACAGAAAAATTAGAAAGTAATATGTGGTGAAAATAGGAACATTTTAAAAATACTTTGTTTTTTCAAAAGCAGTACAATTATAGAAAAGTATCTAAACATTGGTATCATTTTAATCGTATTGACCCACAGAATTAAGAAAACTTAATTTTTACTATAAAGTGTACAGCGTGATAACAAAAAAATTCGCTAAATTTCGTTTTTCTTTTAAATTTCCTGAAAAAATAATATTTTTTGGGTTTTGCCAAAATTTTATGGAAAAATGAATGAAGTCATTACAAAAGGTCATGCAAAAAAATAAGCCCTTATATGGGTCTGTGGATGGAAATGTAAAACAGTCATGATTTTAGAAGGGGAAGAGGAAAAAACGAAAATGCAAAAATAAGTGTACTCCGTCCCTAGACATCTTTTCCCCTATCCAAAGAATAGGTAATAAGATGTCTGATCGTGGGGGTCCCGCCACTGGGGACCCCGCGATCTTCCTGCTGCACCTGGAGTTTGTTTAGAGAGTCGGGCGCAGCCCTGGAGGCTTGTGACATTACGGCCACACACCCTCAATGCAAGTCTATGGGAGGGGGCATGACGGCCGACACCCCCCCTCCCATAGACTTACATTGAGGGGGCGTGGCCGTGACATCAAGAGTGGGGCATAACCATGACATCACGAGCCTCCACCCAGCATTGCCAGTCATCCAGCACGGAGTGAAATTTGCTCCGTGCACTGGATGTCTGGGGTGCCGCAACCGAGAATGCGGGGGTCCCCTTTGGAAAGGGGATAAGATGTCTAGGGGCAGAGAACCTCTTTAAGGCCAAAATGGGCTATGTCCTTGAGGGGTTATGTGGTAGAGGGTGTGTGATGTAAAGCAGATGGAATTACCCTAGGGGCAGATTGCATTAACCCCTTGTATTCGTGACGCCAGGGCCTGGTTTATCCTCAATACCACCCGACGGTATACTGCTGGGTCCTGGGCTACGCACAGGGCAATAATGACTCCGACACCAAGTTACGGACAACGGTAGCTTTACTGAGTGACAGATGGAACAGTCTATACAGTGCAGCCAGGCCCACGGAGTGACCAGTGACTTCAGAGACCTTAAGGGCTTGCTGGGACTTGAAGTAGATTTGGACAATTTTATTGCAGGCCATAGATGACAGTGACTGACTTGACTGTAGCTTACGTGTGGACTTGAAGGCTTGTGGCTGCAGGATGGACTTGAAGCCTCCTATGGACTCCAGACACACTCTAGGACTTGACTGCACTGGACCTCAGCAAAGACTTAACTGGAAACCAAGGGCATAAGAGACTGAGCTAGCTCCCCCCAGGGCTTATATGGAGGAGACCAGGAGGGGTCCCATAGGTCACCCTTAGGTCACATGGTCACTGATACCTCACGGGGTTTCACTCACATGACAACTGGTGATCACTGGTAAACACTCTTATATACATATTACAGTATAACACATGGCAGAAAATATATATACATAAGGGAACAGGTGTCGGGGGCCCAGGGGACACTCCAGGGAGGCTGCCTGACAGGGCAGGAAGGGTTCAGGGGTATAACTCCTGTACTGGGCCACCACAGTTAAATATTGTGTCTATGTAATACATTATTATAACCACACTGCCAGTAATCCCTTTGTCTTTCTTCTTTTTGTGCTTAGCTGTCCTATACCCGCCATCGCTCAGTATAATCTCTGATCTTATTGTTCATGGCACCAATGTGACCCTCCAGTGTGATGCCGCTGGGAATCAGAATGTGACTGCTTACACTTTCTACCGAGATGAGACCCCGATCTGCTCTCAGCCCAATGTGATCTGCAATGGATCATTCCTGGACTTCACACCAATACATGGGGATGACAGTGGATCCTACACCTGCACCATTGAGAACCCTGTCAGCTCCAACACCAGTGACTCTGTGAATGTGACTGTATCGGGTGAGCATGTCCTTTACTGTGTTCAATTTTTGCTTTGAAATTTTAATAAAAACTATCCACTTATAACCTAAATTTTGCACATTGGTCATAACCTGTACACCAATGGTCCCCAACCCAGTCCTTAAAGAGGTACTCTGGGGGAAAAAATTTTTTTTCAAATAAACAGGTGCCAGAAAGTTATACAGATTTGTGAATTACTTTGATTTAAAAATCAGCTTCGATTTAAAAATCAGCTGCTATATACTCCAGAGAAAGTTGTGTAGTTCTTTCCAGTCTCACCACAGAGCTCTCTGCTGACACCTCTGTCCATGTCAGGAACTGTCCAGAGCAGGATAGGTTTGCTATGGGCATTTGCTCCTACTATGGACAGTTCCTGAGACATGGACCGAAGTGTCAGCAGAGAGCACTGTGGCCAGACTGGAAAGAACTACACAACTTCTGGAGCATACAGCTGCTAAGTACTGGAAGGTTTAGATTTTTAAAATAGAAGAAACTTACAAATCTGCATAACTTTCTGACACCAGTTGATTTGAAACATTTGTTTTCCACTGGAGTACCCCTTTAAGCCCCACCAAGTTTTTCAAGTTATAACATTAAAATAGAAATAAAAAATTCAAATCCTGGGACTGTTGGTGGCCTTGAGGACTGAGTTGCCTACTACTATTATTATTACTCTATTACTGAATCCTACTCCAATTATTGTAGTGCAGACTGGGTTTTCTGCTTCTGGACTGTATTACAATGCAGGAATATGATTAGGAAACAGAGCTCGGCGATGGAAGCCAAGACAGAAACTGTCAATCAAACAGTATTTTATCTCCTGAAGGCCTCCATACAGATTGGAGATTGCTTGGTGTGTGGGGACTGTCATTAGGATTTTGCTGCACTCTAGGGGGATACATCAGAATACAGACAGTTTACCAGACATGTCTGCAGTGTGACCATAGACTTTTATAGACCAAATACAGTACAGTGATCCCTCAACTTACAATGGCCTCAACATACAATAGTTTCAACATACAATGGTCTTTTCTGGACCATTGTAACTTGAAACCTGACTCAACATACAATGTACCGACAGTCCAGGCCGGAAGAACTGACCAATTAGAATGGACATTCACAACAGTACTACTGAAGTGCATGCACTGACTGTCTGGTAGCGCCTCCCTACAATACAGGGAGGTACTACATGTTCTGTATTACTCTTTACCTGTGCCTTTAGCTCTTTAGCTGCTCCTTTGGACATAGGTAAGAGCAGCTACATTTTGCGTGTACAGTACAGGACCCTGAAGAAGCTCCTGTCCTCTATATAGACCAGACTTTCCCAACCAGGGTGCCTCCAGTGGTTGCAAAACTACAACACCCAGCATGCCTGGACAGCCTTTGGCTGTCCAGGCATGCTGGGAGTTGTAGTTATGCAACTGCTGGAGGCACCCTGGATGGGAAACACTGACATAGACAGTGATTACAGCTCCCAGCAGATCTTTATTACTTTTATATGGAAGGATTTGCTTTATCTATATTAGTTATCTACTTATTTCTATTTAATCCTCACATTTTCTTATTTTTGGATGACATTTTGGTGCCTTTAGAACCAATTACCAGGTTTCCATAGAGTTATTGTCTCAACATACAATGGTTTCAACATACAATGGCCTTCCTGGAACCAATTAATATTGTAACTTGAGGGACCACTGTATAATCTTGTGAATATTTATGGTCTGTTTTACGTCACTGTATATATTGTTTCAGGACACCAAAGCATAGTCTACTCTGCTTACGTATATAGGGGCCTCCCAACTCTCCACCTCTTATGTCTTTCTCCCCAATAAAAAAAAAACAGTGCTCCTTCTGTGACTTCAAACTCTAATGGTTTTCTGGACTAGAACTGCAAATTTCTGTCACAGGGAACCTGTCACATTAAAGGGGTACTCCGGTGGAAAACTTTTTTTTTTTTAAATGAACTGGCGGCAGAAAGTTAAACAGATTTGTAAATTACTTCTATAAATAAATATTAATCATTTCAGTACTTTTTAGCAGCTGTTTGCTACAGAGGAAAATCTTTATTTTTTTAATTTCTTTTTTGTCTTGTCCACAGTGCTCTCTGCTGACACCTGATGCCCATATCAGGAACTGTCCAGAGCAGGAGAAAATCCCCATAGCAAACCTATCCTGCTCTGGACAGTTCCTGACACGGACAGAGGTGTCAGCAGAGAGCACTGTGGACAAGACAAAAAAGAAATTCAAAAAGTAAAGAATTTCCTCTGTAGCATACAGCTGCTAAAAAGTACTAAAAGGATTAAGATTTTTTTATTAGAAGTAATTTACAAATCTGTTTAACTTTCTGGCACCAGTTAATAAAAAATAAAAAAATAAAGTTTTCCATCAGAGTACCCCTTTAGAATACAGTCCAATCCTCGGGCATCATGTTATAGAGCAAGAAGAGCTGAGCAGATTGATATTTAGTTTGTGGGAAAAATTCCAGGATAACCTGTCAGTTACCTATGCAAATCTCTGCTCATTCTGAGCTTAGTAGCCATATAGGTGGCCCTACAGCCAGCTGTCAATCACTGAAATGTCAATCACCCACTTTACTAATTTGCTCATTCTGTGCTAAGTAGTCAAGTAGGTGGTAGCACTCACAAGAGGATCCCTCCAAGGAACAGCACAGGAATCAAACCGGCGCTCACAGACTTCAATTGCAAAATGTTCTTTATTTCCCGGCATGCAACGCGTTTCGCTGGATAACCAGCTTCGTTGCATTGATGCCTGATGAAGCTGGTTATCCAGCGAAACGCGTTGCATGCCGGGAAATAAAGAACATTTTGCAATTGAAGTCTGTGAGCGCCGGTTTGATTCCTGTGCTGTTCCTTGGAGTGATCCTCTTGTGAGTGCTTTACCTGTGTTGCCAGGAACGGCTGCCTAACTTCACCCGTCGAGGGTTAACGTCCAGCTTACACCATAGTTGTACTTGGTCGCAGTACAACTCACTTCGGTGAGGAGTTTTGCTTCTATACATTATATTGCATTTAACGTTATCACACTAGGAGCGCTTTCCCTCTTGTTTAAAGTAGGTGGTAGGACAGCCACACAAATAAGTGTTAATCACTGAGTAGGACCGCCCACATGACTATTTAGCCCAAAATGAGCAGAGATTAACATGGGTAAATAACAAGTATTCCTGGAACTTTTCCCACAAACTATAGATCAGTCTACACAGCTCATCCCGCTCTATAACCCCCGCCCCCCTCATGAAGTCACGCCTTGCCCCCTCAATGCAAGTCTATGGGAGGGGGCGTGACAGCTGTCACGCTCCCTCCCATAGAATTGCATTGAGGGGGCGGGGTGTGAGGTTGTGAGGGGGCGGGGCTATTATATCATTAGCTCCCGGCGCCGGCTCCAGTGTTTGGAACAGTTTGGGTAGATTTACATGGGTAAATAACAAGTATTCCTGGAACTTTTCCCACAAACTATATATCAGTCTGCTCCGCTCACCCCGCTCTATAACAAGATGCCTACAGATTGGACTGCATTATCAATGTGACAGGTTCCCTTTAATGGAAGTAACCCAAAGAGACTGGCACTAAATATTATACTGCAGATCTGGGAATTTAGTTTAAGATATTTCAGGGATTAGTATGATGATCTCCATATGTCATGTTTAATGTTAATCCGATCTTGTCTATCGGCAGTACCTGTATCTGGAGTAACCCTCACCAGTAACACATCTGACCTGTTACTGTGGCCAGGAAGGGATTCGGTGTCTCTAAATTGTTCATCTAATGGTACAGAGGTCACCTATTCCTGGAGCCTGGACGGAGAACCATTACCACAGGATCCCCAATACCAGTTCACCCTGAATAACTCCATTCTTATTATAAGCCCCATCACTACTAAGGATAATGGATCCTTTATGTGCACAGCTAGAAACTGGATGAACAGTGAAAACAGCACAAGACTGGACCTCAACCTGGGCGGTGAGTATCTGCAATGATATGGACATGTACACACATTGTATAAGGAAGAGCCCTTTCCTTTAGACATGATTAATCCCCCCTAAATTGCTATACGTTCCAAAATTCTCTGCTGAATATTCTCTTAAAGAGGGTATTCCGGTGTGCAGCGTTTGGAACAAATTGTTCCTAATGCTGGAGCCGGCGCCAGGGGCTCATGGCGTCATAGCCCCACCCCCGCCATGATGTCACGCCCCACCCTTTCAATGCAAGTCTATGGGAGGGGGCATGACGGCTGACGCCGCACTAAGCATGTACAACAGAAAGAGGATTAGAGAACTGTCTGAGGACTTGAGAACCAAAATTGTGGAAAAGTATTAACAATCTCAAGGTTACAAGTCCATCTCCAGAGATCTAGATTTGCTTTGTTCACAGTGCGCAACATTATCAAGAAGTTTGCAACCCATGGCACTGAAGCTAATCTCCCTGGGGATGGACAGAAGAGAACATTTTTTTGAAAGGTGTCAACGCAGGATAGTCCAGATGGTGGATAAGCAGCCCCAAACAAGTTCCAAAGATATTCAAGCTGTCCTGAATGCTCAGGGAGCATCTGTGTCAGCGCAAACTATCCGTCGACATTTAAATGAAATGAAACGCTATGGCAGGAGACCCAGGAGGATCCCACTGCCGACACAGAGACATAAAAAAGCAAGACTACATTTTGCCAAAATGAACTTGAGTAAGCCAAAATTCTTCTGGGAAAATGTCTTGTGGACAGATGAGACCAAGATAGAGCTTTTTGGTAAAGCACATCAATCTACTGTTTACCGAAAATGGAATGAGGCCTACAAAGAAAAGAACACAGTACCTACAGTGACATATGGTGGAGGTACAATGATGTTTTGGGGTTGTTTTGATGACTCTGGTACTGGGGGCCTTGAATGTGTACAAGGCATCATGAAATCTGAGGATTACCAACGGATTTTGGGTCGCATTGTACAGCCCAGTTTCAGAACGCTGGGTTTGTGTCCGAGATCTTGGGTCTTTCAGCAGGACAATGACCCCAAACATACGTCAAAAAGCCCCCAGAAATGGATGGCAACAAAGCACTGGAGAGTTCTGAAGTGGCCGCAATGAGTCCAGATCTAAATCCCATTGAACACCTGTGGAGAGATCTTAAAATTGCTGTAGGGAAAAGGCGCCTTCCAATAAAAGAGACCTGGAGCAGTTTGTAAAGGAAGAGCGTTCCAATATTCCGGCTGAGAGGTGTAAGAAGCTTATTGATGGTTATAGGAAGCGACTGATTTTTTATTTTTTTTCCAAAGGGTGGTCAACTAAATATTACGTTAAGGTGCCAATAATTTTGTCCAGCCAATTTTTGGAGTTTTTTGTGACATTATGTCCAATTTGCTTTTTTTCCTCCCTTTTTTGGTTTAGTTGCAATACACACAAAGGGAATAAACATGTGTATAGCAAAATGTGTGTTACTGCAATCCTTTTCTGGGAGAAATACTTAATTTTCTAGAAAAATTTAAGAGTTGCCAACATTTACGGCCATGACTCTAGGTGGTCCTACAGCCAGCTGACCGAATTGTCAATCACCCACTTGACTACTTTGCTCATTCTAACTAGTATTCCTGGAACTTTATCCCACAAACTATATATCAGTCTGCTAAGTTCATCCCGCTCTATAACAAGATGCCTACAGATTGGACTGCATTATCAATGTGACAGGTTCCCTTTAATGGAAGTAACCCAAAGAGACTGGCACTAAATATTATACTGCAGATCTGGGAATTTAGTTTAAGATATTGCAGGGATTCATATGATGATCTCCACATGTCATGTTTAATGTTAATCCGATCTTGTCTATCGGCAGTACCTGTATCTGGAGTAACCCTCACCAGTAACACATCTGACCTGTTACTGTGGCCAGGAAGGGATTCGGTGTCTCTAAATTGTTCATCTAATGGTACAGAGGTCACCTATTCCTGGAGCCTGGACGGAGAACCATTACCACAGGATCCCCAATACCAGTTCACCCTGAATAACTCCATTCTTATTATAAGCCCCATCACTACTAAGGATAATGGATCTTTTATGTGCACAGCTAGAAACTGGATGAACAGTGAAAACAGCACAAAACTGGACCTCAACCTGGGCGGTGAGTATCTGCAATGATATGGACATGTACACACATTGTATAAGTAAGAGCCCTTTACTTTAGACATGATTAATCCCCCCTAAATTGCTATACGTTCCAAAGTTCTCTGCTGAATATTCTCTTAAAGGGTTACTCCGATGCTCAGCGTTTGGAACACTGGAGCCGGCGCCGAGAGCTCGTAATATCATAGCCCCGCCCCCTTATGATGTCACGCCCTGCCCCCTCAATGCAAGTCTATGGGAGGGGGCGTGACAGCTGTCACGCCCCCTCCCATAGACTTGCATTGAGGGGGCGGGACGTCATGAGGGAGCAGGGCTATGACATCACAAGCTCCCGGTGCCGGTTCCAGTTTATACCAAATGCTGTGTACCCCTTTAATGTATCCGCATCAGGGACATGCACAGACATTTTTGAGGGCAGGGGCTGAACTGAAAAAAGGGCACATAATAATGTATATAAATGTCCACATAATAATTCCAGACTGCCCAGGGCACTTTTAGGAGTAACACCACAAGGGCAGGGGCTATAGTCAACCTGTGCACGTCCCAGATCTGCATCCTGGTCGGAGCTCCATTTTTCTGATATCTGTATCTATAGCTCCAAATCCCCTCAATAGACAGAGTTGAATGATATAATTCTGGTGCTTTCTTTGGAGGTCTGTCTAAATGGTGACAGGTAACTAACAGGAGGCCATGTTCTGGTTCACAGCTCCAGTCTCGGCAGTGACACTGATCAGGAACACATCCGGAGACCTCTGGGCAGGACAGGACTTTGTGTCCCTCCATTGCTCAGCTCAGGGGTCAGCCATCAACTTCTCCTGGAACCTGAATGGGAATCCAGTGTCTCCAATCCCTCCATATAACATTACTCAGGGTGATTCTCCTCCAAACTCCAATCTGACCTTCATCCCCATCTCCAGGAACAACACTGGAACCTATACCTGTACAGCTACCAACATGGAAAACAACATGACCAGCAACGCCATCAATATAACATTTGGACGTGGAATTGGGTCTACATATACTTCAGGTAAAACATTTGTACTAAATGTGTCCAAAATCCAAAGAAGAACCAGCACACGAGAATCCCAGCACATGTACAGGTATCAAACCAGCAACCAATACTGGATTTAAAGAGGTACTCTGCTGGAAACAAAACACTATTATTATTATTTTTTTAAATCAGCTGGTGCCAGAAAGTTAAACAGATTTGTAAATTACTTCTATTAAAAAATCCTAACCCTTCCTGTACTTATCAGCTGCTGTATGCTGCACAGGAAGTTCTTTTCTTTTTAAATTTCCTTTCTGCCTGACCACAGTGCTCTCTGCTGACACCTCTGTTCATTTAGGAGCAATTCCCCATAGCAAACCTATCCTCCTCTGGACAGTTCCTGACATGGACAGAGGTGTCAGCAGAGAGCACTGTGGTCAGACAGAAAGGAAATTCAGAAAGAAAAGGACTTCCTCCGGACCATACAGCAGCTGATAAGTACTGGAAGGATTAAGATTTTTAAATAGAAGTAATTGACAAATCTGTTTAACTTTCTGACTAGAGATGAGCAAACTTACAGTAAATTCGATTCGTCACGAACTTCTCGGCTTGGCAGTTGATGACTTTTCCTGCATAAATTAGTTCAGCTTTCAGGTGCTCCGGTGGGCTGGAAAAGGTGGATACAGTCCGAGGAGACTCTTTCCTAGGAATGTATCCACTTTTTCCAGCCCACCGAAGCACCTGAAGGCTGAACTAATTTACGCAGGAAAAGTCATCAACTGCCGAGCCGAGAAGTTCGTGACGAATCGAATTTACTGTAAGTTCGCTCATCTCTATTTCTGGCATCAGTTGATTAAAAAAAAAATGTTTTCCAGCGGAGTACCCCTTTAAGCAGACTCCATTCAAAACAAAGACACAGCAGCAAAGGCGGTTTTCAGGGTTGGAGAAAGTGGCTAAGTATTTATTGCACCAATGAAAAGTACATGCAACATTTCGGCCTGATGGCCTTTCTCAGGCAACTAAATTTGTGTTAGAACAGACCAGAGTTGTACAAACCTATACTGTGACCTCTATAGTAGTGTGTGGAACCCTACTAACCCTCCCTAAGATTTCATACTGAGGTATTCAGGGATTTATCTTTGTGTCTAAATGGAATACAGAAGAAAAAAATCAAGACAAGTTCCATTGGATGCTATATTATGAAGGTATTGTTCTATAGAAGCTTTGTCGCTACATTCTTATGGTGGGACAAGGGGCGCTCGTTCATGTGGTTGGTGGGGGTAAACTACAATTTAGCCTCTAATTTCATCTGAGAATCTTTTGACCACCATGGCAGAATCATGGCGATAGAGTTTACCTGTCAACCAGTCTTTTATTTTTAGTACATACCTGGAGGATTCAGTCTAAATCAGGCATTATGTTTACTTTGGTGACAGTATGTACTGGATCTTATGAAGACAATGCCCAGTAGTGTCACTCCCTATGTACACTAAAAGGAATAGGATTTCGTATGGCTTAGAGGAAGGCAGGAGTCTTGCCATTTATTGGAATGAAATGAGCTCTGTTTAGGAAAGTTGACAGCAGTACTACTGGGTTCCCCTTTATTAAATTGATTTCCTCAACCTAGAACATCCCCGTGTTATAAAAATGATTGTCTTCTGACATGCGTCCTACAAGGCGGCTGGTGGTGGCTTCATCCAGCATGAGATTGCTATGTATTTTGCTAACTCATCAGCAATATTCCTGCAATGTGATTTGTTTCATCCCAGCTCAGTTGTATCCAAACATATTGTGCCATTTCTTTATTGCTGTGTGGTTGGATGTCAGGAAGATATTCACTTCTCTAGTCTGCTGATGTGAAGGAATACTGTATTAACATGCAATAAGGCACTTGCACAACTTATCCTCAATGACTAGACATCGCTGTGTTTGCAGAGGGAAATTCTCTTGAAAAAACTTGATATCCCTTTAGGAAAGACTGACGGTGATCTCTGCAATAATGATATTCTTCGCTGGAGTGCAGTAGTTATGGTCATGCCACCTTAGGCAAGGAGTAAGGCCTACAGAATCTCTAGAGGAGTGGACACAGAGCCCCCTTAGACCTCCTCACACTGAGCTCTGAATCAAGTGAATTGTTTTAAGCTAGTAGAGAGGCTTGGCTAGGGAAGCTCCTCACACACTCTAGCATCTTTTACTACATATAAGTAGAAATTATTGTGAATGGGCCTTTCTCATATGTACTCTCAAATTCTGACACTACATGTTAGCAAAGAAGACAGTCCAGTACACTCACATATGAGCAGCATATACCAAAATACCAAAAATTACAGTACATGATAAAGGAGATGGCACTTTGTGGCAACCATGCGACAGCCAAAATATTCTGGAAACAGGATCTGTACTGGGACACTGCAGACACTAATGATACTCCATTAACAAGTGAGGGCAACATTTTTTTGCTCTATTGTTTAATAAATATGAGCTCAGATTCAACAGCAACCAAGTTTGCACTATTTACAGACTGTCTTCCTCCCACAGATCGTTCCTCCTCACTGTTGTCCACCCAGAACTCTATCAGTACCAACACCAGAAACTTTCTGAATAGGACTGTATTAGGTAAGCATGTTCTTTACTCTAAATAACAATTCATCATCGACAACAAATGGTAGTTTACACCTTTAAACACCATTTCTTACTCCCACAGAGCCTTCTTTCTCAACACTACGTATCCAGAACTCCATCAGTGCGAACACCAGTAGCTCTCTAAATGTAACTCTATCAGGTGAGCATGTTATATAATGCATTTTGCTTTATCATTTCAAAAATGAATTAACATTTATTGTAATCCATTTTTTTATTATTCACTTCTGGTAAATCTGTACTTGCTGAGTGGCCAAGCATACACTGCATACCTGGCCACTCAGCCTCTAACCTGTGCTAACTGTATGGCTCATGGAGGTAAGTGGCGATGCTGAATCCAGATCAAATCAATGTTGGCTCTGAAACTAATTGAAGAGCCCAATTCAAGCAAAAGTGCCCAAAATAAATCTCCAGATGTCCAGTATACTCACATAGGACCAGCATATGACAAAATACAAAGAAAATCACATTACATGATAAAGATTATGGCCCTTTGTGACAACACTACAACCATACAACAACCATTACAGTCTGGAAGCAGGATCTGTACTGGGATACTGCAGATACTCATTATACTTCAATAGAAGAAGAAGGCAAAAAAAAATTCTTTATTGTTTGATAAATAACAATTCGGTATCAACAACAAATGGTAGTGTACACCATTAACAGGCTGTGTCTTCCTCCCACAGAGCGTTCTTCCTCACTGCTGTCCATCCAGAACCCCATCGGTACCAACACCAGCAACTCTCTGAATGTGACTGAATCCGGTGAGCTTGTTCATTACTGTGTTGGTGTTTTGTTTTATAATTTTTTTTAATAAAAAATGTGAAATAGTTTATTTCATTTTTTTTGTGTTTTGCTTCTGACTAGTCCGTGTATTAACTAAGACATTAGGGAAAAAAGATGGAAAATAGTAAATGAGTAAATGAGTGCTGTCAGCAAAGTAGACATTCCTAGTACATTCACTTATAAGCAGCATATGACAAAATGCTAAAGAAAATAACAGTACCAGATAAAAGTGGTGGCACTTTGTGAGAATACTGCAACCATACGACAACCAATACATTCTGGAAGCAGGATCTGTACTGGGATCCTACAGATATTCATAATACTCTATTAGCAAGTAAAGTCTAAATATTTTTGCTCTATTGTTTAAGAAACATTAGTTCCATATCAACAACAAACACCATGGTTTACCCCATTAACGGGTTCTGTCTTCCTTCCACAGAGCGTTCCTCCTCGCTCCTGCCTATCCAGAACCCCATCAGTACCAACACCAACAACTCTCTAAATGGGACTGTATCAGGTGAGCATGTTATTTACTGAGATTTGCCTTATCTTTATTTCATTAAATTAAGATTTATATAATCCAATTTTATGTGATTCGCTTATGGCAAATCTGTACTTGCTGAATGGTCAGGAATACACTGTATACCTGTCAGCTCAGCCTCCAACCCATGTTTATTGTATGGCTCATGGAGGTAAGTGGCAATGCTGAATCCAAATCAAGTCAGTGTTAATTCAACAGCCCAATACAAGCAAAAGTGCAGAAAATAAACATCTAGAGGTTCACTCATCTCTTTCTAGGACCATCACATATCTTTAGGAATGGGGTCCCCTGAACTTTGCATCACTGTCCTGTAGATAAAAGAGAGGCTTGGCTAGGGAAGCTCCACCAACACACACTCTAGCATGTCATACCATATATGTAGAAGTATATGTAGAAGTGTTTGTAAATAGCCCTTTTTCAAATGAACTTACACATTCTGACATTACATATCAGCAAAGTAGACAGCCCAGTATACTCACATATAAGAAGCATAAGACAAAATACAAAAGTAAATCACAGTACAGGATAAAGGTGATGGCACTTTGTGACAACACTACAACCATACAACAACCAATGCAGTCTGTAAGCAGGATCTGTACTGGGATAATGCAGTTACTCATAATACTCCATTAGCAAGTGAAGGCAAAACCTTTTTTGCTTTATTGTTTAATAAATAACAATTCATTATCAACAACAAACGGTAGTGTACACCATTAGCAAGCTTTGTCTTACTCCAACAGAACGTTCCTCCTCACTGCGACCCATGCAGGACTCCATCAGTACCAACACTAGCAACCCTCTGAATAGGACTGTATCAGGTGAGCATGTTCTTTACTGTGTTGGAGTTTTGCTTTTTCTTTGTTTACAAAAAGTTAGGATTCGTTTGACTCCAGTTTTTTTTTGTGTGTGTAATTCTTCTGGCAAATCGGTACATGCTGAGTGGCCAGCAATGTCGACATGTAGACAGTACGGAATACTCACATATGAGCAGCAAATGACAAAATAGAAAAGTAAAACACAAGGCAGAAGAAGGGCAAAGGCACTTTGTGACAACACTGTAACCATTTGACAACCATTACACTCTGGAAGCAGGATCTGTACTAAGATACTGCAGATACTCAGAATACTCCATTACCAAGTGAAGGCAAACATTTTTGCATTATTTTTAAATAAATATCAGTTTAGTATTGACAACAAACAGTAGCTTACACCATTAACAAATTGTGTCTTCTTCCCACAGAACCTTCCTCCTCACTTCTGTCCATCCAGAACCCAATCAGTACCAACACCAGCAACTCTCAGAATTTGACTATTTCAGGTGATCATGTTCTTTACTGTATTATAGTTTTGTTTTATCTTTTTATAAAATAATACTAAGATAATTTTATTTTATTTTTATTTTTTTTGTGATTTGCTTCTGGCGAATCTGTGCTTACTGAGTGGTCAGAGTGGCTATTGTGCCTACATGTCAGCAAAGTAGACAATCCCAGTATACTCACCTATGAACGGCATATGAAAAAAAGCAAAATAAAATCACAGTACAGGAAAAAGGCAATGTCACTTTGTGACAACACTGCAACCATACAACAACCAATACATTGTGGAAGCAGGATCTGTACTGGGATGCTGTAGATACTCATGTTCCATTAGCATGTGATGGCAAAAACTTTTTACCCTATTTTCAATAAATATCAGTTCAGTATCGAAAACAAACTGAAGCTAAACCATTAACAGGAGGCTGTGTCTTCCTCCCACAGAGCGTACTTCTTCACTGCTGTCTATCCAGAACCCTGTTAGTATCAACAACAGCAACTCTCTGAATGGGACTGTATCAGGTCAGCAAAAAAATACAAAAGAAAAGCATAGTTTAGGATTAAAGTGATGGCACTTTGTGACAACACGGCAACCATACAGCAACCATTACAGCCTGGAAGCAGGATCTATACTGGGATAATGCAGTTACCCATAATGCTAACAATATAGTATCAACAAAAAATAGTAGTTTACACCATGAACAAGCCTTGTCTTACTCTTACAGAGCGTTCCTCTTCACTACTACCCATGCAGAACTCCATCAGTACCAACACTAACAACTCTCTTAATGGGACTGTATCAGGTGAGTATGTTCTTTACTGTGTTGGAGTAGGATTAGATTATTTCCGGTTTATTTAGTGATTTGCTTTTGGCTAATCTGTGCTTGCTGAGTGGCCAGAGGGGCCATTGGCATTAACTATGAAAAGGGGGAAAAAAGATGGAGAAATAGTAAATGAGTGCCTACATATCAGCAAAGTAGACAATCCCAGTATACTCACTTATGAGCAGCAGATGACAAAATGCAAAAGAAAATCACATTAGAGGATAAAGGCAATGGCATTTTGTGAAAACACTGCAACCATACAACAACCAAAACATTCTGGAAACAGGATCTGTGCTTGGATACTGCAGATACTCATAATACTCCATGAGAAAGTGAAGGCAAAAATGTTTTGCTCTGTTGTTTAATAAATATCACTTCAGTATCGACAACAAACAGTAGTTTACACCATTAATAGACTGTGTCTTCCTCCCACAGAGCCTTCCTCCTCACTGCTACCCATTCAGAACCCTATCAGTGCCAACACCAGCAACTCTCTGAATGGGACTGTATCAGGTGAGCATATTCTTTATTGTATTGGAGTTTTGATTTATTTTATTTTTTTAAATATAAATTTTATTTTATTTTTTTAAATATAAATTAAGCTTTGTTTAAATCCATCTTTTTGGTCATACTCTTCGGGTGAATCTGTACTTGTTGAGTGGCTAGGCATACTCTGTAGCATACTCTGTATGTCTGGCTGCTTATACCTAACCTGTGCTTACTGTATCGCTCATGGAGGTAAGTGGTGATGCTGAATCTAAATCGAATCAATGTTGTCTCTAGAAGAAATTCAACAGCCCATTTTGTGCAATGAAATTGGATTTAAACAGACTCCCAATACTCCCCTACTGTATGAGCAGTATAGGACAAAATGCAAAAGAAAATCACAGTACATGATAAAGGCAATGGCACTTTGTGACAACAATGCAATCATACAACAACCAATACATTATAAAAAGCAGGATCTGTACTGGGATACTGCAGATACTCATAATACTCCATTAGCATGAAAAAAAGTACCCCATTAACTATGATAAAGGGAAAAAGATGGAAAAATTATAAATGAGTGCCTACATGTCAGCAAAGTAGACAGCCCCAGTATACTCACTTGTGAAGAGCATATGAAAAAATGCAAAACAAATCACAGTACAGGAAAAAGGCAATGGCACTGTGTGACAACACTGCAACCATACAACAACCAATACATTCTGGAAGCAGGATCTGTACTGGGATACTATAGATACTCATAATGTTCCATTAGCTATTGATGGCAAAGATCTTTTGGTTTATTTTTTAATAAATATCAGTTCAGTATCGACAACAAACAGAAGTTTACACCATTAGCAGGCTGTGTCTTCTTCCCACAGAACGTTCCTCCTCACAGCTGTCTATCCAGAACCCTATCAGTACCAACACCAGCAACTCTCTGAATGGGACTGCATCAGGTCAGCATGTTCTTTACTGTGTTGGAGTTTTGCTTAATTTTTTTTACAAAAATGCAGTTTTTTTAATACTATTTTTTTTGTGATTTGATTTTGGCTAATCTGTGCCTGCTGAGTGGCCAGAGTGGCCATAGACATTAACTATGAAAAGGGAAAAATGATGGAAAAATAGTAAATGAGTGCCTACATGTCAGCAAAGTAGACAATCCCAGTATATTCACTTATAAACAGCATATGACAAAATGAAAAACATTCTGGAGACAGGATCTGTGCTTGGATACTGCAGATACTCATAATACTCCATGAGAAACTGAAGGCAAAAATGTTTGGCTCTGTTGTTTAATAAATATTACTTCAGTATCGACAACAAACAGTAGTTTACATCATTAACAGACTGTGTCTTCCTCCCACAGAACCTTCCTCCTCGGTGCTGTCTATCCAGAACCCTATCAGCACCAACACCAGCAACTCACTGAATGGGACTCTATCAGGTGAGCATGTTCATTACTATATTGGAGTCATTCCTTTTTTTTTGTTTTTACAAACATTTAGGATATATTTTTTTACTTCCAGTTTTTCTATTTTTTTTTTTATTGTTTTTGTGATTTCCTTTTTGTTAATCTGTACTTACTGAGTGGTCAGAGTGGCTATAGGCATTAGCTATGAAAAGGAGAAAAATATGGAAAAATAGTAAATAAGTTCATAAATGTCAGCAAAGTAGACAGCCCCAGTATACTCCCTTATGAACGGCATATGAAAAAATGCACAAAAAAAAAATTATCACAATCCAGGAAAAAGGCAATGGCACTTTGTGACAACACTGCAACCATATGACAACCAATACATTCTGGAAGCAGGATCTGTACATCCTCATAATGTTTCATTAGCAAGAGATGGCAAAGACTTCTTGGTCAATTTTTAAATAAATATCAATTCAGTATCGATAACAAACAGAAGTTTACACCATAAGCATGCTGTGCTTTCCTCACACAGAGCGTTCCTCCTCAGTGCTGTCCATCCAGAACCCTATCAGTACCAACACCAGCAACTCTATGAATGGGACTGTATCAGGTCAGCATGTTCTTTACTGTGTTGGAGTTATGCTTTATCTTTTATAGAAATGCAGGTTTTTCTAATTCCGGTTTTGTTTTTTCCTGATTTGATTTTGGCTAATCTGTGCCTGCTGAGTGGTCAGAGTGGCCATAGGCATTTACTATGAAAAGGGAAAAATTATGGAAAAAATTGTAAATGAGTGCCTATATATCAGCAAAGTAGACAATTATAGTATACTCACCTATGAACAGCATATGACAAAATGCAAAAGAAAATCACAGTACAGGGTAAAGGCAATGGCACTTTGTAACAACAATGCAATCATACAACAACCAATACATTATAAAAAGCAGGATCTGTACTGGGATACTGCAGATACTCATAATACTCAATTAGCATGTGAAGAAAAAAACTATTTGCTTATTTTTAAATGAATATCAGTTCGGTATCGACAACAAACAGTAATGTACACCATTAACAGGTTGTGTCTTCCTCTTACAGAGCGTTCCTCCTCAGTGCTGTCTATCCAGAACCCTATCAGTACCAACACCAGCAACTCTCTGAATGAGACTGTATCAGGTGAGCATGTTTTTTTACTGTGTTGGAGTCTTTAATATATTTTTTTTATTTTTCACAAAAATGTAGGATTTTTTTTACTTCCAGTAATTTTTTTGTGATTTCCTTTATCTAATCTGTGCTTACTGAGTGGTCAGAATGGCTATAAGCATTAACGGGGAACTCCGGTGGAATTTTTTTTTTTTTATTATTATTTTTTTTTTTAAATCAACTGGTTCCAGAAAGCTAAATAGATTTGGAAATTACTTCTATTAAAAATGTTTTAATCCTTCCAGAATTTAGCTGCTGTATGCTGCAGAGGAAGTTGAGTTGTTCTTTTCAGTCTGACCACAATGCTCTCTACTGACACCTCTGCCGTGTCAGGAACTGTCCAGAACAGGAGCAAATCCCTATAGCAAACTTCTCTGGATAGTTCCTGACATGAACAGAGGTGTCAGCAGAGAGCACTGTGAAAGGAACAATTCAACTTCCTCTGGAGCATGCAGCAGCTGATAAGTACTGGAAGGTTTGGGATTTTTTACTGGAAGTAATTTACAAATCTGTTTACCTTTCTGGCACCAGTTGGTTTGAAAAAAAAATTGTTTTCCACCTGAGTACCCCATTAACTATCAAAAAGGGAAAAAGATGGAAAAATAGTAAATGAGTGCCTACATGTCAGCAAATTAGACAGCCCCAGTATACTCACTTGTGAACGGCATATGAAAAAATGCAAAACAAATCACAGTACAGGAAAAAGGCAATGGCACTGTGTGACAACACTGCAACCATACAACAACCAATACATTCTGGAAGCAGGATCTGTACTGGGATACTGTAGATACTCATAATGTTCCATTAGCATGTGATGGCAAAGATCTTTTGGTTTATTTTTTAATAAATATCAGTTCAGTATCGTCAACAAACAGAAGTTTACACCATTAGCAGGCTGTGTCTTCTTCCCACAGAACCTTCCTCCTCACAGCTGTCTATCCAGAACCCTATCAGTACCAACACCAGCAGCTCTCTGAATGGGACTGTATCAGGTCAGCATGTTCTTTACTATGTTGGAGTTTTGCTTAATTTTTTTTACAAAAATGCAGTTTTTTTAATACTATTTTTTTTGTGATTTGATTTTGGCTAATCTGTGCCTGCTGAGTGGCCAGAGTGGCCAGAGTTGCCATAGGCATTAACTATGAAAAGGGAAAAATGATGGAAAAAATAGTAAATGAGTGCCTACATGTCAGCAAAGTAGACAATCCCAGTATACTCACTTATGAACAGCATATGACAAAATGAAAAAGAAAATCACAGTACGGGATAAAGGCAATGGCATTTTGTGAAAACACTGAAACCATACAACAGCCAAAACATTCTGGAGACAGGATCTGTGCTTGGATACTGCAGATACTCATAATACTCCATGAGAAAGTGAAGGCAAAAATGTTTGGCTCTGTTGTTTAATAAATATTACTTCAGTATTGACAACAAACAGTAGTTTACATCATTAACAGGCTGTGTCTTCCTCTCACAGAACCTTCCTCCTCGGTGCTGTCTATCCAGAACCCTATCAGCACCAACACCAGCAACTCACTGAATGGGACTCTATCAGGTGAGCATGTTCATTACTATATTGGAGTCATTCCTTTTTTTTGTTGTTTTTACAAACATTTAGGATATTTTTTTTACTTCCAGTTTTCTATTTTTTTTAATTGTTTTTGTGATTTGCTTTTGGTTAATCTGTACTTACTGAGTGGTCAGAGTGGCTATAGGCATTAGCTATAAAAAGGAGAAAAATATGGAAAAATAGTAAATAAGTGCCTAAATATCAGCAAAGTAGACAGCCCCAGTATACTCCCTTATGAACGGCATATGAAAAAATGCAAAAAAATAAAATTATCACAATGCAGGAAAAAGGCAATGGCACTTTGTGACCCACTCTGCAACCATATGACAACCAATACATTCTAGAAGCAGGATCTGTACATCCTCATAATATTCCATTAGCAAGTGATGGCAAAGACTTCTTGGTCAATTTTTAAATAAATATCAATTCAGTATCGATAACAAACAGAAGTTTACACCATAAGCATGCTGTGCTTTCCTCTCACAGAGCATTCCTCCTCAGTGCTGTCCATCCAGAACCCTATCAGTACCAACACCAGCAACTCTATGAATGGGACTGTATCAGGTCAGAATCTTCTTTACTGTGTTGAAGTTATGCTTTATGTTTTATAGAAATGCAGGTTTTTCTAATTCCAGTTTTTTTTTTTTTCGTGATTTTATTTTGGCTAATCTGTGCCTGCTGAGTGGTCAGAGTGGCCATAGGCATTTACTATGAAAAGGGAAAAATTATGGAAAAAATAGTAAATGAGTGCCTACATATCAGCAAAGTAGACAATTATAGTATACTCACCTATGAACAACATATGACAAAATGCAAAAGAAAATCACAGTACAGGGTAAAGGCAATGGCATTTTGTGAAAACACTGCAACCATTCAACAGCCAAAACATTCTGGAGACAGGATCTGTGCTTGGATACTGCAGATACTCATAATACTCCATGAGAAAGTGAAGGCAAAAATGTTTTTCTCTACTGTTTAATAAATATCACTTCAGTATCGACAACAAACAGTAGTTTACACCATTAATAGACTGTGTCTTCCTCCCACAGAGCCTTCCTCCTCACTGCTACCCATTCAGAACCCTATCAGTGCCAACACCAGCAACTCACTGAATGGGACTGTATCAGGTGAGCATGTTCTTTACTGTATTGGAGTTTTGACTTATTAATTTTTTTACATATAAATTAAGCTTTGTTTAAATCCATCTTTTTGGTCATACTCTTCTGGTGAATCTGTACTTGTTGAGTGGCTAGGCATACTCTGTAGCATACTCTGTATGTCTGGCAGCTTATACCTAACCTGTGCTTACTGTATCGCTCATGGAGGTAAGCGGTGATGCTGAATCTAAATCGAATCAATGTTGTCTCTAGGAGAAATTCAACAGCCCAATTTGTGCAATGAAATTGGATTTAAACAGACTCCCAATACTCCCCTACTGTATGAGCAGTATAGGACAAAATGCAAAAGAAAATCACAGTACATGATAAAGGCAATGGCACTTTGTGACAACAATGCAATCATACAACAACCAATACATTATAAAAAGCAGGATCTGTACTGGGATACTGCAGATACTCATGATACTCCATTAGCATGTGAAGACAAAAACTATTTGCCTATTTTTAAATGAATATCAGTTCGTTATCGACAACAAACAGTAATGTACACCATTAACAGATTGTGTCTTCCTCTTACAGAGCGTTCCTCCTCAGTCCTGTCTATCCAGAACCCTATCAGTACCAACACCAGCAGCTCTCTGAATGGGACTGTATCAGGTCAGCATGTTCTTTACTGTGTTGGAGTTTTGCTTTATTTATTTTTTTTTACAAAAATGCAGGTTTTTTAATTCTAGTTTTTTTGTGATTTGATTTTGGCTAATCTGTGCCTGCTGAGCAGCCAGAGTGGCCGTAGGCATTAACTTCATTAAAGGGAAAAATGATGGAAAAATAGTAAATGAGTGCCTACATGTCAGCAAAGTAGACAGCCCCAGTATACTCACTTATGAACAGCATATGACAAAATGCAAAAGAAAATCACAGTACAGGGTAAAGGCAATGGCATTTTGTGAAAACACTGAAACCAAACAACAGCCAAAACATTCTGGAGACAGGATCTGTGCTTGGATACTGCAGATACTCATAATACTCCATGAGGAAGTGAAGGCAAAATTTTTTTTGCTCTGTTTAATAAATATTACTTCAGTATCGACAACAAACAGTAGTTTACACCATTAACAGGCTGTGTCTTCCTCTCACAGAACCTTCCTCCTCAGTGCTGTCTATCCAGAACCCTATCAGTACCAACACCAGCAACTCACTGAATGGGACTCTATCAGGTGAGCATGTTCATTACTATATTGGAGTCATTACTTTTTTTAGTTTTTACAAACATTTAGGATTTCATTTTTTACTGCCAGTTTTTCTATTTCTTATTGTTTTTGTGATTTGCTTTTGGTTAATCTGTACTTACTGAGTGGTCAGAGTGGCTATAGGCATTAGCTATGAAAAGGAGAAAAATATGGAAAAATAGCAAATAAGAGACAGCCCCAGTATACTCACTTATGAACGGCATATGAAAAAATGCTAAAAAAAAAAAAAATTATCACAATACAGGAAAAAGGCAATGGCACTTTGTGACAACACTGCAACCATATGACATTCTGGAAGCAGGATCTGTACATCCTCATAATGTTTCATTAGCAAGTGATGGCAAAGACTTCTTGGTCAATTTTTAACTAAATATCAATTCAGTATCGACAACAAACAGAAGTTTACACCATAAGCATGCTGTGCTTTCCTCTCACAGAGCACTCCTCCTCAGTGCTGTCCATCCAGAACCCTATCAATACCAACACCAGCAACTCTCTGAATGGGACTGTATCAGGTCAGAATGTTCTTTACTGTGTTGGAGTTTTGCTTTATCTTTTACAGAAATGCCAAATGACAAAATGCAAAATAAAAATATAGCTGCAAGCAGCAATACAGGCGGCCAAGTTGCACAGCCGGGGTATAGCACACGATTACAGTGACCCCTGGTGGTGGAGAATGGGATCGTGGACATGTGTGCTGATATTCACATTGGGGGAGATTCATCAAAACCAGTGTAGAGGAAGAGTGGTGCAGTTGCCCATAGCAACCAATCAGATCGCTTCTTTCATTTTTAACAAGGCCTCTGCAAAATGAAAGAAGCAATCTGATTGGTTGCTATGGGCAACTGGGCAATCTTTACTCTGCACAGGTATTGATAAGTATCCCTTATTGTTCTTACCATTATTTTAAGAGAAAACTGAGTTTGTAGAATATTGCGCAAGCAGAGTCTGTTCCATGATGGGGCTTGTAGTACAAACACAACTGTAGCCTCCCCAGCTGTCTGCAGACTCCGGCAGCCGGGGAACTACTACTCCCATCATGGAAACAAGTATGTTCAATAATGGGAGTAGTATTAGTCCCGGCTGTGGGAGTCTGTAGGCAGAGGTGTTAAAACGGCCGTACATGAGGGATGTTATAACGGGTCTTAACAGATGAAGATTCCCATTAGTTTGATGGACATTATTCACCCGTTATTTAATCAGTTATTCTACATCTGTTTTTTACACAGAAAATGGATGTTTAATAATGGATAAATACCGTATTTTTCGCCGTATTAGACGCACTTTTTCTTCCCCAAAACTGGGGGGGGGGGAAAGTTGGTGCGTTTTATACGGCGAATACACCCCTATAGCGGCGGTCCCTGCGGCCATCAACGGCCGGGACCCGCGGCTAATACAGGACATCATCGATCGCGGTGATGCCCTGTATTAACCCTTCAGACGCGGCGATCAAAGCTGACCGCCGCGTCTGAAGCGAAAGTGACACTAACCCGGCTGCTCAGTCGGGCTGTTCGGGACCGCCGCATTGAAATCGCGGCGTCCCGAACAGCTTACAGGACACTGGGAGGGAACTTACCTGCCTCCTCGGTGTCTGCTCCGTGCCGGGATCCCCTGCATGGCCGGCGCTCTCCTTCGACGTCATTACGTCGTCGCACACGCCGTCCAATCATCCAATAGGAGTGGCGTGCGTAGCGATGTGATGACGGCGACGGAGAGCGTGGATCCCGGGGCAAAAGATGTCCGGAGAGTCGGGGACGCGGCGACAGCGATGGAGCGACTTCCAGGGCAGCGGTGACGGGTCCGGAGCTGCGGGGACACGTGAGTATTACCTCCCATACCAGTGGTCTTCAACCTGTGGACCTCCAGATGTTGCAAAACTACAACTCCCAGCATGCCCGGACAGCCAACGGCTATCCAGACATGCTGGGAGTTGTAGTTTTGCAACATCTGGAGGTCCGCAGGTTGAAGACCATTGTTGGGTTCAGAATCTTTATTTTTTTAGATTTTGCACCTATAAATTGGGTGCGTCTTATACGCTGGTGCGTCCTATAGGGCGAAAAATACGGTAATCATAGTGTGAAAGGAGCTTTATAATGAACAAATCTGACTCAGTACATCAGTACAACCACATACAGTGATTTATATATCTGTAGCTTTGAGCTAAGTTTCCACGGTTGTAGTGAAGAAGATTTTTGAATCTTGCCACAAAAAGCAAGATGGCGGCCGCCTTAACATGGGACCTATGACCTTTTTTTATCACTGCACAGCTCATGGGTCTACCACTATGCAAAGTCACATGTGTTCTGGAGTAACAGTGCAGCAGATATAAGCATTTGAAGTCTGCGGGGGAATTATAATAACAATAATTTTCTTAGCAATAACAATAGGTGTTCTACGCAAATTCGTTGCTTGGCCACCTAATTACAGTACAGGATAAAAGCAATTAATTTTGTGACAACACTGCAACCATACAACAGCCAAAACATTCTGGAAACAGGATCTGTACTGGGACACTGCAGATACTCATAATACTACCATTAGAAAGTGAAGGCAAAAACGTGCTTTATTGCTTAGTAAATAACAATATCGATTACAAACTATAGTTTATACCATTAGCAAACTGTATCTTTCTTCCACAGAACGTTCCTCCACATTGCTGCCTATCCAGAACCCCATCAGTACCAACACCAGCACCTCTCTGACTGTATCAGGTGAGCATATTCTCTATGGTGTTTGGAGTTTTGCCTAAATGGCCGCTGTCATATAGACACCAAGGCCGATATTTATCATTGTCTTTAGACAGTTTTTTGTGTCTAGAAAAGGCGCAAAAAAGGCGCAAGCAGGGTTTATTTGTGCCTTTTTTATGCCTTTTGGTTTACACATTTCTGCTGATTTTGAGTTGCAATCCACTGATTTTGGCAATACACATGATATGGACGGGTTTTATCAACTGCGCCTTTTTTTGAAAAGGTGCAAAAAAAAAAAAAGGCGCATAGCCACTGAAAAGTCTCTAAAACTACACCAGCCCAGATGTATGTGATGTATGGTGTAGGTGAAGAGAGAAATTTCAGAAAATGTGACCTGCACAAAATTTATAAAATTCACTGCGACCATTTCATATATCTGGTGCTCCTACACATTACAGCACCCATAAAAAAAAGGTGTAAAAATGCTTCACTTACACCTACAATGATAAATGCTTCACTTACACCTACAAGGATAAATGCTTCACTAACACCTACAATGATAAATGCTTCACTTACACCTACAATGATAAATGCTTCACTTACACCTACAATGATAAATGCTTCACTTACACCTACAATGATAAATGCTTCACTTACACCTACAATGATAAATGCTTCACTTACACCTACAA
Organism: Hyla sarda; assembly: GCF_029499605.1. Lineage (NCBI taxonomy): Eukaryota > Metazoa > Chordata > Amphibia > Anura > Hylidae > Hyla > Hyla sarda. Next base: position 17,889,910 of record NC_079198.1, on the reverse strand, counting down.
TGATAAATGCTTCACTTACACCTACAATGATAAATGCTTCACTTACACCTACAATGATAAATGCTTCACTTACACCTACAATGATAAATGCTTCACTTACACCTACAATGATAAATGCTTCATTTACACCTGCAATGATAAATGCTTCTGTCACGATGCCGGCTGGCAGGTAGTGGATCCTCTGTGCCAGAGAGGGATTGGCGTGGACCGTGCTAGTGGACCGGTTCTAAGTCACTACTGGTTTTCACCAGAGCCCGCCGCAAAGCGGGATGGTCTTGCTGCGGCGGTAGTGACCAGGTCGTATCCACTAGCAACGGCTCACCTCTCAGGCTGCTGAAGATAGGCGCGGTACAAGGGAGTAGACAGAAGCAAGGTCGGACGTAGCAGAAGGTCGGGGCAGGCAGCAAGGATCGTAGTCAGGGGCAACGGCAGGAGGTCTGGAACACAGGCTAGGAACACACAGGAAACGCTTTCACTGGCACAATGGCAACAAGATCCGGCAAGGAAGTGCAGGGGAAGTGAGGTGATATAGGGAAGTGCACAGGTGAAGACACTAATTGGAATCACTGCGCCAATCAGCGGCGCAGTGGCCCTTTAAATCGCAAAGACCCGGCGCGCGCGCGCCCTAGGGAGCGGGGCCGCGCGCGCCGGGACAGGACCGAGGGAGAGCGAGTCAGGTACGGGAGCCGGGGTGCGCATCGCGAGCGGGCGCTACCCGCATCGCGAATCGCATCCCGGCTGGAAGCGGAATCGCAGCGCCCCGGGTCAGTGGATCTGACCGGAGCGCTGCAGCGGGGAGAGTGTAGCGAGCGCTCCGGGGAGGAGCGGGGACCCGGAGCGCTCGGCGTAACAGTACCCCCCCCCTTGGGTCTCCCCCTCTTCTTAGAGCCTGAGAACCTGAGGAGCAGACTTTTGTCTAGGATGTTGTCCTCAGGTTCCCAGGATCTCTCTTCAGGACCACAACCCTCCCAGTCCACTAAAAAAAAAGTTTTCCCTCTGACCTTTTTAGAGGCTAAGATCTCTTTGACAGAGAAGATGTCCGAGGAGCCGGAAACAGGAGTGGGAGGAACAGATTTGGGAGAAAAACGGTTGAGGATGAGTGGTTTAAGAAGAGAGACGTGAAAGGCATTAGGGATACGAAGAGAAGGAGGAAGAAGAAGTTTGTAAGAGACAGGATTAATTTGACACAAAACTTTGAAAGGACCAAGATAGCGTGGTCCCAACTTGTAGCTAGGGACACGGAAGCGGACATATTTAGCGGAGAGCCATACCTTGTCTCCAGGGGAAAAAACGGGAGGAGCTCTTCTTTTCTTATCTGCGAACTTCTTCATGCGTGATGAAGCCTGTAAGAGAGAATTTTGGGTCTCTCTCCATATGATGGAAAGGTCACGAGAAATTTCATCCACAGCGGGTAGACCAGAGGGCAAGGGGGTAGGGAGGGGGGGAAGAGGGTGACGGCCGTACACCACGAAAAATGGGGATTTGGAGGAAGATTCAGAGACTCTGAAGTTATACGAGAATTCGGCCCATGGAAGGAGATCTGCCCAGTCATCCTGGCGGGAGGAAACAAAATGTCGCAAATAATCACCCAAGACCTGGTTAATTCTTTCTACTTGTCCATTGGACTGGGGATGATATGCAGAAGAAAAATTTAATTTAATCTTGAGTTGTTTACAGAGAGCCCTCCAGAATTTAGACACGAATTGGACACCTCTATCCGAGACGATCTGCGTAGGCAACCCGTGAAGACGAAAAATGTGTACAAAAAATTGTTTAGCCAACTGAGGCGCTGAAGGAAGACCAGGAAGAGGGATGAAATGTGCCATTTTGGAGAATCGATCAACGACCACCCAAATAACAGTGTTGCCACGGGAAGGGGGTAAATCAGTAATAAAATCCATACCAATCAGAGACCAAGGCTGTTCGGGGACAGGCAGGGGATGAAGAAAACCAGCGGGCTTCTGGCGAGGAGTCTTATCCCGGGCACAGATAGTGCAGGCTCGCACAAAGTCCACAACATCCGTCTCCAGAGTCGGCCACCAATAGAAGCGGGAGATGAGTTGCAGAGATTTCTTGATGCCCACATGACCTGCGAGATGGGAGGAGTGACCCCATTTGAGGATTCCGAGGCGTTGGCGTGGAGAAACAAAGGTCTTTCCTGGAGGAGTTTGCCTGATGAAGGCAGGAGAAGTGGAGATCAGGCAGTCAGGTGGAATGATGTGTTGCGGAGAGAGTTCAACTTCTGAGGCATCCGAGGAACGAGAGAGAGCATCGGCCCTAATGTTCTTATCGGCAGGACGAAAGTGAATCTCAAAATTAAACCGGGCAAAGAACAGAGACCACCGGGCCTGGCGAGGATTCAGCCGTTGGGCAGACTGGAGGTAGGAGAGGTTCTTGTGGTCGGTGTAAATAATAACTGGAAATCTTGATCCCTCCAGCAGATGCCTCCATTCCTCAAGTGCTAATTTAATGGCTAGAAGCTCTCGATCCCCGATGGAGTAGTTCCTCTACGCCGGAGAGAAGGTCCTAGAAAAAAAACCACAAGTGACGGCATGCCCGGAAGAATTTTTCTGTAGAAGAACAGCTCCAGCTCCCACTGAGGAGGCATCAACCTCCAGTAGGAAGGGTTTGGAAGGGTCAGGTCTGGAGAGCACGGGAGCCGAAGAAAAGGCAGACTTGAGTCGTTTAAAGGCGTCTTCCGCTTGAGGAGGCCAGGACTTGGGATCGGCATTTTTTTTGGTTAAAGCCACGATAGGAGCCACAAGGGTAGAAAAATGTGGAATAAATTGCCTGTAATAATTGGCGAACCCCAAAAAGCGTTGGATAGCACGGAGTCCGGAGGGGCGTGGCCAATCTAAGACGGCAGAGAGTTTGTCTGGATCCATTTGTAGTCCCTGGCCAGAGACCAAATATCCTAGAAAAGGAAGAGATTGGCATTCAAACAGACATTTCTCAATTTTAGCATAGAGTTGATTGTCACGAAGTCTCTGAAGAACCATACGGACATGCTGGCGGTGTTCTTCTAGATTGGCCGAAAAAATTAGGATATCATCCAGATATACAACAACACAGGAGTATAACAGATCACGAAAAATTTCATTAACAAAGTCTTGGAAGACAGCAGGGGCGTTGCACAGGCCAAAGGGCATGACCAGATACTCAAAGTGTCCATCTCTGGTGTTAAATGCTGTTTTCCACTCATCCCCCTCTCTGATGCGGATGAGGTTATAGGCGCCTCTTAAGTCCAATTTAGTAAAGATGTGGGCACCTTGGAGGCGATCAAAGAGTTCAGAGATGAGGGGTAGGGGGTAGCGGTTCTTAACCGTGATTTTATTAAGACCGCGGTAGTCAATGCAAGGACGTAGGGAGCCATCTTTTTTGGACACAAAGAAAAATCCGGCTCCGGCAGGAGAGGAGGATTTACGGATAAAGCCCTTTTTTAAATTTTCCTGGACGTATTCAGACATGGCAAGAGTCTCTGGGGCAGAGAGAGGATAAATTCTGCCCCGGGGTGGAGTAGTGCCCGGGAGGAGGTCGATAGGACAATCATAAGGCCTGTGAGGAGGTAGAGTCTCCGCTTGTTTTTTGCAGAAAACATCCGCGAAGTCCATATAGGCCTTAGGGAGACCGGTTACTGGAGGAACCACAGAGTCACGGCAAGGGTTACTGGGAACCGGTTTTAGACAGTCCTTGGAACAAGAGGGCCCCCAACTCTTGATCTCCCCAGTGGACCAATCCAGGGTTGGGGAATGAAGTTGAAGCCAGGGAAGTCCAAGGAGAATTTCCGAGGTGCAATTGGGGAGGACCAAAAGTTCAATCCTCTCGTGATGAGATCCGATGCTCATTAGAAGGGGCTCCGTGCGGAAACGTATGGTACAGTCCAATCTTTCATTGTTTACACAATTGATGTAAAGGGGTCTGGCGAGACTGGTCACTGGGATGTTGAACCTGTTGACGAGAGAGGCCAAAATAAAATTTCCTGCAGATCCAGAGTCCAAGAAGGCCACAGTAGAGAAGGAGAAGGCAGAGGCAGACATCCGCACAGGCACAGTAAGACGTGGAGAAGCAGAGTAGACATCAAGGATTGTCTCACCTTTGTGCGGAGTCAGCGTACGTCTTTCCAGGCGGGGAGGACGGATAGGACAATCCCTCAGGAAGTGTTCGGTACTAGCACAGTACAGGCAGAGGTTCTCCATGCGGCGTCGTGTCCTCTCTTGAGGTGTCAGGCGAGACCGGTCGACCTGCATAGCCTCCACGGCGGGAGGCACAGGAACAGATTGCAGGGGACCAGAGGAGAGAGGAGCCGAGGAGAAGAAACGCCTCGTGCGAACAGAGTCCATATCTTGGCGGAGCTCCTGACGCCTTTCGGAAAAACGCATGTCAATGCGAGTGGCTAGGTGAATAAGTTCATGAAGATTAGCAGGCATTTCTCGTGCGGCCAGAACATCTTTAATGTTGCTGGATAGGCCTTTTTTAAAGGTCGCGCAGAGGGCCTCATTGTTCCAGGATAATTCTGAAGCAAGAGTACGGAATTGTACGGCATACTCGCCAACGGAAGAATTACCCTGGACCAGGTTCAACAGGGCAGTCTCAGCAGAAGAGGCTCGGGCAGGTTCCTCAAAGACACTTCGGATTTCCGAGAAGAAGGAGTGTACGGAGGCAGTGACGGGGTCATTGCGGTCCCAGAGCGGTGTGGCCCAAGACAGGGCTTTTCCAGACAGAAGGCTGACTACGAAAGCCACCTTAGACCTTTCAGTGGGAAACAGGTCCGACATCATCTCCAGATGCAGGGAACATTGGGAAAGAAAGCCACGGCAAAACTTAGAGTCCCCATCAAATTTATCCGGCAAGGATAGGCGTAGACCAGGAGCGGCCACTCGCTGCGGAGGAGGTGCAGGAGCTGGCGGAGGAGATGACTGCTGAAGCTGTGGTAGTAACTGCTGTAGCATAACGGTCAGTTGAGACAGCTGTTGGCCTTGTTGCGCTATCTGTTGTGACTGCTGGGCGACCACCGTGGTGAGGTCAGCGACAACTGGCAGAGGAACTTCAGCGGGATCCATGGCCGGATCTACTGTCACGATGCCGGCTGGCAGGTAGTGGATCCTCTGTGCCAGAGAGGGATTGGCGTGGACCGTGCTAGTGGACCGGTTCTAAGTCACTACTGGTTTTCACCAGAGCCCGCCGCAAAGCGGGATGGTCTTGCTGCGGCGGTAGTGACCAGGTCGTATCCACTAGCAACGGCTCACCTCTCAGGCTGCTGAAGATAGGCGCGGTACAAGGGAGTAGACAGAAGCAAGGTCGGACGTAGCAGAAGGTCGGGGCAGGCAGCAAGGATCGTAGTCAGGGGCAACGGCAGGAGGTCTGGAACACAGGCTAGGAACACACAGGAAACGCTTTCACTGGCACAATGGCAACAAGATCCGGCAAGGAAGTGCAGGGGAAGTGAGGTGATATAGGGAAGTGCACAGGTGAAGACACTAATTGGAATCACTGCGCCAATCAGCGGCGCAGTGGCCCTTTAAATCGCAAAGACCCGGCGCGCGCGCGCCCTAGGGAGCGGGGCCGCGCGCGCCGGGACAGGACCGAGGGAGAGCGAGTCAGGTACGGGAGCCGGGGTGCGCATCGCGAGCGGGCGCTACCCGCATCGCGAATCGCATCCCGGCTGGAAGCGGAATCGCAGCGCCCCGGGTCAGTGGATCTGACCGGAGCGCTGCAGCGGGGAGAGTGTAGCGAGCGCTCCGGGGAGGAGCGGGGACCCGGAGCGCTCGGCGTAACAGCTTCACTTACACCTACAATGATAAATGCTTCACTTACACCTACAATGATAAATGCCGGCCATAGTGCAGGTCACATTTTCTGAAATTTCTCTCTTCACATACATCAAAAAGCTAAGCTAAGTCTGGGCTGGTGTCGTTTTTGAGACTTTTCAGTGGCTTTATACCTTTTTTGTGCCTTTTCACAAAAAAACGCAGTTGATAAAACCCGTCCATATCATGTGTAATGCCAAAATCTGTGGATTACAACTCAAAATCAGCAGAAATGTGTAAACCAAAAGGTGTAAAAAAAAAATAAAAAAAAGACGCAAATAAACCTTGTGCTTTTTTTTTAGCCTTTTCCAGACACAAAAAACAGTCTAAAGACAATGATAAATGTCGGCACAAAAGTTTGGATTAGTCAGCATCTGAGTGTTCAGACCCTGACCATTCACAAGAACAAGTCGGGAGAATCGCATTTGTAGCGCGTTCACTTTCGGCTCTGTGTCACGTGACCAGAATGAACTCACAGTGTAAGTCTATGGGAACGTCTTGGTCTCCTAGGCACAGATCCGTCTTCCTGTGCATCCTGTGGGTGCTCTACAGCTCAAAGCTGAAAGATGAGAATGAACAATGGTAAAGGACATGCCTAGATATATACGAGGAGAGAGTAGTGGTCAGCTCACCCAGGACGGCCAACCGTGACACGGACAGGGGCGGATCTCATCGGCCACAAAATAGAAGAAGGAAATGGAAGTCCGGCGCGATGTAATGAAAGCAGATTGTGCGGTTTATTGTATCAAGCAGGCAGTACAATGTAGATGCATGATGGTGACCACCGGCCGAAACGCGTCACCATCATGCATCTACATTGTACTGCGTGCTTGATCCAATAAACCGCACAATCTGCTTTCATTACACCGCGCTGGACTTCCATTTCTTTCTTCTATTCTGTCTAGATATAGGATAATATGTGTGCTCCTTTTTTGACTGCAGATTGACTTTTAATGGAAGGCGCCCAAAGAAACCAATACTGAATATTATACGGAAGATCTTGGGATTTAGTTAAAGGGGCACTCCACTGGAAAACATTTTTTTTTTTTTAATCAACTGGTGCCAGAAAGTTAAACAGATTTGTAAATTACTTCTATGAAAAATTCTTAATCCTTCCAGTACTTATCAGCTGCTGTTATGATCCACAGGAAGTTCTTTTCTTTTTGAATTTCCTTTATGCCTGACAACAGTGCTCTCTGCTGACACCTCTGTCCACTTTAGGAACTGTCCAGAGTAGGAGCAAATCCCCATAGAAAACCTCTCCTGCTCCGGACAGTTCCTAAAATGGACAGAGGTGTCAGAAGAGCGCACTGTGGCCAGGCAGAAAGGAATTTCAAAAAGGAAAGAACTTCCTGTGGATCATAACAGCAGCTGATAAGTACTGGAAGGATTAAAGGGGTACTCCAGTGGAAAACTTTTTTTTTTTTGGTGCCAGAAAGTTAAACAGATTTGTAAATTACTTCTATAAAAAAAACGTAATACTTCCAGTACTTATTAGCTGCTGAATACTACAGAGGAAATGATTTTCTTTTTGGAACACAGTGCTCTCTGCTGACATCACGAGCACAGTGCTCTCTGCTGACATCTCTGTCCATTTTAGGAACTGTCCAGAGCAGCATATGTTTGCTATGGGGATTTTCTCCTACTCTAGACAGTTCTTAAAATGGACAGAGATATCAGCAGAGAGCACTGTGGTCATGATGTCAGCAGAGAGCTCTGTGTTCCAAAAAGAAAAGAATTTCCTCCGCAGTATTCAGCAGCTAATAAGTACTGTAAGGATTAAGATTTTTTAATAGAAGGAATTTACAAATCTGTTTAACTTTCTGGAGCCAGATGATATAAAATATATATATATAATTCCTGGAATACCCATTTAATCCTTCCAGTACTTATCAGCTGCTGTTATGATCCACAGGAAGTTCTTTACTTTTTGAATTTCCTTTTTGCCTGATCACAGTGCTCTCTGCTGACACCTCTGTCTACCTCTGTAGTATTCAGCAGCTAATAAGAACTGGAAGGATTAAGATTTTTTAATAGAAGGAATTTACAAATCTGTTTAACTTTCTGGAGCCAGATGATATAAAAAATAAATAAATAAATAAATAAATAAATAAAATAAAAAATATATATATATATATATATATATATATATATATATATATATAATAATTCCTGGAATACCCATTTAATCCTTCCAGTACTTATCAGCTGCTGTTATGATCCACAGGAAGTTCTTTACTTTTTGAATTTCCTTTTTGCCTGACCACAGTGCTCTCTGCTGACACCTCTGTCCACCTCTGTAGTATTCAGCAGCTAATAAGAACTGGAAGGATTAAGATTTTTTAATAGAAGTCATTTTAAATTGGTTTAACTTTCTGGCACCAATTGATTTAAAAAAAAAAAGGGGGTTTCAGGGGAGTATCCCTTTAATTAATATATTGCAGGGATTAGTATGATGATAATAATGTCTATCTTGTCTATCGGCAGTACCTGTATCTGGAGTAACCCTCACCAGTAACACATCTGACCTGTTACTGTGGCCAGGAAGGGATTCGGTGTCTTTAAATTGTTCATCTAATGGTACAGAGGTCACCTATTCCTGGAGCCTGGACGGAGAACCATTACCACAGGATCCCCAATACCAGTTCACCCTGAATAACTCCATTCTTATTATAAGCCCCATCACTACTAAGGATAATGGATCCTTTATGTGCACAGCTAGAAACTGGATGAACAGTGAAAACAGCACAAAACTGGACCTCAACCTGGGCGGTGAGTATCTGCAATGATATGGACATGTACAGTGATCCCTCAACTTACAATGGCCTCAACATACAATAGTTTCAACATACAATGGTCTTTTCTGGGTCATCGTAAGTTGAAACCAGACTCAACATACAATGTACAGACAGTCCAGATCTGTGAAACATGTCAATGGCTGGAAGAACCGACCAATCAAAATGGGCATTCACTGGTAAAACCCCTGTATTACTGAAGTGCATGCACTGACTGGTGTCTGGTAGCGCCCCCTACAGTACAGGGAGGTATTACATGTTCTGTACTCTTTACCTGTACCAGGGTTAGCTGCTCCTTTGGACATCAGGTAAGGGCGACTCCATTACTTTATTAGGACATTGCCTGTACTGTACAGGACCCTGAAGAAGCTCCTGTCCTCTACATAGACCAGTGTTTCCCAAGCAGGGTGCCCCCAGCTGTTGCAAAACTACAACTTCCAGTATGCCCGGACAGCCAACGGCTGTCCGGGCATGCTTGGAGTTGTAGTTTTGCAACAGCTGGAGGCTCCATGCTTGGGAAACACTGACATAGACAGTGATTACAGCTCCCAGCAGATCTTTATTACTTTTATATGTAAGGATTTGCTTTATCTATATTAGTTATCTACTTATTTTTCTTTAATTCTCACTTTTTCCTATTTTTGGATGACATTTTGGTGCCTTATGGTCTGGGTGACATTATGGTCTCAACATACAATGGTTTCAACATACAATGGTCGTCCTGGAACCAATTAATATTGTAACTTGAGGGACCACTGTACATAAATAGTAATAATACCAATTATAATAACAATAACAATAATACCAATACTGCATATGAGGCACCTTCTTCTCCCTATATGCGATGCTTTTAAGGTATGTTCAGACCAGCAGATTTTCTGCACGGATTTCGCTGCAGATCCGCCGCTGAAGGACCCCTGTATGCTGCCTTTACATGTGCCTGTTCGGAGCGGCGATACACCGCTACGTGCAGACACACTGCGATGTGCGAGTCGCTGAGCGCAGTATATTAGCACATGGCGTCAGCTCTCGGCCTAGCTCATTGAGCAGGGGGAGCGGCCTTGGTTGGCGTCCCTCGTGTATGCACCTGCTGATTTTATGCTCTCGTTGGAATAAAGTACAGTATTTTAATGGAACGGTGAGTGCCTCCGTCTTCTCCTCTACATGTTTCCAGGCTGTGTATGTGGCTGTCACGATGGAGATGTTTCACCAGGGTTCAATGGAATAGATTTTTTTTCAGTTTTGGGTACCTGTCCATAAAAGGGACACTGCGGAGTTGGAAAGGGTGCAGAGACGCGCGACTAAACTAATATGGGGCATGAAACATCTTAGCTATGAGGAGCGATTAAAGGAGTTACAATTGTTTAGTCTTGAGAAGAGACATTTAAGGGGGGATATGATAAACGTATATAAGTATATTAATGGCCCATACAAAAAATATGGAGAAAAACTGCTCCAGGTTAAACCCCCCCAAAGGACGAGGGGGCACTCCCTCCGTCTGGAGAAGAAAAGGTTTAGTCTAAAGGGGCGACACGCCTTCTTTACCATGAGGACTGTGAATTTATGGAACGGTCTACCTCAGGAACTGGTCACAGCAGGAACAATTAACAGCTTTAAAACAGGGTTAGATACATTCCTGGAACAAAATAACATTAATGCTTATGCAGAATTATAAAACTACATCCCTTTCCCTTATCCCCTTACACCCTTCACTTCAATTCCCTGGTTGGACTTGATGGACATATGTCTTTTTTCAACCATACTAACTATGTAACTATGTAACTATGTAATACCGAGCTTCAATTTTCCCTCTATAGAATTAGAGTGAAATAATAAACTTCCGCAGCCTCAACCAGGGGGGTCTAAATGGTGACAGGTAACTAACAGGAGGCCATGTTCTTGTTCACAGCTCCAGTCTCGGCAGTGACACTGATCAGTAACTCATCAGCAGATCTCTGGGCAGGACAGGACTCGGTGTCTCTCTATTGCTCAGCTCAGGGTTCAGCCATCACCTTCTCCTGGAGCCTGAATGGGAATCCAGTGCCCTTGAGTCCTCCATATAACATTACTCAGAGTGATTCTCCTCCAAACTCCAATCTCACCATCAACCCCCTTTCTGGGAACTACAATGGACCCTTCACCTGTACAGCCACCAACTTGGCAAATAATATGACCAGCAATGAAGTCAACATACCATTTGCATGTAAGTGTCACATGTCCCATTGTATCTGTGGTTCGTGCTGGTACAATTTTCTATAGTGTCACTCTTCCTCAAGGGGATGAGGCGGTATTGCAGCTCAGCCCAATTCAGACAAGGCTGCAATACCTACTGAAATGAATACTGATATCCAAGTAGGCTGGCAGTGACTGCATCTGGAACAGTGTTTCCCAAGCGCGTTCCTCAAGCACCCCCCACAGATCAAGTTTTCAGGATTTCCTTAGTCTTTCACAAGTGATAGATGAAATTCCTGGAAACATGACCTGTTGAGGGTACTGGAGGGTGTGAATATGAGGCTGAGAGGGTGTGAATATGAGGCTGAGAGGGTGTGAATATGAGGCTGAGAGGGTGTGAATATGAGGCTGAGAGGGTGTGAATATGAGACTGAGAGGGTGTGAATATGAGGCTGATAGGGTGTAAATATGAGGCTGAGAGGGTGTGAATATGAGACTGAGAGGGTGTGAATATGAGGCTGAGAGGGTGTGAATATGAGGCTGAGAGGGTGTGAATATGAGGCTGATAGGGTGTAAATATGAGGCTGAGAGGGTGTGAATATGAGACTGAGAGGGTGTGAATATGAGGCTGAGAGGGTGTGAATATGAGGCTGAGATGGTGTAAATATGAGGCTGAGATGGTGTAAATATGAGGCTGAGAGGGTGTGAATATGAGACTGAGAGGGTGTGAATATGAGACTGAGAGGGTGTGAATATGAGACTGAGAGGATGTGAATATAAGGCTGAGAGGGTGTGAATATAAGGCTGAGAGGGTGTGAATATGAGACTGAGAGGATGTGAATATAAGGCTGAGAGGATGTGAATATGAGGCTGAGAGGATGTGAGTATAAGGCTGAGAGGGTGTGAATATGAGACTGAGAGGGTGTGAATATGAGGCTGAGAGGATGTGAATATGAGGCTGAGAGGGTGTGAATATGAGGCTGAGAGGGTGTGAATATGAGGCTGAGAGGGTGTGATAAGATAATGAGCTGAGAGGGTGTGAATATGAGGCTGAGAGGGTGTGAATATAAGGCTAAGAGGGTGTGAATATGAAGCTGAGAGGGTGTGATAAGATAATGAGCTGAGAGGGTGTGATAATGAGCTGAGAGGGTGTGAATATGAGGCTGAGAGGGTGTGAATATAAGGCTAAGAGGGTGTGAATATGAAGCTGAGAGGGTGTGATAAGATAATGAGCTGAGAGGGTGTGAATATGAGGCTGAGAGGGTGTGATAATGAGCTGAGAGGGTGTGATAATGAGCTGAGAGGGTGTGAATATGAGGCTGATAGGGGGTGATTATGAGGCTGAGAGGGTGTGAATATGAGGCTGAGAGGGTGTGAATATGAGGCTGAGAGGGTGTGAATATGAGGCTGAGAGGGTGTGAATATAAGGCTGAGAGGGTGTGAATATGAGGCTGAGAGGGTGTGATAAGATAATGAGCTGAGAGGGTGTGAATATGAGGCTGAGAGGGTGTGATAATGAGCTGAGAGGGTGTGATAATGAGCTGAGAGGGTGTGAATATGAGGCTGATAGGGGGTGATTATGAGGCTGAGAGGGTGTGAATATGAGGCTGAGAGGGTGTGAATATGAGGCTGATAGGGTGTGATTATGAGGCTGAGAGGGTGTGAATATGAGACTGAGAGGGTGTGAATATGAGGCTGAGAGGGTGTGAATATAAGTCTGAGAGGGTGTGAATATAAGGCTTAGAGGGTGTGAATATAAGACTGAGAGGCTGTGAATATGAGACTGAGAGGGTGTGAATATGAGACTGAGAGGGTGTGAATATGAGGCTCAGAGGGTGTGAATATAAGACTGAGAGGCTGTGAATATGAGACTGAGAGGGTGTGAATATGAGGCTGAGAGGGTGTGAATATGAGGCTGAGAGGGTGTGAATATGAGGCTGAGAGGGTGTGAATATGAGACTGAGAGGGTGTGAATATGAGGCTGAGAGGGTGTGAATATGAGGCTCAGAGGGTGTGAATATAAGGCTGAGAGGGTGTGAATATGAGACTGAGAGAGTGTGAATATGAGACTGAGAGGGTGTGAATATGAGGCTGAGAGGGTGTGAATATGAGGCTCAGAGGGTGTGAATATAAGGCTCAGAGGGTGTGAATATGAGGCTCAGAGGGTGTGAATATGAGGCTGAGAGGGTGTGAATATGAGGCTCAGAGGGTGTGAATATAAGGCTGAGAGGGTGTGAATATGAGGCTCAGAGGGTGTGAATATGAGGCTGAGAGGGTGTGAATATGAGGCTGAGAGGGTGTGAATATAAGGCTCAGGGGGTGTGAATATAAGGCTCAGGGGGTGTGAATATAAGGCTCAGGGGGTGTGAAAATAAGGCTCAGGGGGTGTGAATATGAGTCTAAGAGGGTGTGAATCAGGCTCAGGTGTGTGTTACTATAAGGATGAGGTACGTGAATAGGGCTCAGGAGTGTGAATCTTAACAAAATAAAAAAGCATTGGAATCAGGGACCTTGAAGCTACAAAGTGATATAAGGAACTGGCAAAACTGGGGGTTGGGGGTGCTTGAGGACCACACTTGGGAAACACTGATCTAGAAGAAGACCAAAGGGGGCATGAATCAGATTAAGGGAGGTATGACTATAAGGCTCAGGGGTGTGAATATAAGGCTCAGGGGTGTGAATATAAGGCTCAGGGGTGTGAATATAAGGCTCAGGGGTGTGAATATAAGGCTCAGGGGTGTGAATATAAGGCTCAGGGGGTATGAATATAAGGCTCAGGGGTGTGAATATAAGGCTCAGGAGGTGTGAATATAAGGCTCAGGAGGTGTGAATATAAGGCTCAGGAGGTGTGAATATAAGGCTCAGGAGGTGTGAATATAAGGCTCAGGGGGTGTGAATATAAGGCTCAGGGGTGTGAATATAAGGCTCAGGGGGTGTGAATATAAGGCTCAGGGGGTGTGAATATAAGGCTCAGGAGGTGTGAATATAAGGCTCAGGAGGTGTGAATATAAGGCTCAGGAGGTGTGAATATAAGGCTCAGGAGGTGTGAATATAAGGCTCAGGGGGTGTGAATATAAGGCTCAGGGGTGTGAATATAAGGCTCAGGAGGTGTGAATATAAGGCTCAGGGGGTGTGAATATAAGGCTCAGGGGTGTGAATATAAGGCTCAGGGGGTGTGAATATAAGGCTCAGGGGGTGTGAATATAAGGCTCAGGGGGTGTGAATATAAGGCTCAGGGGGTATGAATATAAGGCTCAGGGGGTATGAATATAAGGCTCAGGAGGTGTGAATATAAGGCTCAGGGGTATGAATATAAGGCTCAGGGGTGTAAATATAAGGCTCAGGGGGTATGAATATAAGGCTCAGGGGGTATGAATATAAGGCTCAGGGGTGTGAATATAAGGCTCAGGGGGTATGAATATAAGGCTCAGGGGGTGTAGGTCGGATTCAGGGGGTGAATATGCTGGAATTCTGGAAGATTTCAGCTCTGAAGAACAGTGAATGCAGTTCTAGAGTATCATACAGGCAGTCACTCCAGAAGGGTACATGGTAGTAGGGTTATGTGTTCTGCTCCTATTAATAAATATATACTTTCCTCCTGATCCACAGATTTGCGTGGAATGAGCGATGGGGCAATAACTGGGATTGTGTTGGGAGTACTGGCGTTCCTCATCATCATTGCTGTCATTCTGCTCATACTCATCAGAAGAAGACGTAAGTTTAAATATACTTTTATATTTCATATATATAATATTTAGCGGAACCTTTTGTCTTGTATCTAATGTATTGAAAAGGAAATCCTGTATTTCTTTACACAGTGAGGCAGAAGTTGCCATAATAGCTGATGAACATGGGGGAAAGATGTGGGAGGCTGCACTTTTTCCCCCCTGTACTGGTTGAGGTATTGTTAGGCTAACAACAAAAAAATCATCATCTTTATGAGTACACATAAATAATAGACAGAAAATACATATGAAATAGCACAAAACAAGCTAAATATCGATGAGGATGGCAAAACTAACATCTGTATGCCGACATAAATAAAGCTCAACAAAAATGCATGGACAAGGGGGAACAATGTGCAAAATTGCTACAGTGTACAAATATATATACAGGTCCCAAAGCTGTTAGTTTTACCATCCCTAAAAATATATTTCCTTTTTTTTTTTAACATAACATTGATGCTCAGCATCATTATATCCAACTATTTCCTTGTGGTGATTTTTTGCTATCTTTTTGTGCTATTTGATATGTATTTTATACCTATTGTTTATATGTACAGTGCAGACCAAAAGTTTGGACACCTTCTCATTCAGAGTTTTCTTTATTTTCATGACTATGAAAATTGTAGATTCACACTGAAGGCATCAAAACTATGAATTAACACATGTGGAATTATAGACATAACAAAAAAGTGTGAAAATCTGTCATATTCTAGGTTCTAGACACCTTTTGCTTTGATTACTGCTTTGCACACTCTTGGCATTCTCTTGATGAGCTTCAAGAGGTAGTCACCTGAAATGGTTTTCTAACAGTCTTGAAGGAGTTCCCATGATGCTTAGCACTTGTTGGCCCTTTTTGCCTTCACTCTGCGGTCCAGCTCACCCCAAACCATCTCGATTGGGTTCAGGTCCGGTGACTGTGGAGGCCAGGACATCTGGCGCAGCACCCATCACTCTCCTTCTTGGTCAAATAGCCCTTACACAGCCTGGAGGTGTTTGGGGTCATTGTCCTGTTGAAAAATAAATGATGATCCAACTAAACGCAAACCAGCAAGCAAGATGCTGTGGTAGCCATGCTGGTTCAGTATACCTTCAATTTTTAATAAATCCCCAACAGTGTCACCAGCAAAGCACGCCCCCCCCACACACCATCACACCTCCTCCTCCACACCATCACACCTCCTCCTCCACACCATCACACCTCCTCCCCCACACCATCACACCTCCTCCTCCACACCATCACACCTCCTCCCCCACACCATCACACCTCCTCCTCCACACCATCACACCTCCTCCCCCACACCATCACACCTCCTCCTCCACACCAGCACACCTGTGAAGTGAAAACCATTTCAGGTGACTACATCTGAAATATCTGATGCGGAAACTCTGTTGCGTGAACAGTGCAGCAGAATCCCATTGAAATCAATGGGACTCTGCTGCTGCGGAATGTACGTGCGGAATTCTACTGCGGGATTCAGTGTGGAACTTCCGCCGTCTGAACATGGCCTCATTATTTTGGAAAGTATACTTCCAAAACATGCAGATGGTAGAAATAAGTGCCAGGGAACAGAACAGGTAAGACCTTTTCCGATCTCTGGACGCTCCTTTTGAAAAAGGCCTTCATTATGTGCTTGCTGAGTATTCTTAAAGGGGTACTCCATTGGAGAAAAATAAAATTTAAACCAACTGGTGCCAGAAAGTTAAAGAGATTTGTAAATTACTTCCATTAAAAAATCTTAATCCTCCCAGTACTTATTAGCTGCTGTATGCTCCACAGGAAGTTATTTTCTTTTTGAATTTCCTTTCTGTCTGACCATAGTGCTCTCTGCTGACACCTCTGTCCAGATCAGGAACTGTCCAGAGTACAAGCAAATCTCCATAGTAAACCTCTTCTACTCTGGACAGTTCCTGACACGGACAGAGGTGTCGGCAGAGAGCACTGTGGTCAGACAGAAAGGAAATTCAGAAAGAAAAGAACTTCCTCAAGAGCATACAGCAGCTGATAAGTACAGGAAGGGTTAGGAATTTTTAATAGGAGTCATTTACAAATCTGTTTAACTTTTTGGCACCAGTTCATTTAAACATTTTTTTTCCAGGGGAGTACCCCTTAAACATTTTACTGCTGCACCAAACACTGCTCCACTCACACCCATGTGGTTGTGTCTGGTACTATAGCTCAGTCCCAGATCAACCCCAATCATTTGAATAGGGCTGAGCTGAAATACTATACAGGGGTGTATCTATAGGGCAGTGTTTTCCAAACAGTGTGCCTCCAGCTGTTGCAAAACTACAACTCCCAGCATGCCGGGAGTTGTAGTTTTGCAACAGCTGGAGTCACACTGATTAGAAAACACTGCTATAGGGGGTAGCAGGCACACCTGGGGACTAGTGCTTCAAGAAACCTAAAGGCCAATCTGCCACCAAAGTGGACATGAGTGTTATATATGGCACATCTTTGTTAGGGGGCCTGTTACAGATTTTGCACTGGGCGCTAGGACCGCTCGGAAATGCGGCATCTTATAGACGGCAATGCATTTCCGACTAGAACCCGCAAAAAAAATAGACATGTCTATTCTTTCTGCGGACATTTGGATCGGGGTTTCCGTAGCAGAAACGTATTTTGCGGAAATTCCACAGTGTGCACAGTGAAGCAGAATCCCATTGAAATCAATGGGACTCCGCTGTAATGGAATTTCCAAGCTGAATATACCCGTGGAATTTTGTCGTGTAAACATGGCCTAAAAGAGCTTGTGGATTGTTCTGATGATTAAGAGGGGTCCCTGGAACCAGAATCCCACACATTGATGGGTGACCTGGCATAAAGTTCATGAATATCATATAGCGGAAATCCAAAATCCAACATCTACGTTATTTAGGGTCTGTTTACATCATGTTTGGCTATCCTGTTGAAATGTCTGTTATATTTATTTATGCATTTATTTATTCATTCATTTATTTATTCTTTTTAAAAATATCAGTTAATGCAGAGTGGCAAATGCAGGGCCTCAATGAAAAATCTGTAACAGGGCCCCCAAATATAATTCTTTATTTATGGAAATTATATGGGCCCAATAGATTCCTGGGCCTGGGTTCATCCACATCTCGGAGGCGATGGATCCATAGATTTTCAATGGGGCTTCCACCATGCAATGGAAAACATTTTTTTTTTCCAAATCTTCTGGTACCAGAAAGTTATACAAATTTGTAAACTGATTCTATTTAAAAATCTCAATCCTTCCAGTACTTATCAGCTGCTGTATGCTCCAGAGGAAG
This sequence comes from Hyla sarda, assembly GCF_029499605.1. Taxonomy (NCBI): domain Eukaryota; kingdom Metazoa; phylum Chordata; class Amphibia; order Anura; family Hylidae; genus Hyla; species Hyla sarda. The sequence continues at coordinate 17,872,138 of NC_079198.1, read as the reverse complement.
TTGTATAGTTCTTTCCAGTCTGACCACAGTGCTCTCTACTGCCACCTCTGTCCATGTGAGGAACTGTCCAGAGTAGAAGCAAATCCACATAGCAAACAGTTTTCGACACAGACAAAGGTGTCAGCAGAGGGCACTGTGGTCAGACTGGAAAGAACTACACAACTTCCTCTGGAGCATACAGCAGCTGATAAGTACTGGAAGAAATAAGATTTTTAAATAGAAGTAATTTACAAATCTGTTTAACTTTCTGGTACCAGTAGATATGAAAAGGAATGTTTTCCACTGGAGTTCTCCTTTAAAAGTGTCCAACTGTATCCATTTGACAAGTCTCTTAGGCCGGGTTCACACCGCAATTTTGCAATACAGTTCCCGTATCAGGTTTTTGATGAAATACGGATTCCTCAAAACGTGTGTACAAATTTTAACCCCTATACGGTTTGAAAAATTTTGTCCGGTGGCATCCGTTTTTTAAGAAAAAAAAAAAGTATACATTTTTAACTTTTCACTCCATTATGAATTTCACTTGCTTGAAAAAAACTGTGCAAAGTCAAAAACCATATGGAACCGTATGAAGCAAACCGGATGGAACCGGATGCACATACGGTTCTGTACGGTTCCCATTGACTCCCATGTTAAAAAAAACCTAAACGTATACAGTTTAATACAGTTTTTCACCTGGACCAAAAACCGTAAAAACTTACCGTATTTTTAGCCGTATATGACGCACTTTTTCTTCCCCAAAACTGGGGGGAAAAAGTCAGTGCGTCTTATACGGCGAATACACCCCTATCGCGGCGGTCCCTGCGGCCATCAACGGCCGGGACCTGCGGCTAATACAGGACATCACCGATCGCGGTGATGCCCTATATTAACCCTTCAGACGCGGCGATCAAAGCTGACCGCCGCATCTGAAGCGAAAGTGACACTAACCCGGCTGTTCAGTCGGGCTGTTCAGGACCACCGTGATTTCACCGCGGCGTCCCGAACAGCCCGAATGAATAGCCGGGTTAGTGCTTACAGGACACCGGGGGGGACCTTACCTGCCTCCTCGGTGTCTTCTCCGTTCAGGGATCCCCTGTATGGCCGGCGCTCTCCTTCCTCGTCATCATGTTGTCGGGTACGTGCGTCGGCGTGCGTAACGACGTGATGGCGGCGACGGAGAGCGAGGATACCCGGCCGGCAGCAGAGACGTTCCGGAGCGACGGGGACACGGCGACAGCGATGGAGCGACATCCAGGGCAGCGGTGACGGGTCCAGAGCGACGGGGACACGTGAGTATTACCTCCTCCTGCAGTGGTCTTCAATCTGCGGACCTCCAGATGTTGCAAAACTACAACTCCCAGCATGCCCGGACAGCCAACGGCTGTCCGGGCATGCTGGGAGTTGTAGTTTTGCAACATCTGGAGGTCCGCAGTTTGAAGACCACTATTGGGTTCAAAATCTTTATTTTTTTAGATTTTGCCCCTAAAAATTGGGTGAATCTTATACGCCGGTGCGTCCTATAGGACGAAAAATACGGTAAACAGTTTCCATACGGTTTTTCACCTGGAACAAAAACCGTGGTAGGCTACAGTTTTGGGTACGGGGAAAAAATGGACAAAACCGTACAAGATGCAAAACGGACACAACCGGATGCATCGTTTGGCATACGGTTTTCAATACGGTTCTGTACAGTTTTCACTTTAAACGTATACGGGAACTGCATTGCAACAACATGGTGTGAACCCGGCCTTACTTTTCTGTTCTGTCAAAAAAACTAGATTTTTTTCATTTCAAAAAAAGCAAAACAATCAATAAAAAAAGATCAGTTTTAAAAGCCTTATAAAAGAACCATTAAAAAAAAACAAAAACAAAGAGAGAGAGAAAATAAAAACAGTTAATCTTGAAAATATTCTTGTTTCAAATAAAAAAAAAAAAGTATGTTTTTTAAGGATTAAAAATAAGAAAGAAAAAAAAACTGGGAATTTCAACAGAAGCTAAAACTATTATGTAAACCTAGCCTAACGCTATGTAACTTAGATATTTAATTTATCATTCTGTCTCAAGGTTTTTATTCTGTGACAGCTTGAAAGGACATTTCCTATAAGGCAAGAATCAAATTATCAGGTAAAGTAATACCTGTAAATTACAAGAAAAGGAATTTGGTAAAAATGTAAAACTGAGTTCATATTACTGCTGAGCTCGTCCCGTTTACGATCTGTTTGGCTCTTTTTTTTGCGCTGATTTGCCCATCGGAGCCCGGCAGATCCCATTGATTTAAAGGACAACTGCAGCGGCATTACACTTATCCCCTATCCACAGGATAGGGAATAAGTGTTTGATCGCGGGGGGTCCGACCGCTGGGACCCCCCCCCCGATCTCCCTAATGGGGCGCCGCCATTAGCGCTCATGGTGAGCGCTAAGGTGCTTAGCGTCGACCAAGAGGTCAACGGTGATGCCCCGTCTCCTCCCCGTCCCCATACAGTTCTATGGGGGATGCGGGGAGGCACGAATGCTGCCTCCCCGCCTCTCCCATAGAGATGTATGGAGGAGGCGTGCCGGCCGCAACGTCATGCTGCGGCTTGCACGCCCCCTGCGCGGGAGAGCCGCGGCCCCGTACAGGAGACAGCCGGGGGCCCCAGGGTTCGGATCCCCCGCGATCAAACACTTATCCCCTATCTTGAGGATAGGGGATAAGTGTTTGTAACGCTGCAGATGTCCTTTAAATTGGGTCTGTGGTTCGTCAGTTATTTTAGGGGAGTTGAACGGAAAAACGAAACAGGCATGCAGTTTTTTTTCCTCCGCTCAAGTCCCGTCTTTTCACCACGGAGCTCCCATTAGCGGCGCTCAGCAGTGATGTGTACGAGGCCTAAGCAGCAATAAGTGCTGATAAAAATGGAAACTTTTCTTGGCAAAAGCTCATCAGAACAATGGGGGAGATTGATCAGAACCTGCCCAGAGGAAAAGTTGCCCAGTTGCCCATAGCAACCAATCAGATCGCTTCTTTCATTTTCAACAAGGCCTCTGCAAAATGAAAGAAGCGACCTGATTGGTTGCTATGGGCAACCGGGCAACTTTTCCTTTGCACAGGTTTTGATAAATCTCCCCCAATGTGTTTCGGTCTTCAGAGGACCCCTTTGTCACATACAGGGGGCAGCATATACAATACACATGACAGAAGGGATATAAATGCCAAAAAGGGCACCAAACACAAGAAGAGTAACACCCACCAATAATACACACATGATAAAAATTAAATAAGAATGATGATGATATAATAAATGCCATAATATTATACAGCACACTGTCACTGATAAAAAAAAATTGTAGGAATAGTATAAAATACTGTCTAGGTAAAACTCCCTGCAATATAACTAGGTCATGTGATCACTGTAACCTACTACAATGCAGTGTCTGACAAATAACATGAAGAGATCACGTGAACAAGACATTTACATGATACAGTTACATTAAAGGAGTACTCCAGGATGGAAACATTGTCCTCCATGAAGAGATACATACCTTCTTTCGCTCCCCCGGTGCCTCCGGTAACCCACTCCGGTCTTCGCTGCGATCCTCTTCCTGGTTGCCGGTGGTCGGTGAGTCATACAGCACTCAGCCAATCACCGGCTGCTGCGGCCAGTGATTGGCTGAGTGCAGTATGACTCACCGACCACCGGCAACCAGGAAGAGGATTGCAGCGAAGACCGGAGTGGGTTACCGGAGGCACCGGGGGAGCGAAAGAAGGTATGTACCTGTTTAGTTTTTTACTGCCGGCAGTGGAGTGTTCTAGCAAAATTTATAAAATTGGAGTTGGAGCACTTTAAAAGTAACAAAGTATTCACACAAGCTCAGATCCCAATTGCAACGGCACCCGGATTTCCCTGTAGATTTCCTGCTATGTCGACACATCAGAAGAAGCAGGAAGCAGTGGGGACTGGGCGCTATCGGAACGGCAGTAGTAAGGGAATCGGGCAGGTGAGTATGCTATGTTTTTTTGTTTTTTGTTCTAAAGAACCCTGACTCCACTTTAAAAAAAATAATAATAATAATAATTATATTAAGTTATAAGACTATCCTGATTGGTAAAAGATAGATAAAAGATAGCTGCAAGTAAACTACATCCACCAGTATGTCCTGACAGCTTGAGAGTCACAGGCTGCAGACCGCCGCTTCATATACTCAACACTCAATACATCTTTTTACTTCCTTTACAGGCCGGAAGAATAACAGGGAATGAATGACACAGTCGCTATGAAGCCTCAGCCTTAGCAACCAGTCATCCTGAAAATGATCAAATTGTTTACCAATCCAGTAACCTGTGTGAATGTGGACTATAAAATACTGCTCAAAAAATAAAGGGAACACTTAAAGGGGTACTCCTGATGCCTGATTGTGGGGGTCCCGCTGCTGGGGACCCCCGTGATCTTGTACGCCGCACCCCGATAAAATCAGTCCCCGGAGCGTGTTCGCTCCGGGTCTGATTACTGTCGATCACGGGGACAGAGCATTGTGACGTCACGGCTCCGCCCCCGTGTGATGTCATGCTTCGCCCCCTTTATGCAAGCCTATGGGAGGGGACGTGACATTTGTCACGCCCCCTCCCATAGGCTTGCATTGAGGGGGCGGAGCATGATACACGGGGGCGGGGCAGTGATGTCACAATGCTCCGGCCCTGTGATCGACAGTAATCAGACCCGGAGCGAACACGCTCCGAGGACTGATTTTAACGGGGTGCGACGTGTAAGATCACGGGGGTCCCCAGCGGCGGGACCCCCGCGATCAGGCATCTTATACCCTATCCTTTGGATAGGGGATAAGATGTCTAACTGCCGGAGTACCCCTTTAAAGGGGTTATCGAGGAAAAAAACTTTTTTTTTAAATATCAACTGGCTCCAGAAAGTTAAACAGATTTGTAAATTACTTCTATTAAAAAAATCGTAATCCTTTCTGTACTTATGAGCTTCTGAAGTTGAGTTGTTCTTTTCTGTCTAAGTGCTCTCTGATGACATGTGTCTCGGGAACCGCCCAGTTTAGAAGCAAATACCCATAGCAAACCTCTTCTAAACTGGGCGGTTCCCGAGACAGGTTTCATCAGAGAGAACTTAGACAGGAAAGAACAACTCAACTTCAGAAGCTCATAAGTACTGAAAAGATTAAGATTTTTTAATAAAAGTAATTTACAAATCTCTTTAACTTTCTGGAGCCAGTTGATATATATATATATATATAAAAAAAAGTTTTTTTTCCCAGGATAACCCCTTTAAACAACACAATGTAACTCCAAGTCAATCACACTTGTGTGAAATCACACTGTCCCCTCAGGAAGCAACACTGATTGACAATCAATTTCACATGCTGTTGTGCAAATGGAACAGACAACAGGTGGAAATTATAGGCAATTAGCAAGACAGCCCCAATAAAGGAGTGGTTCTGCTGTTGGTGACCACAGACCACTTCTCAGTTGATTTTGAGTGTGACTCCATATCCAGACCTCCATGGGTTGATAAATTTGATTTCCATTTTTGTGTGATTTTATTTTCACCACATTCAACTATGTAAAGACGAAAGTATTTCATACGATTAGTTCATTCATTCAGATCTAGGATGTGTTATCTTAGTGTTCCCTTTATTTTTTGGAGCAGTGTATATACAGGAAAATTCCGGAAGAAAAGTTTTAAGCCTTATGATAAAAAAAGCTCCGATAGCCGGCACTCCATAAAATCTTCATTTCACTGTAGAAAAAATTAAAACAAACAATCTAGTCACCCTAAAACAAACACGCAAACAAACAAAAAACGCTGATGAAAAGTTCATGCACGGAACCAGGGAGAGATTTATCAAAACCTGTGTAGAGGAAAAGTGGTGCAGTTGCCCATAGCAACCAGATCGCTTCTTGATTTTTCAGAGGCCTTTTAAAAATGAAAGAAGCAATCTGATTGGTTGCTATGGACAACTGCACCACTCCTTCTTTACACAGGTTTTGATAACCCCCCTCCCCCCAGTGAAGACAAGAAATGGTGCTGTTGCCCATGGAGACCTGCAAGGCCCCTTGCACACAAGGGAAACATACGCTTGGAGTGTCTCCGACATCCCGAGCGTAATGCATTGGGGGTAGGACTACTGGGACATGTGCTGCCCCCATTGACAGCAATGCATGCCAGAGCCAATTACGTCGAAAGAATGAACATGCTCATTGATTTTTTCGCCAGATTCCACTTGGAAATTCCACTGTGTGAATGATGCCTAAGGATAGGTTCACACGAGCGGATTAACAGCGGATTTTATGCTGCGGATCCACTGGTGAAGGCCCTGCTCTATGCTGTCTTTACATGTGCCTGCTCGTAGCGTACTCGCACATCGCAGTATTGCCGCTACGAGCAGGCACATGTAAAGACAGCATAGAGCGGGCCTTCACCAGCGGATCCGCAGCGTAAAATCCGCTGTGAAAATCCGCTTGTGTGAACCTATCCTTAGGCTATGTTCACACGTTGGAATGTCCACATTCTGTGCGAACATTCTGCAGACTGCGGGCAACGGCACGATATGCCGGCGCTAGGACCACAAGGGAATGCGCCGCCTCATAGACAGCAATGCACGCCATGTGGAGTCTGCAGAAAGAATGGACAGGTTCATTCTTTCTGCGGACATGGAAATCGAAATTTTCTAGCCAGAGATATCTGGCACGAAAATCCAGCTATGATGCACGGTGCAGCAGAATCCCATTGAAAACAGTGCGGAATCTCTGTGCCGAATTTCAATGCGAAATTCTGCATGGAAATTCTGAGGTGTGAACATAGCCTTATGGTCCACACACTATGGATTTTCCATTGCGAAACTTTACCCACCGAAAGAATGTTCATTATTTCAGCAGAATATTGAGCGGAATCCATTGCCGGCTATGGGGACAGACAATGCCCGTGGGGTTCTATCGCCAATGGTGCCGGCTGCCCTAGGTGCATGGACCCTAAGGCTATATTTACAAATGGCGGATTTTTTGCAGAATGTCCACCTGGTAAATTTCCTGCCGAAATTCCACCAACAACGGGTGCTGGCAGGATATGCCCGCACTAGGACCTCTATAGACGGTAATGCATTTCCGAGCAGAATTGACAATGGGACCCTGCTGCTACAGAATTTCCGAGCGTGATGTTTTAGCCAGATTCCACTTGGAAATCCTGCCGTGTGAATGTGGCCCAAGAGTTCAAATTTCCAAGAAAATTGATTGGTTGCTATGGGCAACTGCTTCCATGTTTTGTGTATTAAAATGTCTGCTACATGTGAATATAACAAAAATTAGATTCTATATCCCCTAACGGAGGAAATAAAGGTGATTCATTAAAACCTGTGCAGAGGAAGAGTGGAGCAGTTGCCCATAGCCACCAATCAGATCGCTTCTTTCACTTTTCACAGGCCTTTTCAAAAATGAAAGAAGCGATCTGATTGGTTGCTATGAGCAACATTCACCCTCTACACTGGTTTTGATAAATCTCCCGCTATGTGATCTGTTGGAAGCCACAATGATCCCATACACCAGTGTTTCCCAACCAGGGTGCCTCCAGCTGTTGCAAAAGTACATCTCCCAGCATGTTGGACTATATAGTAGTATATGGTATAGGTCAGTGTTTCCCAACCAGGGGTGCCTCCAGCTGTTGAAAAACTACAACTCCCAGCATGTTGGACTATATAGTAGTATATAGTTATAGGTCAGTGTTTCCCAACCAGGGGTGCCTCCAGCTGTTGAAAAACTACAACTCCCAGCATGTTGGACTATATAGTAGTATATAGTTATAGGTCAGTGTTTACCAACCAGGGGTGACTCCAGCTGTTGCAAAACTACAATTCCCAGCATGTTGGACTATATAATAGTACATAGTATAGGTCAGTGTTTCCCAACCAGGGGTGCCTCCAGCTGTTGAAAAACTACAACTCCCAGCATGTTGGACTATATAGTAGTATATAGTTATAGGTCAGTGTTTACCAACCAGGGGTGACTCCAGCTGTTGCAAAACTACAACTCCCAGCATGTTGGACTATATAATAGTACATAGTATAGGTCAGTGTTTCCCAACCAGGGGTGCCTCCAGCTGTTGCAAAACTACAACTCCCAGCATGTTGGATTATATAATAGTACATAGTATAGGTCAGTGTTTCCCAACCAGGGGTGCCTCCAGCTGTTGCAAAACTACAACTCCCAGCATGTTGGACTATATAATAGTATATAGTAGAGGTCAGTGTTTACGAACCAGGGGTGCCTCCAGCTGTTGCAAAACTACAACTCCCAGCATATTGGACTATATAGTAGTATATAGTATAGGTCAGTGTTTACGAACCAGGGGTGCCTCCAGCTGTTGAAAAAAATACAACTCCCAGCATGTTGGACTATATAGTAGTATATAGTTATAGGTCAGTGTTTAGCAACCGGGGGTGCCTCCAGCTGTTGCAAAACTACAACTCCCAGCATGCCCGGACAGCCGTTGGCTGTCCGGGCATATGCTGGGAGTTGTAGTTTTGCAACAGCTGGCAGTATCTTGGTTAGGAAACACTCAATGGAAATGGGGGAGACGTCAAACCATCAGATTATATATATATATATATATATATATATATATATATAGCCGCATTCATTTATGGAAAATGCAGCCCCTGCTATTATTAGTCCCATAATATTAATTCAAATATAATCCAAAAATTGTATACCTGTATACCTCCCCATATCGGAACTTTAAATTAACAAAAATGTTAACGAAAAAATGCTACAAAATTATATACCATTGCCTCTTTATATGCAAATTTGCAAAAGCCACGCCTCTTCGTGTTCCCATTCAAACAGGCCTACGTGATACAATATATGTATTTACTGTAATTTTATTTGGTATTATGAATTGGATTTAAAATGAACTGTAATCTGAGATTTATTTGTAAGATCAGTTTTAGGGCTCATCCACATCTAGGATTTGGGGATCCGGCAGGAGAATTTTAAAGCCGCTTCGCTGCCGTAGCCACGTAGTACCGCCATGATTTTAATGAGCCGCTTGGAGTTAGGAAGTGTCTCTGTTTGGCTTTTTTTTTTTTTACGATATCAATTTTAAACCGGACTAAAAAGCGTGGTCAACTGCGCTTTTCAGTCCAGCTCAAAAAAAACGTATACGGTCAGAAAATTAGCCAAAAATATATACTTCCTAACTCTGGGTGACTCATTGAAATCAATGGGCTAAAGCCTCAAATCCTAGATATAAATGCACCCTAACATGGTTATAACATGGCTGCGTATTAGCGTCACAGACAAAGGTGGCAGCAGAGAGCACTGTGGTCAGACTGGAAAGGCCTACACAACTTCCTACACAGCGCCACACTTGTCTCCTTAGGCTGTGTGTGGTACTGCAGCTCAGTTTCATTTAAGTGAAGGAAACCACGTTGTAATACCACACACCACCTGAGGAAGCAGGTGTGGTGCTATTTTTTATTTTATTTTAATTTTTTTTAAAGGGTACCTTTCATCAAAAAAGATTTTGATAAATTATAGATTAATGTATGCAGAATAACTTTCCAATTGCATGTTATTAAAAAATATGCTTCTTTCTATTACATTTTCCACTTTGAAAAAAGGACCACTAGAGGTCTCCCTACCAGTCCTGGCTGCAAGCCTTTTTTTTTTTATAGATTTCAGACTAATGCTGGAGTCCTAAATCTCAGACTGCAGCCGGGACACAGACAAGCTCAGTTGGCAGCTCTGAATCTTCTCCTCTCTGTTTACAACTGCATGTGCAGAGAGAAGAAAGATCGGAGCTCAGATAGTAAAATTAATGAGGGCATGCAGTAAGGCAGAGTCAGGAGTATGCCCTGCTGTGCTATGAGCACAGTGCTGGCTCCTGCCTGTCAGATTGACAAGCAGGGAGCAGTGCTGAGCTTGTCTGTGTCTGAGTCTGAAATCTATAAAAAGGGCTTGCGGCCAGGACTGGTAGGGAGACCTCTAGTGGTCATTTTTTTCAAAGTGGAAAATTAAATAGAAAGAAGCATATTTATTAATAACTTTTTTGATTAAAGGTACCCTTTAAAGAAATCACCTCTGTTTTTCTATTCATGGACAACCAGTATACCCACAGGGAGTCCCAATGTTGCGACTGTAACCTGGATGCTAAATTACCGCCATGTAAAGCCAGTCTAGGGGTCTGTTCACACTACGTTTGGAGTGAATGATGGAGTCCTCCGGATTTCCTGACATCCATGGGATCGCAGGTCTAAAAACAATGTATATACCACACAGTATGGGCCTTATACACTATGATTCTCCTTTTTTCCCACCTTTTTATTCACTTTTCCATGATATGCATGAATGGGGTTCCACGTGACTTTAAAAGTGCACCAGAAAAGACGCCAAAAGCAAGGTGAAAAATGTCATACATGACTCGGATTGTGAAAAAATAAACATGTCCACCTTTTAAGAAAAGTGGCGTATTGGTTGGAAAAATAGCAAAACTTTGTTGCATGTTTGGCGCACGCCATAAATAAATCGAGTGAAATGCGTTTCTTCATAGTATGTGAGGCCCTATATGTCTATATACTAGACCTGTGTGGAACTGTGTAGTTCAGTGTTTCCCAACCATGGTGCCTCCAGCTGTTGCAAAACTACAGCTCCCAGCATACCTGGACAGCATCTGACTGTCCGGGCATGCTGGGAGTTGTAGTTTTGCAACAGCTGGAGGCACCTAGGTTTGAAAATACCGCTGTAGTGAAAAGGCTGTGTTGTCTTACCTCAATAATGAAAATGTACTGTATACTGCAATGTATCTTTTAATAAAATATTCTATTCTGTGGCGCACGTCTTTACTCATAACTCCATTGCGTTAGTCTTGCTTCTGCCGCTAGGAAGCGCTCACATGCACATTTATTTTTTATTTCAATGGGAACTGTACAAATTTCTAGTTAGTGAGCTCCCCCTTGTGGTAGCTTTAGGCATGTCACCCCAGTATAGGAAAACAACATTGAATCTGGAGCTCACAAAATGGTTTTTAAAGGGGTATTCCGCTGCTAGATATGTTATCCCCTATCCAAAGGACAGGGAATAACATGTCTGATTGTGGGGGTCTGGCCGCTGCGGATCCCTGCTGTAGCACCCTAGTCATCCGGTGAACGGAGGGAACTCTGTGCAGTGCCAGATGACTGGTGAACACAGCCGCCGCACCCCCTCCATTCATGTCTATAGGAGGAGGTGTGATGGCTGTGTTCCTATTTTATTTATTTTATCATATCCTAGTATTTTTGACTTACAAACTTTAAAGGGGTACTCCGGTGAAAACCTTTTTTCTTTTAAATCAACTGGTGGCAGAAAGTTAAACATATTTGTAAATTACTTCTATTAAAAAATCTTAATCCTTCCAGTACTTATTAGCTACTGAATGCTACAATGGGAAATTCCTTTCTTTTTGGAACACTGATGACATCACGAGCACAGTGCTCTCTGCTGACACCTCTGTCCATTTTAGCAACCATGCATAGCAGATGTATGCTAAGGGCAGCATGGTGGCTCAGTGGTTAGCACTGCTGCCTTGCAGTGCTGGGGACTTGGGTTCAAATCCCACTAAGGACAACAATAAATAAAGTGTTATTATTATTATAATAACGTCAGCAGAGAGAACTGTGCTTGTGATGTCATCAGAGAGCATTCCAAAAAGAAAAGAATTTCCTCTGTAGTATTCAACAGCTAATAAGTACAGGAAGGATTAAGATTTTTTAATAGAAGTAATTTACAAATATGTTTAACTTTCTGCAATCAATTCATTTAAAAGAAAAAAGGTTTTCACCGGCAGTACCCCTTTAATTGGCAGTTTTTTTTGTTTTTTTTTAGATCAATCATAACATCTACCGGAAACTCTAATGCCAAGAACACCCTGGTTGGGAAACACTGTCCTAGTGGGTAGAGGGACCACATTTTTGAGTCCAATAGAATTTAAAGGGGTACTCTGCCCTTATACATGTCTGATTGCAGGGGGGTCTGGCTGTGGGGACCCCCGCAATCTCTGGGCTTTGGCTTCTATGAACGTGACGTCGTGCCATATATCATGCCACCACATGACGACTTATTGCACTGAGTGACATATATGGTCCTCAGGATTGCACAGGATAAGTTAACAGCTATGTGGTATGCTAAAAGTGTCAGTACAGTTAACATATTACTGCAATGTTCCAGCACTGCATGAGTTAGGATACACCGCAGAACTAAATCACATGAAAAGGATATCCAACATGTGGCCCTCCAGGTGTTGCAAAAATCCAAGCATCCGGCCCGGGCATGTGTCAGTATCTGGTTAAAACCCCAAGAGTCACAAATTATTGCGTAAAAGGAGGTATAAAAGAATTATTCCTTCCCCCACACCATTTCTTCCATGCTGTACATGTGTATTTTAATAAATGGATGAAGTAAAAGAAAAAATTAAGTCTTAATCTCAATCTATTGCCTTGGTATACGGACAAATGTCTTTCTCTGTGCACTGAACGTCTATGAGCTATTAAGGGGTTAAAGTGGTAAAACTATTTTATTCATATAAGTTGGCTCCAGAAAGTTAAACAGATTTGTAAATGACTTCTATTAAAAAATCTTAATCCTTCCAGTACTTATCAGCTGCTGTATACTACAGAGGAAGTTCTTTTTTTTTTCCTGTCTGACCACAGTGCTCTCTGCTGACACCTCTGTACGTATCAGGAACTGTCCAGAGTAGGAGCAAATCCCCATAGTAAACCTCTCCTGCTCCCGACAGTTCCTGAAATGGACAGAGATGTCAGCAGAGAGCACTGTGGTCAGGCAGAAAAGAACAACTCCACTTCCTCTGGAGCACACAGCAGCTGATAAGTACTGAGAGGGTTAATATTTTTAAATATCTTTAAAAGTAATTTACAAATCTATTTAACTTTCTGGAGCCAGTTGATATGATTTTTTCTCCACCAGAGTCCCCCTTTAAGAGCTACACTCTTGCCCATGGCCTGTGTCTAGTATTGCATGTTCAAATGACTACAGCCGATCTGCAATACACAGCCGATGAACGTGAGTGACGCTGTTATAGCAAGAAAAAAAAATTTTTTCCCAATCTCGGACAAATCCAACTTTATAAATCTGGCATGTAGTGGGAGAGAAACAGATAGGTGTTAAAGGGGGCATGCACCCAAAACGTATCCAGAGGTCTCTGTTTCCCCGCAATGTTGACGTTACCTTTAAACCATTGCAATAAAGAAGACAGAATGGTTTAGGAGTGCTGGCTCAGTCTTTTTTCCTTTACCAACCAAGCATAATAATAAAAAAAAACCAAGGTAAGTTCCTCATTCTTTTATTCTCCTTATCTTTTGAGCAGTATCAGGGTGCAAAGTGTACACTATGGCTAAAGTAACGCAATCAGGCTGTAATCACGTTTGAGGATCATGCATACTTGTCTAGATTCCAATGTTTTCTCATCTCTGGACTCCCAAACTCAGAACACTTAAAGGGGTACCCCGGTGGAAAACGTTTTTATTTTTTTATTTTTTTTTTTAAACCAACCGATGCCAAAAAGTGAAAGAGATTTGTAAATTACTTCTACCGATATATAAAATCTTAATCCTTCCAGTACTTACTACAGAGGAAGTTGTGTAGTTATTTTTCGTCTGACCACAGTGCTCTCTGCTGACACTTATGTGTCCCTGTCAGGAACTGACTAGAGCAGGAACAAATCCCCATAGCAAACCTCTCCTGATCTGAACAGTTCCTGACATGGACAGAGGTGTCAGCAGAGAGCACTGTGGACAGACTGTCAAGAACTACACAACGTCCTCTGCAGCATACAGCAGCTGGTAAGTACTGGAAGGATTAAGATTTTTATATGGAAGTAAATTACAAATCTGTATAACTTTCTGGCACTAGTTGATTAGAAAAAAAAAATAGTTTTCCTCCTGAGTACCCCTTTAAAATAATTCTAAATAATTAGCTGCTAAGCTCACTCATGTGGTGTCTAAAAACTTAACACACCAGGATGCCATGGCATCTTAAGTAGTTGCGGTGCTTGCGTGCACTCATCGGACCACCCGCAGCACAACTGTAAAAGGTCTAGTAAGGTTAAATAGTGACCAGACCTCTACTTATCTGCTCCATGCCCCTCCGGGGATATCCTAGTATAGTCTGCCCACAAAGCAGGCTGAACAAGTAGATTGCCGATATCACTGAGCAGTGCTTTGTCAATGTATAGCACTGGACAGTAATAGGAATCAAAAGATTGCTGTAAATAATTCCTTTATAGTGGAAATTATAAAATAAATATAAAAAAAAAAAAAGGCAGTACAATAATAAAAAAAAAAGCAGGTAAACATGAATATGATTTAATTGTATTGACCCACAGAATAAAGAAAACATGTCAGTTTTACTGTAAAAGGCAATGCGTAAATAATAACAACCCCACCCCCCAAAGTTGCAAAATTGTGTTTTCTTTTCACAAACATTTACCCCCACAAAAATTTTTTTTTTTTTGTTTTTTTGTTTTTTTTGCGCCTACATTTTAATGTAAAATGAAAGGTGTCTTTACAAAGGACAATTGGTCTGGCAAAAAAAAAAAACAATCCATTAACATTTTTTTTTAAATCCACTGGTGCCAGAAACTTGCAAATGACTTCTATTAAAAAATGTTTATCCTTCCAGTACTTTTTAGAAGCTGTATGCTACAGAGGAAATTATTTTCTTTTTTTTTTATTTCTTTTTTGTCTTGTCCACAGTGCTCTCTGCTGACACCTGATGTCCGTATCAGGAACTGTCCAGAGCAGGAGGAAATGCCCATTGCAAACCTATTCTGCTCTGGACAGTTCCTGACACAGACAGAGGTGTCAGCAGAGAGCAATGTGGACAAGATAAAAAAAGAAATTCAAAAAGAAGATTTCCTCTGTAGCATACAGCTGCTAAAAAGTACTGGAAGGGTAAAGATTTTTTAATAGAAGTCATTTACAAATCTGTTTATGTTTCTAGCACCAGTTGATTAAAAAAAATATATATATATTCCACCGGAGTACCCCTTTAATTGGGTTTGTAAATGGAAAATAAAAGAGTTGTGGCTCTTAGAAGGCAGGAGAAAAAAAACGGGGTTATAATAGCCATAAAAAGCTTTTATTTTATTTTTATTATTTTTATCTACAGACCCACATGGCTTGTTTTTTGCAAGACCAAGTGTACTTTGTAATGACACCTTTTTCCATAAAACATGCTGCAAAATGTTGGGGGAAGGGTCTCTTTTTATGCTGTTACCCTGTGTGGTCAAGCTGACATGTTATCTTACATGGTTAGGTCATAACTATAATCAATTAATATAGTTTTATATGATTTACTAATTTTAAAAATGTATACCTGATTATACTTAAAGGGGTATTCCAGGAAATTTTTTTTTATCTATGCTGCAGGGGCTGTAAAGTTAGTGTAGTCCATAATATAGTGTCTGTACCTGTGTGTGACGCTTTTCTCACAAATCTTCTGTGATTTTCACCCCAATATTTATTTTTAACCGCATACAAAATGACTGTTGTCTCAGATTTTTCCCAGCTTGCAATGCAGCCAAGACCTGACATCACTAGTCAGCTGATGACAGGGAACCTGTCTGCTTCAATGGTTGGAGCGATCGCTTGGTGGGAGAGCGATCAATCTGCAACTAATGCAACAGCTGTAGGCACCTTGATTGAAAACCACAGGTCTTTTGAATGGATGCAGCTCATTAATGTTTCAATGGGTGATGTGGCTGATGTGTGGGAGGGAGGAAAATGGAATTATGGGATTTGTAGGCAAAAGAAGAAAACTCAAACAGGAAATACCAGTTCACAAATAGCTAGCCACAGTGTTATGGTAATCTCACAACATAGCCATTTAGCCCCAAGACAAGCGCAGATCCTTCCTTTGCATGTCCATTACTGTCTGCCAGGTAGGTACGTACTAAAATCACCTTAAGGGCCGGCTCTGCCTACAGGCAAAATAGGCAGCTGCCTAGAGCGCCTCTTTGATGGGGGGGGGGGGGGCGCTCTGTCTGCTGCAAGAAAGTTCGACAACCTGCATCCGAACCACTCGCTCAGTCAGCAGCTGACATAGCAGATGATTACATAAAGAGGAGGTTTGTTACAGTGTGTCACCACAGTAGTAAGGTGGGCGTGTCAAAGGGCGGAGCAAAAGGAGAAGTCAAGGGGGCTGCAAAATTAGCTTTTGCCTAGGATTGCAAAAATCCTTGCACCAGCCCTGGATTTGACTTACAAAATATTGCATGTTAATATATATGCATATATATATATATATATATATATATATATATATATATATATATAAAACAACTAATAACCAGTTTCTTCCAGTCGTAACATCAGGCCGACCTCTTATCAAGTTACATTTACTGCAAAAGAAAAAAACACAAGCATCTTCCTCATTGCTGTTCCTCATTGCCATCATTACAGAGTATATCACAGTAACATTCCTGCAGGCGACCATCAGGCGACATGATCATCGCACTGGGACCAAAGAGAACTCTGCGACATCAGTCTTCTAGAACGTACAAAAACCCAATGGATTTGCTGCTCTGGAGTGTTTTTCTGTCCACCATTGGTAAGTCGAAATATATTTTTTGCATTATCAGCTATATGAGACAGTATGAGATCTCTATATGGGAGTAGGGTCACCACCTGGCTGGTATTTTACCTGCACAGACGGTATTTTGGCCACCCTGCCAGTGTTTTTATATTAAAAATACCGGCAATGCAATGGCGGTATTTCTCCAACCAGTCCTCCAACTCCCGGAATGCTGCACCATAACCTATATCAGTGTTTCCCAATCAAAGCACCTCCAGCTGTTGCAAAACTACAACTCCCAGCATGTTGGACTAAATAGTAGTATATAGTGTAGGTCAGTGTTTCCCAACCAAAGCACCCCCAACTCTTGAAAAACTACAACTCCCAGCATGCCCGGACAGCCGTTGGCTGTCCGGGCATGCTGGGGGTTGTAGTTTTGCAACAGCTGGAGGCACCCCTGGTTGGAAAACACTGACCTATACTATATACTACTATTTAGTCCAACATGTTGGGAGTTGTAGTTTTCATTTGGGGCAGCTGCTGAGCCACGGGCTGTATTAGGGCATGCTGGGAGTTGTAGTTAGCAACTAACTGCTACTTCGAAATGTAATTAAATTAAAGCGATCAAAAAGTCGCTTAAAAACAAAAATGGTCCTGTTAAAAACGACAGATCGGGTCGCAAAAAAAGAGCCCTCATACATCCCCCGTATAAGGAGAAATAAAAAAGTTATAGGGGTCAGAATAGGACAAAATATCCCCCGCATATGTGTATCCTGTGATGTCACGTATATAATATTAATTATGCAAATTAGCATGGCGGGTATGTTTTTTTTTGTTTTTTTTTTTGCAAGAAAGGTGGCAACCCTATATGGGAGGAAAACGGGAGAAATGGGGTTCATGTATCCAATTAATGGATGGTCTATGGTGTAAGACTGTAAGGTATGCATTGTGAACTACTCCACTGGAAAAAATATTTTTTTAAATCAACTGGTGACAGAAGGTTAAACAGATTTGTAAATTACTTTTATGAAAAAATCTTAATCCTTCCAGTACTTATCAGCTGCTGTATGCTCCACGGGAAGTTCTTTTCTTTTTGAATTTCCTTTCTGTCTGACCACAGTGCTCTCTGCTGACACCTCTGTCCATGTCAGGAACTGTCCAGAGCAGGAGAGGTTTGTTATGGGGATTTTCTCCTACTCCGGACAGTTCCTAACATGGACAGAGGTGTCAGGAGAGAGCACTGAGGTCAGACAGAAAGGAAATTCAAAAAGAAAAAGAACTTCCTGTGGAGCAACTATTAACAGAGGGGCCCCCTATATAGTTTGGGTAGGCCCCTCTGCTAACAGTTGCTTCCATAGTTTGGGTAGACCCCTCTGTTAAAGGAGTAGTCTGGTGAAAAATAACTTATCCCCTATCCAAGGATAGGGGATAAGTTATAGATCGCAGGGGGGTCCAAGCGCTATCTCGCTATCTAGGGGCGGAGTAGACCCCCCGCGATCTCCTGCATCGGGCTCCGGCAGTTTGCAGTTTGAGGGTCTGTCTCACTTTTTACTGTCCTTGTAGTACTAAAAAGAAATAAATAAAAAATTGGGGGTGGGTCATAGGGGAGGTCTAGGGGAGGAGTCAGGGACCTATGGGCGGAGTTGGGACGGGCAACAGCGTGGGGGGGGGGGACGGGCAACAGCGGGGGGGGGGGGGGGTACTCCGCCCCTAGACATCTTATCCCCTTTCCAAAGGATAGGGGATAAGATGTCTGATCGTGGGAATCCGGCCTCTGGGGACCTCCGTGATCTCTCCCACTGGACCCCCGTATATCAGCAGCCTGGAGCTATGTTTGCTCCATGGCTGATGACAGCCGATACAGGGGACGGGGTATCGTGATGTCATGGCCCCGCCCCCTCATGACTTCATACCCTGCCCCCTCAATGCAAGCCTATGGGAGGGGCGTGACAATGCCATGCCCCCTCCATTAGGCTTGCATTGAGGGGGCGGTGACATCATGAGGTGGCGTGGCTGTGACGTCATAATAAAAGTTTATCATGTGAGGAAGGGGAACACAATCACATTAATAAGGACATCAAGAGTTAACAATTGGACTGATGTACCATAGAGGCTGCTACTATGGAATACCTCAGGGCCAGCCATGGCCAGCCAGAAAAAAGATATAACTAAGAATGGGAAATTGGCAACCAATCCTTTAAGAGGGGGGAGTGGATGAGGTACTAGTTAGCACTTAGTTTATTTAGATCAAGTTTTTCATGTTCCAACTCAATTTCTGAGCCTTATAGATATAAAGCGGAAACATTGCAAAGGGGGAAAAATGAATGAATAGCAGCCCCACTCTCTGTATTGCTCTATAACAGTGTTTCCCATCCACGGTCCTCAAGTACCCCCAACAGGTCATGTTTTCTGGATTTCCTTAGTCTTTCACAGGTGATATAACTGTGCTCAGTGACTCAGGTATCACCACAATTATATCACCTGTAAAAGGAAATCCTGAAAACATGACCTGTTGGGGGTACCGTGCTTGGGGAATACTTCTCTATCCTGAAAACATGACCTGTTGGGGGTACCGTGCTTGGGGAATACTTCTCTATCCTGAAAACATGACCTGTTGGGGGTACTGTGCTTGGGGAATACTTCTCTATTCTGAAAACATGACCTGTTGGGGGTACCATGCTTGGGGAATACCTCTCTATCCTGAAAACATGACCTGTTGGGGGTACCATGCTTGGGGAATACTTCTCTATCCTGAAAACATGACCTGTTGGGGGTACCGCGCTTGGGGAATACTTCTTCATGGCACATGGCATAGTACACTTGGAGGCATGCACCACCATTAAAGGGGTACTCCGGCCCCAAGACATCTTATCCCCTATCAAAAGAATAGAGGATAAGATGTCTGATCGCGGGGGTCCCACCGCTGGGGACTGCGGCAATCTAGCATGCAGCACCCACCTGTAAGTACTGCGGAAAGCACTGGAGGCTCTCAGTCTTATGCCTCCCAACCACAGGGACGGAGTATCATCATGACTCCACCCCTGTGTGATGTCACACCCCGCCCCCTCAATGCAAGTCTATGGGAGGGTCACGCCCCCTCCGATAGACTTGCATTGAGGGGGCAGGACATGACATCACACCGGGGCTGAGTCGTGACGTCACGATACTCCATCTCCGTAGTCGGGAGGCATAAGACTAAGAGCCTCTAGCGCTTCCGGCAGTACTTACAGGTGGGTGCTGCATTCTAGATTGTGGGGATCCCCAGCGGCGGGACCCCCGCGATCAGACATCTTATCCCCTATGCTTTGGATAGGGGATAAGATGTCTTGAGGCCGGAATACCCCTTTAACCATGATCGCTGTGCTGCTTTCTTCTGTGTATCTTATAAGAGAAAATACTGGAGCATAACATGCCTTGGTCACTGACTAATTAACCTTTTTATTTCCTATTTGATCACATTGACTATGTTCCTTTCAGGCACAGCGTCCACGGTCCTGCAATTCAATGCCGCTGTAGGGGGAACAGCGTTCATGTATGGAAATACAACCGCCAGTCCAGGCCAAAGAATAGACTGGAAGATAGGTACTGCTGCTATTGCTACTCGGCTTCCTGCCGCTAATCCAACATACACCGGGAGATGCAGTGGAAACAGATGTACACTTTTTGAAAACGGGACTATCCAAATGTACCAAATCGTAAGCGCTGACAACACATCTTTCTCAGTGACACTGGATTCTGGAATTCAGACAATCATAGAACAAGTCCGGCTCAATGTTTACAGTAAGTTCTGCTTTACATCTTTGAAGACGTTACGGTGCAGAGGAATAATTCAGGTGTGCATTGTGTTACACCATGTTTTTGCAATACAGTTACCGTATCAGGTTTTTTATGAAAAACTGATTCCTCAAAACCGGACTAAACTGTATCAAAACGTGTGTTCAAATTTTAACCCTTATACGGTTAAAAACCGTATACGGTTTTAAAAATGATGTCCGGTTGCATCAGTTTTTTAAGAAAAAAAATATACCTTTTTAATTTTTCACTCCATTATGAATAAAGTTTCACTTGTTTGAATGAAATTCCAAGAAAAAAAACTGTGCAAAGTCAAAAACAGAATGGTAAAAAAAAAATGTATACGGTTTAATACAGTTTTTCACCCGGACCAAAAACCGTGGTAGGCTACGGTTTTGGGTACAGGAAAAAAACCTGACAAAACCGTATAAGATGCAAAACGGACACAACCTGATGCATCTTTTCAATGGAGAGTCAATGCATACGTTTTTCTATACAGTTCTGTACGATTTTCACATAGAAAACATATACGGGAACTGTATTGCATAAACGTGGTGTGAATGCAGCCTTATTTACTCACGAGGTCATGCAGAAACTTTACATGTCTTCTTTATGTGTCTAGCTTCTGTATTTGGCTCACAAATCCCTCTGTTCTGCTGCTCACTAATTCTGACAACCACTGTTCAGGAAGGGGCATGTCCAAAGCAATCACTGAGCCCGCCCTCACTCACCGTGCGTGTACTTCCTGCATGAGTCTGCTGTGCTGTGTTGGGTCTCTTCATCAAATCACTGCAGGCTGCTCTGTAACCCCCTCCTCTCTGTTCTCACGTTGAAGTCTGATAGGACAGGAGTGAGCACAGAGGAGTCCTAATCCCGCCCTCACTTCCTGGATTTTGTCCCTGCCTGTGCTTCAGCTGGGACAAAGATGATGCTGCAGCCGGGCAGGATTATGGTCTGGTTGGCATGGGAACCGCATAGTGGTGTTTTTGTACGCCATGATTTCTATTAAATAAAACAACACTTTTAATGAATCTTAAAGTACCCATTTAAGGTTTTTTGGTCTGTGCAAAGTAAAAGTTGCCCAGTTGCCCATAGCAACCAATCAGATCACGTCTTTCATTTTGCCGAGGCCTTGTTAAAAATGAAAGAAGCGATCTCTTGCATAGTTAGAACATTCTGCCTGCCTGCAGACACCACTAGGGGAGTTTGCTGAAGATGATTTGGTTCCCATGCAGCTTGTTGGGACTTAATGATGGTATATCCTTAGGATAGGCCATCAGTATACGATTGTTGGCAGCCTGGTTAAAGACAGGTCATTAAAGAGAAATTGACAACTATTTCACCCACATTAAACCGTATATACTGGGTTATAGTGCAGGTGGATAGCTGTACAAAGGGGGGTTACTTACATATTTAAAACAAAAAAAAAACTCTCAAAAAACAGCTAAAATTCTTCACTTTATTACAAAATGTGTCTAAAAACCCTAATACAAAAAATCTAGAAAAACAATAGACAGGATCTGTAAAGCTACAACATTAAGGAACTCAAAACAAGAGGTCCCAAAAAAGGGTCAATCCCACATACTCCCGACACGTTTCCCCATAACTCATATATAGGTATGGTTCATCAGGGGATTGGACAGTGAGCAAATGTGGAGATTTACATTATCTGCATATAAGATGATTCCATCCTATTTTATGGAGATAATGCTATACATCGATCAACTAATAACAGATAAATTATTAATGACAAAACATGTGTTATGCAGTACACAAAAAAGCACAAAGGCAGAAAAGCAAGACAATAAAAGGCAAGTTGCTAGTAGTGCAGAGTTCAATTAATATCATGCTATTACTCAGATACTAGGGTTATGGCAGTTAAAGGGGTATTCCAGGAATTTTTTTTTCATTTGACTATGCTGCAGGGGCTGTAAAGTTAGTGTAGTTCATAATATAGTGTCTGTACCTGTGTGTGACGGTTTTCTCACAATTCTTATGGGATTTTCACCCCAATATTTTTTTTAACAGCATACAAAATGACTGTTGTCTCAGATTTTTCCCAGGTTGCAATGTGGCCGAGACATGACATCACTAGTCAGCTAATGACAGGGAGCCTGTCTGCATCAATGGGTGGAGCAATTGCTTGGTGGGTGAGAGATCGATCGGCAACTAATGCAACAACTGTAGGCGCCCTGATTGAAAACCACAGGTCTTTTGAATGGATGCAGCTCATTTATGTTTCAATGGGTGGGGTGGCTGATGTGTGGGAGGGAGGAAAATGGAATTATGGGATTTGTAGTCAAAAAAAGAAAAATCAAACAGGAAATACAAGTGCACAAAAAGCTAGCCACAGTGTTATGGTAATCTCACAACATAGCCATTTAGCCCCAAGACAAGCGCATAAACCTTTTTTTTTTTTTTTTTTCCTCCTCAGATAATTTTCTGTTCGAACTCTGTTCAAAAAATTTCCCGAATAGGTTTGGAATTTGGAATCTGTATTATCTGTAGTTCACAATGCATACCTTATAGACTTACACTACAGAACTGTAGCCCATCCTATAATAGGATACATAGACCCTATGTCCTCCGTTTTCCTCCCATATAGTGATATCATACTGTCTCACATATCTCATAATGCTAAAAATATATTTGGACTTACCAATGGTGGACAGAAAAACACTCCAGATTAAGATTTTTTTTTTAATAGAAGTAATTTACAAATCTTTTTAACTTTCTGGAACCAGTTGATTAAAAAAAAAATATATGTTTTCTAGTGGAGTACCCCTTTAAAGAGGACCTGTGATTAACCACATTAAATAAGTTAACATCATCATAAATAGTGTTGCTTGCGAATATTCGCAATTCGAATTTTAATCATGAATATCACATATTCGCGAATTCGCGAATATTGCCAATTTTTTTTTTTTTTTTTTTACAGTACACATCACTGTGATCACTGATCATACCTCTCTGCTCTTCGCATATGCATGCTGGAAGTTGTAGTTTTGCAACATCTGGAGGTCCGCAGGTTGGAGACCACTGCACTAGCGCATTAACTCTGTGATTTTTTTGCCTGTTGAAACTAATAGGCCCATTGTGGTCTATGAGGATCTCACGGTATGTAAAACTGTAAGATAAGCAGGAGGCTCTCGGCATTACAGTGGATGGGAGATCGGGTGGTGGTTCAGTGTTACGGTGGTTTACATTTATTACTCGTGATTGACAAATGTAGGTCAATTGGTAATTAAGAAAGCCTTTGAACCGTGGGAACTAGGTCAATTGGCAATTAACTGAGTGTTTGAACCATGGGAAATAGGTTAATGGGGTACCAAATATTGGTATTGGGGTTAATTGAAACTGGATGTAATGTGTAAGGCTGGGTGTGAATGAATGAATGGGGCGTTCAGGAACATAATGGGATGTTTATCAATACCTGTGCAGAGTAAAGGTTGCCCAGTTGCCCATAGCAACCATTCAGATTGCTTCTTTCATTTTGCAGAGGCCTTGTTAAAAATGAAGGAAGCGATCTGATAAGTTGCTATGGGCAACTGCACCACTCTTCCTCTACACTGGTTTTGATGAATCTCCCCCATAGAGGGAGATTTATGAAAGCCTGTCCAGAGGAAACGTTTCTGAGTTTCCCATAGCAACCAATCAGATCACTTCCTTCATTTTTCAGAGGCCTTTTCAAAAAGGAAAGAAGCAATCTGATTGGTTGCTATGGGCAACTCAGAAACTTTTCCTCTAGACAGGTTTTGATAAATCTCCCCCATAGGGGGAGATTTATCAAAACCTGTGCAAAGGAAAAGTTGTCCACTTGCCCATAGCAAACAATCAGATCGCTTGTTTCATTTTGCAGAGGCCTTGTGAAAAATGAAAGAAGTGATCTGATTGGTTGCTATGGGCAACTCAGCATCTTTTCCAGGAAAGTAAAGTTTAACCACAACACTGTAACACTTACTCCCATCCACTGTAATGCCGAGACCATCCTGCTTATCTTACAGTTTTACATACCGTGAGATAGCCATAGACCACAATGGGCCTATTGGTTTCAATGGGCAAAAAATCACAGAGTTAATGCACTAGACTAGCCCATTAGTTCCCTATACCATTAAAGAATTTTCGCGAATATTCGCATATGCGCATATATTTTCACATATGCGCAAACATTTTCACATATGTGCATAAAAAAGCGAACATAGCGAATATGCAAATTTCGCGAATATATGATGAAAATTTGTCCATATATTCGTGAAATATCGCAAATTCGAATATGGCCTATGCCGCTCATCACTAATCATAAAGAGCTTAGGGTGCCCTGATCACAAAATTCTTTACAGTTTCTTGATACGCCCTCCCGTTCCTGAGATATGAGGGTTTATAGATTGTCTGCCAATTCAGGGAATCAAAAAATGCCTGAGGAATCTAAAAATGCCTGAGGAAGCCTTGCAAGCACGGTGAAACGCATTGCATTTGTTTTAATAAATCCCCATTTTACTCACTGGTCGTGTCTCATCCTGGTCAGCGCCGATATCCACCCACCGCTCTGTGGAAGTTCTCACTTGTCAATTCAGAGAATCAGTCAGATGGGCGTGAACTTTATGTTAACAATGGGTGGAACTATAAGGTGATGAGAGGGATTATAAACTCGGGGGGGGGTGTATTAGGCATACAGGCCCTTCAATGTACAATATTTACTGCCCCTGACTGTATAACCCTGCCCATCACCTAATAGCCACTTCCATTATTAAAATTAGGTGCACGTGTAATGTCCCAGTACAGGACATGGTCCTGCACTACACTTAGGCCTTGTCAGGTTGAGTCCCTCAGTGACCTGGGGGCTCTCCTGCAGTGTCTCCCTTGCATTTACTATAATGTCATTTATTGTCATAGGATTGCAGTCAGTGTATTAATGTATGGCTAGTCTAAAGGACCTGTGAGATGTCATATGTTATGTTATCACATGATGTTACCCAGAGGGCACCAGTTTAACACATGACCCGCAGCTTGACCAATGGGCTTTGGCTCAGCCCCATCCATATAAGGGGGCGGCCATTACAATTCTGTCTCTTCCATCACTTTACTGAGACCAGCAAACACCAGAGATCTCAGTGCTAGTGTCCAGTACCTGGAAGGCCTCAAATCTACAGTCATTCCAATAAGTCAAGTCTATGTCTGCTGTCACTATCTACAGTCTAGTCAAGCCTCAAGTCAATACCCTTGTTACGCCGAGCGCTCCGGGTCCCCGCTCCTCCCCGGAGCGCTCGCTTCACTCTCTCCGCTGCAGCGCTCCGGTCACGTCCTCTGACCCGGGGCGCTGCGATCCCGCTGCCAGCCGGGATGCGATTCGCGATGCGGGTAGCGCCCGCTCGCGATGCGCACCCCGGCTCCCCTACCTGACTCGCTCCCCGTCTGTTCTGTCCCGGCGCGCGCGGCCCCGCTCCCTAGGGCGCGCGCGCGCCGGGTCTCTGCGATTTAAAGGGCCACTGCGCCGCTGATTGGCGCAGTGGTTCCAATTAGGGTAATCACCTGTGCACTTCCCTATATTACCTCACTTCCCTTGCACTCCCTTGCCGGATCTTGTTGCCTTAGTGCCAGTGAAAGCGTTCCTTGTGTGTTCCTTGCCTGTGTTTCCAGACCTCCTGCCGTTGCCCCTGACTACGATCCTTGCTGCCTGCCCCGACCTTCTGCTACGTCCGACCTTGCTTCTGCCTACTCCCTTGTACCGCGCCTATCTTCAGCAGCCAGAGAGGTGAGCCGTTGCTAGTGGATACGACCTGGTCACTACCGCCGCAGCAAGACCATCCCGCTTTGCGGCGGGCTCTGGTGAAAACCAGTAGTGGCTTAGAACCGGTCCACTAGCACGGTCCACGCCAATCCCTCTCTGGCACAGAGGATCCACTACCTGCCAGCCGGCATCGTGACAGTAGATCCGGCCATGGATCCCGCTGAAGTTCCTCTGCCAGTTGTCGCTGACCTCACCACGGTGGTCGCCCAGCAGTCACAACAGATAGCGCAACAAGGCCAACAGCTGTCTCAACTGACCGTTATGCTACAACAGTTACTACCACAGCTTCAGCAGTCATCTCCTCCGCCAGCTCCTGCACCTCCTCCGCAGCGAGTGGCCGCTCCTGGGATACGCTTATCCTTGCCGGATAAATTTGATGGGGACTCTAAGTTTTGCCGTGGCTTTCTTTCCCAATGTTCCCTGCATCTGGAGATGATGTCGGACCTGTTTCCCACTGAAAGGTCTAAGGTGGCTTTCGTAGTCAGTCTTCTGTCCGGAAAAGCCCTGTCATGGGCCACACCGCTCTGGGACCGCAATGACCCCGTCACTGCCTCTGTACACTCCTTCTTCTCGGAAATCCGAAGTGTCTTTGAGGAACCTGCCCGAGCCTCTTCTGCTGAGACTGCCCTGTTGAACCTGGTCCAGGGTAATTCTTCCGTTGGCGAGTATGCCGTACAATTCCGTACACTTGCTTCAGAATTGTCCTGGAATAATGAGGCCCTCTGCGCGACCTTCAAAAAAGGCCTATCCAGCAACATTAAAGATGTGCTGGCCGCACGAGAAATCCCTGCTAATCTACATGAACTCATTCACCTAGCCACTCGCATTGACATGCGTTTTTCTGAAAGGCGCCAGGAACTCCGCCAAGATATGGACTCTGTTCGCACGAGGCGTTTCGTCTCCTCGGCTCCTCTCTCCTCTGGTCCCCTGCAATCTGTTCCTGTGCCTCCCGCCGTGGAGGCTATGCAGGTCGACCGGTCTCGCCTGACACCTCAAGAGAGGACACGACGCCGTATGGAGAACCTCTGCCTGTACTGTGCTAGTACCGAACACTTCCTGAGGGATTGTCCTATCCGTCCTCCCCGCCTGGAAAGACGTACGCTGACTCCGCACAAAGGTGAGACAGTCCTTGATGTCTACTCTGCTTCTCCACGTCTTACTGTGCCTGTGCGGATGTCTGCCTCTGCCTTCTCCTTCCCTGCTGTGGCCTTCTTGGACTCTGGATCTGCAGGAAATTTTATTTTGGCCTCTCTCGTCAACAGGTTCAACATCCCGGTGACTAGTCTCGCCAGACCCCTCTACATCAATTGTGTAAATAATGAAAGATTGGACTGTACCATACGTTTCCGCACGGAGCCCCTTCTTATGAGCATCGGATCTCATCATGAGAGGATTGAACTTTTGGTCCTCCCCAATTGCACCTCGGAAATTCTCCTTGGACTTCCCTGGCTTCAACTTCATTCCCCTACCCTGGATTGGTCCACTGGGGAGATCAAGAGTTGGGGGTCCTCTTGTTCCAAGTACTGTCTAAAACCGGTTCCCAGTAACCCTTGCCGTAACTCTGTGGTTCCTCCAGTAACCGGTCTCCCTAAGGCCTATATGGACTTCGCGGATGTTTTCTGCAAAAAACAAGCTGAGACACTACCTCCTCACAGGCCTTATGATTGCCCTATCGACCTCCTCCCGGGCACTACTCCACCCCGGGGCAGAATTTATCCTCTCTCTGCCCCAGAGACTCTTGCCATGTCCGAATACGTCCAGGAGAATCTAAAGAAGGGCTTTATCCGTAAATCCTCCTCTCCTGCCGGAGCCGGATTTTTCTTTGTGTCCAAAAAAGATGGCTCCCTACGTCCTTGCATTGACTACCGCGGTCTTAATAAAATCACGGTTAAGAACCGCTACCCCTTACCCCTCATCTCTGAACTCTTTGATCG
Organism: Hyla sarda; assembly: GCF_029499605.1. Classification (NCBI taxonomy): domain Eukaryota; kingdom Metazoa; phylum Chordata; class Amphibia; order Anura; family Hylidae; genus Hyla; species Hyla sarda. Next base: position 17,844,093 of record NC_079198.1, on the reverse strand, counting down.
CCTCCAAGGTGCCCACATCTTCACTAAATTGGACTTAAGAGGCGCCTATAACCTCATCCGCATCAGAGAGGGGGACGAGTGGAAAACGGCATTTAACACCAGAGATGGACACTTTGAGTATCTGGTCATGCCCTTTGGACTGTGCAACGCCCCTGCCGTCTTCCAAGACTTTGTCAATGAAATTTTTCGTGATCTGTTATACTCCTGTGTTGTTGTATATCTGGACGATATCCTAATTTTTTCTGCCAATCTAGAAGAACACCGCCAGCATGTCCGTATGGTTCTTCAGAGACTTCGTGACAACCAACTCTATGCCAAAATTGAGAAATGTCTGTTTGAATGCCAATCTCTTCCTTTTCTAGGATATTTGGTCTCTGGCCAGGGACTACAGATGGATCCAGACAAACTCTCTGCCGTCTTAGATTGGCCACGCCCCTCCGGACTCCGTGCTATCCAACGCTTTTTGGGGTTCGCCAATTATTACAGGCAATTTATTCCACATTTTTCTACCATTGTGGCTCCTATCGTGGCTTTAACCAAAAAAAGTGCTGATCCCAAGTCCTGGCCTCCTCAAGCAGAAGACGCCTTTAAACGACTCAAGTCTGCCTTTTCTTCGGCTCCCGTCCTCTCCAGACCTGACCCTTCCAAACCCTTCCTATTGGAGGTTGATGCCTCCTCAGTGGGAGCTGGAGCTGTTCTTCTACAAAAAAATTCTTCCGGGCATGCTGTCACTTGTGGTTTTTTCTCTAGGACCTTCTCTCCAGCGGAGAGGAACTACTCCATCGGGGATCGAGAGCTTCTAGCCATTAAATTAGCACTTGAGGAATGGAGGCATCTGCTGGAGGGATCAAGTTCTCCTGTTATTATCTACACCGACCACAAGAACCTCTCCTACCTCCAGTCTGCCCAACGGCTGAATCCTCGCCAGGCCCGGTGGTCTCTGTTCTTTGCCCGATTTAATTTTGAGATTCACTTTCGTCCTGCCGATAAGAACATTAGGGCCGATGCTCTCTCTCGTTCCTCGGATGCCTCGGAAGTTGATCTCCCTCCGCAACACATCATTCCACCTGACTGCCTGATCTCCACTTCTCCTGCCTCCATCAGGCAGACTCCTCCAGGGAAGACCTTTGTTTCTCCACGCCAACGCCTCGGAATCCTCAAATGGGGTCACTCCTCCCATCTCGCAGGTCATGCGGGCATCAAGAAATCTGTGCAACTCATCTCCCGCTTCTATTGGTGGCCGACTCTGGAGACGGATGTTGGGGACTTTGTGCGAGCCTGCACTATCTGTGCCCGGGATAAGACTCCTCGCCAGAAGCCCGCTGGTTTTCTTCATCCTCTGCCTGTCCCCGAACAGCCTTGGTCTCTGATTGGTATGGATTTTATTACTGATTTACCCCCTTCCCGTGGCAACACTGTTATTTGGGTGGTCGTTGATCGATTCTCCAAAATGGCACATTTCATCCCTCTTCCTGGTCTTCCTTCTGCGCCTCAGTTGGCTAAACAATTTTTTGTACACATTTTTCGTCTTCACGGGTTGCCTACGCAGATTGTCTCGGATAGAGGTGTCCAATTCGTGTCTAAATTCTGGAGGGCTCTCTGTAAACAACTCAAGATTAAATTAAATTTTTCCTCTGCATATCATCCCCAGTCCAATGGACAAGTAGAAAGAATTAACCAGATCTTGGGTGATTATTTGCGACATTTTGTTTCCTCCCGCCAGGATGACTGGGCAGATCTCCTTCCATGGGCCGAATTCTCGTATAACTTCAGGGTCTCTGAATCTTCCTCCAAATCCCCATTTTTCGTGGTGTACGGCCGTCACCCTCTTCCCCCCCTCCCTACCCCCTTGCCCTCTGGTCTGCCCGCTGTGGATGAAATTTCTCGTGACCTTTCCATTATATGGAGAGAGACCCAAAATTCTCTCTTACAGGCTTCTTCACGCATGAAGAGGTTCGCGGATAAGAAAAGAAGAGCTCCCCCCGTTTTTTCCCCTGGAGACAAGGTATGGCTCTCCGCTAAATATGTCCGCTTCCGTGTCCCTAGCTACAAGTTGGGACCACGCTATCTTGGTCCTTTCAAAATTTTGTGTCAAATTAATCCTGTCTCTTATAAACTTCTTCTTCCTCCTTCTCTTCGTATCCCTAATGCCTTTCACGTCTCTCTTCTCAAACCACTCATCCTCAACCGTTTTTCTCCCAAATCTGTTCCTCCCACTCCTGTTTCCGGCTCCTCGGACGTCTTCTCGGTCAAGGAAATTTTGGCTGCCAAAAAGGTCAGAGGGAAAAATTTTTTTTTAGTAGACTGGGAGGGTTGTGGTCCTGAAGAGAGATCCTGGGAACCTGAGGACAACATCCTTGACAAAAGTCTGCTCCTCAGGTTCTCAGGCTCCAAGAAGAGGGGGAGACCCAAGGGGGGGGGTACTGTTACGCCGAGCGCTCCGGGTCCCCGCTCCTCCCCGGAGCGCTCGCTTCACTCTCTCCGCTGCAGCGCTCCGGTCACGTCCTCTGACCCGGGGCGCTGCGATCCCGCTGCCAGCCGGGATGCGATTCGCGATGCGGGTAGCGCCCGCTCGCGATGCGCACCCCGGCTCCCCTACCTGACTCGCTCCCCGTCTGTTCTGTCCCGGCGCGCGCGGCCCCGCTCCCTAGGGCGCGCGCGCGCCGGGTCTCTGCGATTTAAAGGGCCACTGCGCCGCTGATTGGCGCAGTGGTTCCAATTAGGGTAATCACCTGTGCACTTCCCTATATTACCTCACTTCCCTTGCACTCCCTTGCCGGATCTTGTTGCCTTAGTGCCAGTGAAAGCGTTCCTTGTGTGTTCCTTGCCTGTGTTTCCAGACCTCCTGCCGTTGCCCCTGACTACGATCCTTGCTGCCTGCCCCGACCTTCTGCTACGTCCGACCTTGCTTCTGCCTACTCCCTTGTACCGCGCCTATCTTCAGCAGCCAGAGAGGTGAGCCGTTGCTAGTGGATACGACCTGGTCACTACCGCCGCAGCAAGACCATCCCGCTTTGCGGCGGGCTCTGGTGAAAACCAGTAGTGGCTTAGAACCGGTCCACTAGCACGGTCCACGCCAATCCCTCTCTGGCACAGAGGATCCACTACCTGCCAGCCGGCATCGTGACAACCCTACAGTCTATTACAAGTATAATTGGTCCCAGCAAGCTGCGAGGTCCTTCTGTGTCCCTGGCCACCTTTCTGGGATTCTGGCCTAGCTGTGAAGATAATAACACCTATCTGACATCAGTAAAGCCTCCATTAAACCATAGCCTGGTTGTGGACTCTCATTTCAATGCCTAATTATTGGAATAGCGGAGATACCATTTGGGTGGTTCCGGTAACCAAAAACCACTCTGGCGTCACAAACATTAGGGGTTAATAACACCTTGCCCCTAGGGTAAATACCATCTGCCCCATCCACCTACACCACTACACCCCATCACCGTGGCTCACCACAACTTTAGCGTCATAAACAGGATGCGGGTTTGTGCCTTAACCACTTAACCACCAAGTCAAGTCAAGTTACAGGTGTGTGCCATGAGCATTATGCTGCAAGTACTTCCCCCCAGTCTAAATTGTATCCTAGTGAATAATCGCATGCAGTTGTGAAAAATTGCTCGCCACGAAAATAAACGGGACTTTGTCATTGGAATTTGTTGTTATCCTGGTGCTGAAAAAGTAGGGGGGAGGTGGAGAAAACTGTGCCGCTTAATGCATAGAAGTTTGCAAAAGTTGGACTAAATTAGAACAGAGGCCATGTTGCGTGCCAAAATGTCTGCTGTACCTGCAAGGGTTAACTTGATGGTCAAGAAGCGTGGCAAAGGTTCCCGCCAGAGCCAGCATCCCGCCCCTGAGCGGGGAGATCATGTTGTGGTGTCCAGCCCAAAATGGAACTTGAAAAGTCCACCCATTGTTGCAGATGAAGAGGATGCACCGCTGAGTCGCTTCCGGTCCTAGGCCCCACTGATGGCGTCCTTTCGGCCAGCAGCCATCTTGTTTGAGACCAATATAAAAGGCAACGCGGAGCCCGACCTCTTCAGTCTACAGGAAGTGCTGGCAGTGAGCAGTAAGATGGCGGAGTCACAGCGATCCACGTGCATCTAGAGTCCCAAGATGAAGCCGGAGAATCAACTGATTGCCGTGGCCTCGGCGAAGATGTTCCACAAGTTGTCGGCGCGCCTACACCGCTTGTCTATCGAAGACGCCTGCCTGAAGGTGCCTCTACCCAAGGACAACGGAGAGTGGACCGCAACCCCAGCGGAGAGTACACCGGAAGCATCCAGAGGGCCGTTGCCCGTGAGATTGTTGCCTCATCACCGCAGCTGGGGTTCCTGGGCTGAGATCTCGATGGAGGCGTCTGATGTGAGTACATCACATGAGGCCGCTTTCTCCACTCCTTCCTCCACCTCCAGCCCTGAGTCAGCGCCCAAGGCCCAACAACCCCCAGCACGTCCCTGGTTACCACCCTAAGTGGCTGTTCGGCGACAAGCCGGAGTTGATTCAGTATATGCAGGAGCACCTATTTCCCTTGCCTGGGAAGCCCCTTCCCTCAGTTCCTCCAACCCAGTCCGAAAGGGCTAAAAGGGACGCAGAGGTGGCCGCCATTGTGGAAGAACTGAGGGCCCAAAGGCTACAAAGATATGGGCCTAAGCAGTTGCCCTTTGAAGTGAGGCCGCAGCAACTTTAGCATCACAAAGTCCTCCCCCCCCAGTCTGAATTGTCTCCAAGTGAAACTAGAAACTAGAGGCCTTATACATCCGCAGACTGGAGCATCCCCGAGAGGGTGATCCACCCCTGGAGCGCCGACGCGCCACCATAGTGATATTTGACCATGTACGGAGGTTTGGCACCCTCATTGACTGCCATCATGGAGGCATCCTCCTGGTCAACAGGAGGGCCGTACAGAGGGACTATCTCCCCCCAGAAAAGCCTCTTTGCCTATTTCCCCTCTGACGATTGGGAAGCAGATCCCTTTGGTCTTCTACCTCCCAGTGTCAAGGGAGCAGTCATCCATGAGGAGTATCCTGATCGACCAGCGATGGATCCCAAGTACCTATGTCAGCGTTCCAGCACAGATGTGCTCGGGCCTACTCCTAGGAGAGAGGAGGTTTTGCCTGACCATCGGGCACCAACTAATGTACCCAGGCCTACTCCAGCTGTAACGGAGGTTTGGTCTGACCGGCGGGTACCGACGAAAGTGCTTGGACCTACTCTTGCAGTGGTGGAGGTTTGGCCGGATCAGCAGGCACCGACAAGTAATCCCTCAGTGGCATAAGCCGCTGCGGTGCAGGAGGTGTTTACGGTCAGCACCACCATCACCAATTCCCGATTGTCCCATGTAACATGGAACACCCATGTTGACCCCATGCAAGGGGCCTAGTCTTGCAACCCTAGGCTCATCTCACAGCCTAGGGCCGAACCTGGTAGGCGAGACTGGGAAAGAAAATTGTCCCAATAAAATGTGTACAGAAAAAATTTAACCAGACTTGGTCATGAGACTGACTGTTGTGCACTAGCACACTTCTTGTTGTTATAGGTTCCTGCAACGTTCAAGGATTGAGCCTGACAAACTTGTCAAGAAAAGTTTTCTTTCTTTTTGAAACCAAGATTGGTAAGTAATGTGCCCGGCTTCGGCCAAGAGACTCCTGGGTGTAGGAGATTCATTATTCGTTCTGTACAGGCCCAAACAAGTCAGGAGGGGATCCACATCTCCGAACTCCAAACTCCTTTATGTAAATGGACTACTGAGCAGTACATGAACTGTTGTGTAAATACCTAAAGTAATATATTCTGTTCTATAAAAATGGTTACGAAGGTACACTAAAATGTTATGGTCCTGTACTATGTTTGCTAAGGTCCAATAAAATGTATATAAGTTATTGTACACCAAAGGTCACCATGTACAGTCTTTTCTGATGACTGGTTGTATCTGTACAGGGGTTTATCCTGAGCCACACATCACCCCACCACCAGCATCATATAAAATAAACAGTATGTGTAGTACACTACCGTACGCTTAATGTACACCTAAAAGTACACATAGTCATGTACACACAATGTACACGTACAAGTAATGTACACCTCAAGTCACATACAATAGTACTGTATCACTATAATGCGGGGCCATGCCATCAAAGCGGGTCGGCACCCAGCCTCTAACAGCGGCCGGGACTGACCGCGGTGCCGCGCTATTAACCCTTTAGACGCGTCATTCAAAGTTTATCGCCGCGTCTAAAGTGAAAGTAAACTGCTGCCGGTTAGCTCAGGGGGCTGTTCAGGATCGCCGCGGTGGAATCGCGGCATCGCAAACAGCTGTAGGACACGAGGAGGGTCCCTTACCTGCCTCCTGGTGTCCGATCGCCGAATGACTGCTCAGTGCCTGAGATCCAGGCATGAGCAGTCAAGCGGCAGAATCATTGATCAATGGTTTCCTATGAGAAACCATTGATCAATGTAAAAGATCAGTGTGTGCAATGTTAGAGCCCCCTGTGGGAGCTATAACATTGCAAAAAAAAAAAGTGAAAAAAAAAAAAAGTTAATAAAGATCATTTAACCTGTTCCATAATAAAAGTTTGAATCACCCCCCTTTTCCTATTTAAAAAAAAAAAAAAAACTGTGTAAATAAAAGAAAAATAAACATATGTGGTATCACTGCATGCGTAAATGTCCAAATTATAAAAATATATCATTAATTAAACCGCACGATCAATGGCGTACGCTAAAATAAATTCCAAAGTCCAAAATAGCGTATTTTTGGTCACTATTTAAATCATGAAAAAATTAATCAAAATGTCAGTTCAAGACAAAAATGGTACCACTAAAAACTTCAGATCACGGCGCAAAAAATGAGCCCTAATACCGTCCCATACGCGGAAAAATAAAAAAGTTATAGGGGTCAGAAAATGACGATTTTAAACGTTTACATTTTCCTGCATGTAGTTAGGATTTTTTCCAGAAGTACGACAAAATCAAACCGATATAAGTAGGGTATCATTTTAACCGTAAGGACCTACAGAATAAAGATAATGTGTTCTTTTTACCGAAAAAAAATGTACTGTGTAGAAACGGAAGCCCCCAAAAGTTACAAAATGGCATTTTTTCTTCAATTTTGTCGCACAATGATTTTATTTTCCCCTTTTGTTGTAGATTTTTGGGCAAAATGACTGATGTCATTACAAAGTAGAATTGGTGGCTCAAAAAATAAGCAATAATATGGATTTTTAGGTGCAAAATTGAAAGGGTTATGATTCTTAAAAGGTAAGGAGGAAAAAACGAAAGCGCAGAAAGGAAAAAACCTCCACCCCCAAGGGGTTAATGTCATATGTCAAATGTCTAATGTCATGTGTTCTTTTGTTCGTGCACAGGGTGCTTTACTGGCCAGAAGGTACTCCTGATACTAGGTAATCCACATAGTCAATATGAGGTAACAGAAATGTCAAAATGTTATCTATTTCAGTTGTCTAGCATAAAAATGTCTAGAATAAACTTAAATATAGTGTTCTGGGGAGAAGTGTTTTGAGTGCCGGGGGAACCCAGTGGCCAGGGCATTGGGCAGAGAGCCTCAGGCAACCCAATCCGCAAATGTCTAGTATAAAGTATTAAGTCTAGTCATGCATAAAATGTCTAATATATAGTCGTAAGTCTAGTCATGAGTATTATGTTACATGCATAGTCCAAATGTCATGTTGTGTTTAATCGCCTATTTTGCACAGTCAAGTTATCAGGTGCATCATCAAAGGTCCTTAAAGTACAGTTATATATGTGGGTCCTAGTCATTATTGATCCTGTTCTCGGTTGGGTAACGAAAGGTCAGAGCATGTATGGACAATAGTACAGACTCTTTTATGTTATCAGTGTGGTGTCTCGGTACTGGACTTGGTCCCGTACCTTTGTTGTAAGTCCCCACAGCCAGAGTCCCTTCATGTTGGCAGGGCTCTCCTGGTGGGATCACCCCTAGTTGCCTCATAATAATGCTATTTATAACTGTATATATATTTAATATAGTATGTTATAAGTGTTACCTTGCAGGGCCTTAGGTCATGTGACCGCTGGTAGAGTGTATATGTGATACGACCATAATGCTTTGTGCTAGGACTGACAGGTTTGGTGACCAATAAGCTTTGATCCTGCCCCTTCAGTTTATAAGGGCGCTGTATCCAATAATCGCTCTCTTAGTTTCCGGACTACCAAGCTAAGCACAACTCCATACAAATCTTCAAGACAACCTAGGCCTGAAGCCTTCCACTTCAGCAGCCATCTAAAGCATGAGTTCATCCAACTCTCATTCTACCAATCTTACGTGACTACTGAACCTAAACATACCCCTAAATTCAGTGGAACAGTGTACAGCAATAATCAAAGCTTATTTACTACAAAGTCCCAGCCAACCTGTGAGGAGCCTAAATTCCAGTCCTCTTGTAAAGACTGTTTGTTGATTGCATCCTGCATAAAATCTGCAGTAAAGTTATTTCAAGTTTACTACAATTCCTGCTGTGGACAATCCTTTATTCCTCCCTATCGTTTGTGGGACGAGTGGCGGTAGGACATTTACATAGAGGAAGCCCGCACCCTGGCATCACAACATTCAAGGGTTAATCCTATATGCTGCAACACTACACTGCAACACCCCTGTTCACCCTACACCCCCAGCTACCACAACAGTTTTACCAAAATAAATTTACCAGCCTGGAAAGGACGTTTGTTTGCAGAAAATGCCTCAGGACTGCCTCCGGCCCCAGGGGCACCTCGACCTTCAATCCTGACAGAACTTGCGTTGAGGGCGACTTGTGTTAAGTAGGGGGGTTTGTAATATCCCAGTACAGGACATGGTCCTGCACTACACTTAGGCCCTGTCAGGTTGAGTCCCTCAGTGACCTGGGGGCTCTCCTGCAGTGTCTCCTTTGCATTTACTATAGTGTCATTTATTGTCATAGGATTGCAGTCAGTGTATTAATGTATAGCTAGTCTAAAGGACCTGTGAGAGGTCATCTAAAGGACTTGTGAGATGTCATATGTTATGTTATCACATGATGTTACCCAGAGGGCACCAGTTGAACACATGACCGGCAGCTTGACCAATGGGCTTTGGCTCAGCCCCCCTCCATATAAGGAGGCGGCCATTACAATTCTCTCTTCCATCACTTTACTGAGATCAGCAAACACCAGAGATCTCAGTGCTAGTGTCCAGTACCTGAAAGGCCTCAAATCTACAGTCATTCCAGTAAGTCAAGTCTATGTCTGCTGTCACTATCTACAGTCTAGTCAAGCCTCAAGTCAATTAAATTACAAATATAATTGGTCCCAGCAAGCTGCGAGGTCCTTCTGTGTCCCTGGCCACCTCTCTTGGATTCTGGCCTAGATGTGAAGATAATAACACCTATCCGACCTCAGTAAAGCCTCCGTTAAACCATAACCTGGTTGTGGACTCTCATTTTCACTGCCTAGCTACTGGAATAGCAGAGATACCATTTGGGTGGTTCCGGTACCCAAAAACCACTCTGGTGTCACAAACATTAGGGGTTAATAACACCTTGCCCCTGGGGTTAATACCATCTGCCCCATCCACCTACACCACTACACCCCGTGGTCCCACCATTCACCGTGGCTCACCACACACACACACACACCCACCTGACAGATTCCCTAAATTATCAGACAAACTATAAACCCTCATATCTCGAGAATAAAAAGGCGCATAAAGAAACTTTAAAAAGGTGAGTGATCAGGGCACCCTATGCTATATATTAAAAGTAAAATAAAAAATTTGGGTGGTTAGTCACAGGTCCTCTTTAACTAAAGCTTGAAAAGAGGGAAGATCCCCACCTTCTCTCCCCATTCTTCTTTAACGCCCATTTTTTTCTCCCTGACAGTCAAGGACTTTAGCCAAGAGCTGTATGGTGCCCCACAAGAGGTTGTCTAGGATCATTACAGATATGATAATGTATAATTAAAAAGAAAAGAAAAGTGTGTATCTAAAGAACAGTACCACTGGAATAATGGTCTAAACATTTACAATGCTGGCCGGCCTGCAGTGTGATTGAGAGGTCCTGAGGTAGAAGATGAGGTGGCCGTACACCTTACATAGTAGTCAGCTGAACGATTGTATGGCCAACAGCCCATTCTCCTGAAGACTAAATATATAGACGTTCTTGCTCAGTTTCTCAATAAGGAGATGGGAATAAGCCACCTTTGGTCTTGGCTTATTTCCTATGAGAAAACAATTTGCCTGATCCTTCTTTCTACCCACATCTGCTTTCACAGGAGACGGTTGGCCAAAATCGGTGACTTTTGCCAATGTTCATTTAATGTCTATGGGCACTTTACTACCATTAAATTATTATACCTAGATCAATTGACAGGTAGGGTATATAATCATTTATAGTGCTGTTACACACAGTAACATAGTAAATACACAAAGCATAAACCAAGAATGAGAGAGGAACCTAATCTTTATGATATCTGTTTAGAAACTGAACAAACTCATTAAGCTGAAACGTGATTCAGTATTTACAATCACTTCCTTGTTAGATATATTCCATAACAAGACGCCTGACACTTGGAGTTTGTACTCTTACTCAACTATATATATATATATATATGACTGTTGAGACCCAATTAGCTCCTAGCAGACTATAACTACCCCTCCCCCTTTATACAATAATTAATTAAATAATAACTGACACAACAACAATTCAACTTTTTTATGGGTGGGGATCGGCCACAGCTTTATTTATAAAATTACTTATATAAATAACAATTTAACTGTAACAAAGACACCGATTGGCTTCTTGCCAACCCGAGAGGTGCTGCCACACTGTCCTGTGTGGAGGTCTACCCCGGGTTGACCCCGCTTTCACCGTCTTCTTACCGCCAAGCTGTGACTTACAATAAACAGAGATACAAAAAAGGGAGGGAGGGAGGGCAAAACTCCGGGTCCTGGGCAGATTGAGGGGGGAAGGGAGGCACCACAGCTATAAATACCCAGGGGAGGGCCCCTGAAAGCCCGGGAAACTATTAAACCCCTGATTGGTGCACTCCTTCCCCCCCACCCATGGGACATACCACTATAGTTACCAGCAAGTTTTTACAGGCGGGGGAGGGGGCTAAAAACCTTGCCTGTATATTTCTTAACCCCTTAACTGCTCACCAGTCAGGGGGAAAGCTAGTTATGCACAGCTTGCCCCTCCAGACTGTTGAGACCCAATTAGCTCCTAGCAGACTATAACTACCCCTCCCCCTTTATACAATAATTAATTAAATAATAACTGACACAACAACAATTCAACTTTTTTATGGGTGGGGATCGGCCACAGCTTTATTTATAAAATTACTTATATAAATAACAATTTAACTGTAACAAAGACACCGATTGGCTTCTTGCCAACCCGAGAGGTGCTGCCACACTGTCCTGTGTGGAGGTCTACCCCGGGTTGACCCCGCTTTCACCGTCTTCTTACCGCCACGGAGGAGACCAGTTAGCCCTACACTGGGCTCCGACCCCCACCCAAGAGATACTGGATAGCCAACACCTGGGGCCACTTCAGCCCCCCGGACACACCCAACACATTTCCTCTCCAGGAAATCCGCTCAACACGTTTCCTCTCCAGGAAAACCGAGGTACCTGCCGTCAGGACCTATTTCTTATATAAATTTGTATTCATTCATTTTATTTATTAATCTTTTTTTTTTTTTTTTTTTATAACTCAGTGTGCAAACACATCTCCCAGACTCACCCATACATCGAAGAGAGCCGCAGCACACACACCTTGTGGAAAACCACTCGCAAAACATAACACATATGGGAAACATCAAACTGGGCGAAAATAGCAATGCAACATGCAGATCGCCAGCGCCCCACGCGCTGCGCTACCCTCTCCGGAAACCAAGCCATCTCCGCCGGCCCCGATACAAAAGAGGGCGAATCTCAAACTCACAACACCCCATCCTATCAAAGAAAAGCAAAACCCAAAACAGACAAAAAACTCGAAACTGAATAATCGGGGGCGTGGAGCAAAAAAGAAAAAGGGGGGGGGGCCCCACAGCCGCCCCGTCAAGCAATAGGACGACAACCCGAAAAAACAGTCATTCGCTGACCCCCATGCAGCACAAGCTGCGCTACCTGGATCGCCGAAGCAGTCTCGGACAAAAAAGGGGGCATTTAATTTTTATAATATATATATATATATATATTTTTTTTTTATGTTTTTTTTTTTTTTTTTTTATTACTGTGTCGCAAATTGCACAAAATAGGCACCCAAAAAACAGACACCCCAATCCCAGATGAGGAGAAAGGAAGTGCCCCATCCACATAGCCCCGAAAAAAGCCAGCGCAAACCACGGGGAGCAAAACGACGCAAAAGCGAGAACCAAAAATCCGACCCACAGCTGCCACCAAGTGACCCAAAACTGATAGGAAAAACCGGTCGCCGACAGCAAGGCCACCCACTAGCGGGCCCAGCCCCTGGGTACGCACCAACATCCCACCAACCGCAAAGTAGAAAAGAAAAAATTACCCCCCGCCATGCGCCAACCGCACCCCACTGAGTCGCAGCACAGTGGGAAAGCCACCCACCAGTTTTCTCCTTTTTTTTTTTTTTTTTTTTTTTTTTTTTTACTTTTTTTTTTTTTTTTGGGAATAGAAGGTGATTCACATGAACAGGTGAAGATACCCGGCGTCATGTACTAAGAATGTTATTTGGATGCACAGAGAACACAGCCCAAATCTCGAACCTCCTTGGAGAGGTGACACAGCAGTCAACTTCCGTCATCGCATCATATGAAAACGAAATAGGAATAAACATCAGAGCCCGGAAGGTTACTACAAAGGGCATTCCAGGTACGAAAAACAAATCCACTATCCACAGACACATTTGGAACCTCCTGGACCCACCTCCACTGTAGACATCCCGGCCTCCACACCACCAACCACTCGCAAACGCCTTACCGTGAGTGTGACCAAGTCGCAAGAGCCACCAAAGCGGACCAAGAAATACACACCAAACTCCACGATGACCCACGGGCTGCCACACAGGCAAACCTTCCGACTCCGCCCGAGGGAGCAACCTCCGGAACCACTGCCAGAGAAAAACGAGACAAAGCGTCAACACTCAATACCGACCCCAGGGAGCACAGCCCCAAAATAAATAGTAACTCCAAACAGCGAAGCACTAAGTGCAACAAGCCGAACACAGGAAGAAATCCGCAAGAGTAATATCAGTGACAACTCCCCGAATGTAAGACCGACAACACGCCACGATCACTCAAAGCACCCCAGAAAAGAAGAAAAGTAACACCAAATTAGAGCGCTACCAAGCGCAGGGGCCAAGCCAACCCACACAGTATCGTTACAAGTCCAGAACATGAGCTGCCGAAGCAAGCACCCAAAGTCCCACAACCAATACCAAGGCAAAAGCGCTAACAAAACCCAAGCATAGCAGAAACCCACTGACTACCAAGACCCAGGGCTAAACCACCCAGCAGCACCACTGGGAAACCAAACCACACCAACAACCAACCAAACCGGCCACATCCGGAAACAGAGCGAGCTTCCCGTGAGCTGCAACGGGGGACAGAAAGCAGGCCTGTCCACTGCACGACACATGAAAAACCCCAACCAGCGGAAACGTCAGCCCTTAGCGCACCCGGGGCACATATGCGGGGGCACAGATACCACACACCCTCGGCGGCCAGAGACAACCTGGAGGAAAAAACTCCGCCCGGAACCATATTCCACGTGGAACAATCAGGAAACCAGCAAGGACCGTAACCAGGGCACCTAGCGAGCCCCGAAGAAACCAAAACAGAGAAAACGCAATCACACCCTGACCACAGGAAAGCAGCAGACCAACGCCAACGCGGCACGCGGAACCCATGCTAATCTACTCAGTATTGTTCCAATTTTAACTTATGTGCTGCCGAAGTTAGCACCAAATATGGAATGCTTCACAATTTGCGTGTCAGACTTGCAACAAACAAACCACACCCCCACAAGTGTAGAGCACAGGAGAATCACCCTCCGGAATACCACCACGAACAGAAGAACTCACAAGGCAAGGCAAACAGAGACTCATGCGAACCTACCCCCGGAGACTCAATCGACCACCGAACACATCAGCTAAAGCACCCAAAACGACATACAGAAGTCCCATGCCTACCAGAGATTGGGAAAATACGGAGAGATAAACCAAACAAAGGGGGAGAAAACCAAAAGAAACAAAACAGTAACTGGGCAGCACCCACCGAATCAGGATAAGGAACAAGCCTCAGGAGCCAAGTCCGCCAAACCCCGGCCACCCAGAGCGTAAGGCCAAAAGAGCACTCACCGCAGAAAACATTTTTTTTTTTTCTTTTTTTTTTTAACGATACCCTACCAAAGCACCCTGAAATAGAGGAGGAAAGCAGGATTAGAACTCTGGTCTCCCACACAATACACATTCAACTGATGGCTGCTCAGACCACTAACCTACAGCCAGAACCCAAGAAGAGATGTACCCAACTCCCAACCAGAGACCAAACTCAACATACACACAGAAACAAAAGGACGAACACTGCACAGAACGCAGCCATAAGCACACTAACCGGGGAAGGGGCCATGCCTCGCATCAGAAAACCCACCAATTCCAGAAGATGGAGAAGCCAACAGCTGGAAGAACCACTTCACCACCGCCGCAGGCGTGGGACAAGGCAAGTCGGAGACCGCCAGGTCGCGGGCACTCCGCCACCACACTCACTACCCCTCCACGGGGGGCATTGGAGAGGCAGGAGGAAGAAGGGGGGGGGGGGAGATCTGGGAACACGGGGCGGAGAGGTGATGGGGGGGGTGGGGGCAGACGCAGTGGGCAGGGGGTGTGGTAAGGGGAGAGGTGCCAGCGTGGCGGAGTGAGAAGCTGGGTAAATGAGAGGGGACGATAGGAGAGCTCAAATAGTTTGCGCCGTAATCCGAAAGAGCCCGCAGTACCCTTGCCATTCTCAGATTTTTATTTTTTTTTAATTTTTTTTTGTGGACGCCGTTTTTTAATACATACAGTAGAAAAATTGACCGAATATGCTAAACAGAAATGTCATATGTGTATTAAATTACCAATATTATTTATTATGTATATCACGTGTATAGTGAAATTCAATATTTATTTATTTCTTTTAATTTAAAATTATTTTATTTGAATTATTCATATATTTATATTTGCGTGCACGCCATAGACGGAACACTTCAAACAACGACATATTGTTATACCCCAGACATGCACGCACGAGGAGATACCACATACATGCATGTCTGCAACACACATATTTTTTTTTAAATTATTTTTATATATTTTTTTTTTTTTTTTTTTAGTTATACCTATATATACATACACACACATATATACACTTTTATTTATTTATTTATCGATTTTTTTTTTTTATTTATTTAAATATATATATATATATATATATATTTTTATTTTTTTATTTTTTTTTTTTGGTATTATTTATTTATTTATTTATTTTTTGCATGGGGAAAAGGGGGCAAACCAAACTTTTATTATTGAAGGGTTAAATGACCTTTATTGACTTAAGGTTTAAGGCTTGGAGCAATCAATCAACGAGCGGACGCGCAGGAGGCAGGTAAGTGACCCTCCTGCTGCGTCCCAGCTGATCGGGACAAAGCGATTAGATAGCGATTGTCCCGGTCAGCCCGACTGAGCAGCCGGGATGCTTGAAAGTACACCTTCAGATGCGGTGATGAACTTAGATCGCCGCGTCTAAAGATGTAATGCCGGACATCTGCCCGATCGGCGATGTCCAGCGTAGCATGGGTCCTTGTTGCTAAGAGCAACCGGGACCCCACGGATATAACGCGCGCTCACCTTGTGAGCGCGCATTATATCTGAAGGAGCGCAAATGGACGTTAATAAGCGTCCATTTGCACATAGGGAGTTAAAACAGCAGCAGCCCCCCAGGGGCCGCTGCCTCCAGAGCCAGGGGGGGGAACAGGGGGGGGAAGAGACGGAGGGGAACAGGGGGGGGGGGGAGAGACGGAGGGGACCGGAAAGAGGAAAAAGAGATGGAGGGGGACAGGGGGGGGGCAAGGAAAACAGCAGAACATGCTCATAAGGAGCATGCCCATAGGGAGGGATAGAGGCACAGGCAGGGGAGAGGGCTTTGGCCACGGGCAGGGAAGAGGGCAAAAGGAACGGGCGGGACAGGGCTCACAGGGGTCATAGTGGGTAGGAGAGCGGGACTGTGAGAGGTCCGCCAGCCTCCCAAACCCGCCTCGGGTGCAACAGGAGGGGAGGCAGCTCAGCCATAAGGGAGCATGCCAGCCCTCACCCTCCTGCTCCATCCAGGCCACAAATAAGGGGAAGACACATACCAGCCAGCAGTCAAAACTCCGGGTCCTGGGCAGATTGAGGGGGGAAGGGAGGCACCACAGCTATAAATACCCAGGGGAGGGCCCCTGAAAGCCCGGGAAACTATTAAACCCCTGATTGGTGCACTCCTTCCCCCCCACCCATGGGACATACCACTATAGTTACCAACAAGTTTTTACAGGCGGGGGAGGGGGCTAAAAACCTTGCCTGTATATTTCTTAACCCCTTAACTGCTCACCAGTCAGGGGGAAAGCTAGTTATGCACAGCTTGCCCCTCCAATATATATATATATATTTAAATGTGTAGTAAGCCTATCAGGCTGTATTTGTGCGAGGGGCGTGAGTACTTCCGCCCCGGAGTTGTGTGTAGGAGGCGGGGGTATATAACGCCCCTGCACCTACTGGCGGGGCGTACGTGACATTTTTTGCGGATGTTTTGAACGTTACGCTGTACGTCATCATGCTATTTCCTGTACAGCTGCAAGCTGGCCTGCGGTGGTTGCTGCCTGAGGGATTTCCTCCCTGCCGCGTGGTAGGATCCGTGAGTATACCGAGCACAGGCCACTGGTTCCACCCACAGGGGTGCGGGATGCAGGAACCAGACAGTTTTCATCTTTCAGGGGAGTTACTGGGCAGATAGCTTGTCAGCTCTACCCACAGCCGACTGGGTAAAGGTGGTTGGTGTGCTCAGTCTGCCCCCTCTTTTGACGTGACTGCTGGCGCAGTGGTTTGTTAAGTGCATAGCTGGCCGAGCGGTCGGGTAGGTGTTTTGTTATTTGTTTTTTCCCGCCGGCTCTGCTCCTATCAGCTGGACCCGAGAGCTGAGCGGTCTCAGGGGGCGGATAGCTTGGCACAACAGGACTGGTAGCGTCTCATTGCTGCAGCACGCATGCCTAGTGTACTGTGTCTCCCGGTCGGGAGGTTTGCATGCAGTACTGTGAGTGTTCTGTTTCACTCCTTTGAAGATCTCCCCCCACCGATGTCATCGCGCCACCAGCTTTTCATTGCCTGGCACAGTTTTCCGCACACACAGGGGGATGAGTTGTGTATATATATATATATATATATATATATATATATATATATATATATATATATATATACACATACATATATATATATATATATATTAGGTACACAAGTACCTTTACTGTTATTTAATAATGGACATATGGGAGTTTTGTGCGCATGCTCCAGAGGGTCTCAGTTGCAAGGCCGAGCGGAACATTGGCGCAGGCACAGAGGATACTTAGCATGTTTCTCCTGTGACCGGAACTCGATGGTCACGTGATCAGGATGCGCACCGGATCCTGCGATCTGGTACCTAGGGTAGTGAGGTCTTCCGGCATAGTTGCAGGGGAATTGTATGATGCATCTGATTGGAGGATTTTGTGCTTCTCTTTTTCGATATATGTGTATACATGTAAATAAATAAATGATGCGGGTAGGAATGCTGGGAGTTTGTAATCCATTACATGATGGAGTCAAACTTGTATGTCTGCCATATTGAGTAAGTACTCGTCACCAAGTCATTCCATCCACACGTACTGCAACATATGCCATGCATACTTGTCCATATATGCGTACTTCCATACTTGTTACCATATATACATCACTATTCCACATTTATCATACGTCCTTCCTATACCATGCTCTTACTTTTCCAAAGTATGCACAGCACAAATGGGTAGCATTACGTTCAGGGCACACGTTCATACACGGTCATAGTTTGGTACGGTGCATGGTTTTAGAGTGTATTCGGTACATATGGTCATAGTATTTCCATACAGTGAACACTCATAGTATTTAGATGCAGTGCATACGGTCATAGTTTTCATAGTTTTTTTTAAACAGTGCGTACAGTTAAAGTGTTGTATTCTGTACATATGCTGATAGTGTTATATGCAGTGCGTACAGTTATAGTGTTATTACAGTACATACGATTATGATGTCATATGCAGTGCATACAGTTATAGTGTTGTATTCTGTACATATGCTCATAGTATAATATGCAGTGCGTACAGTTATTACAGTACATACGCTTATGATGTTATATGCAGTGCATACAGTTATAGTGTTATTACAGTACATACGCTTATGATGTTACATGCAGTGCGTACAGTTATAGTGTTATTACAGTACATACGCTTATGATGTTACATGCAGTGCGTACAGTTATAGTGTTATTACAGTACATACGCTTATGATGTTATATGCAGTGCATACAGTTATAGTGTTGTATTCTGTACATATGCTCATAGTGTAATATGCAGTGCGTACAGTTATTACAGTACATACGCTTATGATGTTATATGCAGTGCGTACAGTTATAGTGTTGTATTCTGTACATATGCTCATAGTGTTATATGCAGCGCGTACAGTTATAGTGTTATTACAGTACATACGCTTATGATGTTATATGCAGTGTATACAGTTATAGTGTTATTACAGTACATACGCTTATGATGTTACATGCAGTGCGTACAGTTATAGTGTTATATGCAGTACATACGCTCATAGTGTTATATGCGGTGCATGCGGTTATCGTATTTATTTAGTTGCAGTACATAGGGTTATATTATTTATATGTATTTATCTATATGTTGCATATCATTCATACTGTTTATTAGTTCATAGCATATGTAAGGTGTATACATTCATAGCATTTATTATGTGTATACATCTTCATGGCATCATGATGTTTATGTTGATAGCATTGATAATGTTCATACGTTCATAGCATTGATAAGACATACGGTTATAGCGTTTATAATGTGTAAGTGGTCATAGCGGTTTTTCTATGTTACATGTTAGCATTACAATGTGTAAGTTTTTCATACTATTAGAAGGCTGTGTGTTCATAGCTTTTAGTGCATATTTTCATAGCTTTTATAGTGCTTAAACGTTCATTTCATTTCGTTTTTCATACATAGCATTTACACTGCTATGACGCTCTTAGTATTTATACTGTTCACACGTCTATGGCCTATATACTATTCATACGCTCATAGTATTTAAACTATTCATACGTTCATAATATTTATACTGTTTATACGCTCATAGCATTATTCTATTCATTGGCTCGTGGCCTCTATATATGCGGTTTCATATGCTCATAGTATTCATACTGTTTATACGTTTATGGCTTTTCACTGTTCATACACTCGTGGCATTTATACTGTCATAGGCACATGGCATCTATACTGTTCGTCGCTCGTTACATCTATACTGTTCATAAGTTCATGCCATCTATTCTGTTCATACGCTCATGGCATTTATACGCTCTCATTATTCATACATTCATAACATTTATGCTGCATGTGCACTTTTGGCGTTTTGTGCTGCGCATGTGCTCTTGTGTTGGGTTCATGCGCTCATGGCGTTTGTGCTGCGCATGAGCCCATGGCATTTGGGTTTCTTTGCTCATAGGATTTGTGCTGCGCGTGCACTTGTGAAGTTTGTGTTTCATGCACCCATGGTGTTTGTGCTGCCTCGGACACCCGTGACGTTTGTACTGTGCGTGCACTTGTTGTTACGCCGAGCGCTCCGGGTCCCCGCTCCTCCCCGGAGCGCTCGCTTCACTCTCCCTGCGGCAGCGCTCCGGTCACGTCCTCTGACCCGGGGCGCTGCGATTCCGCTGCCAGCCGGGATGCGATTCGCGATGCGGGTAGCGCCCGCTCGCGATGCGCACCCCGGCTCCCCTACCTGACTCGCTCTCCGTCTGTTCTGTCCCGGCGCGCGCGGCCCCGCTCCCTAGGGCGCGCGCGCGCCGGGTCTCTGCGATTTAAAGGGCCACTGCGCCGCTGATTGGCGCAGTGGTTCCAATTAGTGTGTTCACCTGTGCACTTCCCTATATCACCTCACTTCCCCTGCACTCCCTTGCCGGATCTTGTTGCCTTAGTGCCAGTGAAAGCGTTCCTTGTGTGTGTTCCTTGCCTGTGTTTCCAGACCTTCTGCCGTTGCCCCTGACTACGATCCTTGCTGCCTGCCCCGACCTTCTGCTACGTCCGACCTTGCTTTTGCCTACTCCCTTGTACCGCGCCTATCTTCAGCAGACAGAGAGGTGAGCCGTTGCTAGTGGATACGACCTGGTCACTACCGCCGCAGCAAGACCATCCCGCTTTGCGGCGGGCTCTGGTGAAAACCAGTAGTGGCTTAGAACCGGTCCACTAGCACGGTCCACGCCAATCCCTCTCTGGCACAGAGGATCCACTACCTGCCAGCCGGCATCGTGACAGTAGATCCGGCCATGGATCCCGCTGAAGTTCCTCTGCCAGTTGTCGCTGACCTCACCACGGTGGTCGCCCAGCAGTCACAACAGATAGCGCAACAAGGCCAACAGCTGTCTCAACTGACCGTTATGCTACAACAGTTACTACCACAGCTTCAGCAGTCATCTCCTCCGCCAGCTCCTGCACCTCCTCCGCAGCGAGTGGCCGCTCCTGGGATACGCTTATCCTTGCCGGATAAATTTGATGGGGACTCTAAGTTTTGCCGTGGCTTTCTTTCCCAATGTTCCCTGCATCTGGAGATGATGTCGGACCTGTTTCCCACTGAAAGGTCTAAGGTGGCTTTCGTAGTCAGCCTTCTGTCCGGAAAAGCCCTGTCATGGGCCACACCGCTCTGGGACCGCAATGACCCCGTCACTGCCTCTGTACACTCCTTCTTCTCGGAAATCCGAAGTGTCTTTGAGGAACCTGCCCGAGCCTCTTCTGCTGAGACTGCCCTGTTGAACCTGGTCCAGGGTAATTCTTCCGTTGGCGAGTATGCCGTACAATTCCGTACTCTTGCTTCAGAATTGTCCTGGAATAATGAGGCCCTCTGCGCGACCTTCAAAAAAGGCCTATCCAGCAACATTAAAGATGTTCTGGCCGCACGAGAAATTCCTGCTAATCTACATGAACTTATTCACCTAGCCACTCGCATTGACATGCGTTTTTCCGAAAGGCGTCAGGAACTCCGCCAAGATATGGACTCTGTTCGCACGAGGCGTTTCTTCTCCTCGGCTCCTCTCTCCTCTGGTCCCCTGCAATCTGTTCCTGTGCCTCCCGCCGTGGAGGCTATGCAGGTCGACCGGTCTCGCCTGACACCTCAAGAGAGGACACGACGCCGTATGGAGAACCTCTGCCTGTACTGTGCTAGTACCGAACACTTCCTGAGAGATTGTCCTATCCATCCTCCCCGCCTGGAAAGACGTACGCTGACTCCGCACAAAGGTGAGACAGTCCTTGATGTCTACTCTGCTTCTCCACGTCTTACTGTGCCTGTGCGGATGTCTGCCTCTGCCTTCTCCTTCTCTACAGTGGCCTTCTTGGACTCTGGATCTGCAGGAAACTTTATTTTGGCCTCTCTCGTCAACAGGTTCAACATCCCGGTGACCAGTCTCGCCAGACCCCTCTACATCAATTGTGTAAATAATGAAAGATTGGACTGTACCATACGTTTCCGCACGGAGCCCCTTCTTATGAGCATCGGATCTCATCATGAGAGGATTGAACTTTTGGTCCTCCCCAATTGCACCTCGGAAATTCTCCTTGGACTTCCCTGGCTTCAACTTCATTCCCCTACCCTGGATTGGTCCACTGTGGAGATCAAGAGTTGGGGGTCCTCTTGTTCCAAGAACTGTCTAAAACCGGTTCCCAGTAACCCTTGCCGTAACTCTGTGGTTCCTCCAGTAACCGGTCTCCCTAAGGCCTATATGGACTTCGCGGATGTTTTCTGCAAAAAACAAGCTGAGACTCTACCTCCTCACAGGCCTTATGATTGCCCTATCGACCTCCTCCCGGGCACTACTCCACCCCGGGGCAGAATTTATCCTCTCTCTGCCCCAGAGACTCTTGCCATGTCCGAATACGTCCAGGAGAATCTAAAAAAGGGCTTTATCCGTAAATCCTCCTCTCCTGCCGGAGCCGGATTTTTCTTTGTGTCCAAAAAAGATGGCTCCCTACGTCCTTGCATTGACTACCGCGGTCTTAATAAAATCACGGTTAAGAACCGCTACCCCTTACCCCTCATCTCTGAACTCTTTGATCGCCTCCAAGGTGCCCACATCTTCACTAAATTGGACTTAAGAGGCGCCTATAACCTCATCCGCATCAGAGAGGGGGACGAGTGGAAAACGGCATTTAACACCAGAGATGGACACTTTGAGTATCTGGTCATGCCCTTTGGACTGTGCAACGCCCCTGCCGTCTTCCAAGACTTTGTCAATGAAATTTTTCGTGATCTGTTATACTCCTGTGTTGTTGTATATCTGGACGATATCCTAATTTTTTCTGCCAATCTAGAAGAACACCGCCAGCATGTCCGTATGGTTCTTCAGAGACTTCGTGACAACCAACTCTATGCCAAAATTGAGAAATGTCTGTTTGAATGCCAATCTCTTCCTTTTCTAGGATATTTGGTCTCTGGCCAGGGACTACAGATGGATCCAGACAAACTCTCTGCCGTCTTAGATTGGCCACGCCCCTCCGGACTCCGTGCTATCCAACGCTTTTTGGGGTTCGCCAATTATTACAGGCAATTTATTCCACATTTTTCTACCATTGTGGCTCCTATCGTGGCTTTAACCAAAAAAAATGCTGATCCCAAGTCCTGGCCTCCTCAAGCAGAAGACGCCTTTAAACGACTCAAGTCTGCCTTTTCTTCGGCTCCCGTCCTCTCCAGACCTGACCCTTCCAAACCCTTCCTATTGGAGGTTGATGCCTCCTCAGTGGGAGCTGGAGCTGTTCTTCTACAAAAAAATTCTTCCGGGCATGCTGTCACTTGTGGTTTTTTCTCTAGGACCTTCTCTCCAGCGGAGAGGAACTACTCCATCGGGGATCGAGAGCTTCTAGCCATTAAATTAGCACTTGAGGAATGGAGGCATCTGCTGGAGGGATCAAGTTCTCCTGTTATTATCTACACCGACCACAAGAACCTCTCCTACCTCCAGTCTGCCCAACGGCTGAATCCTCGCCAGGCCCGGTGGTCTCTGTTCTTTGCCCGATTTAATTTTGAGATTCACTTTCGTCCTGCCGATAAGAACATTAGGGCCGATGCTCTCTCTCGTTCCTCGGATGCCTCAGAAGTTGAACTCTCTCCGCAACACATCATTCCACCTGACTGCCTGATCTCCACTTCTCCAGCCTCCATCAGGCAGACCCCTCCAGGAAAGACCTTTGTTTCTCCTCGCCAACGCCTCGGAATCCTCAAATGGGGTCACTCCTCCCATCTCGCAGGTCATGCGGGTATCAAGAAATCTGTGCAACTCATCTCCCGCTTCTATTGGTGGCCGACTCTGGAGACGGATGTTGTGGACTTTGTGCGAGCCTGCACTATCTGTGCCCGGGATAAGACTCCTCGCCAGAAGCCCGCTGGTTTTCTTCATCCTCTGCCTGTCCCCGAACAGCCTTGGTCTCTGATTGGTATGGATTTTATTACTGATTTACCCCCTTCCCGTGGCAACACTGTTATTTGGGTGGTCGTTGATCGATTCTCCAAAATGGCACATTTCATCCCTCTTCCTGGTCTTCCTTCTGCGCCTCAGTTGGCTAAACAATTTTTTGTACACATTTTTCGTCTTCACGGGTTGCCTACGCAGATTGTCTCGGATAGAGGCGTCCAATTCGTGTCTAAATTCTGGAGGGCTCTCTGTAAACAACTCAAGATTAAATTAAATTTTTCTTCTGCATATCATCCCCAGTCCAATGGACAAGTAGAAAGGATTAACCAGATCTTGGGTGATTATTTGCGACATTTTGTTTCCTCCCGCCAGGATGACTGGGCAGATCTCCTCCCATGGGCCGAATTCTCGTATAACTTCAGGGTCTCTGAGTCTTCCTCCAAATCCCCATTTTTCGTGGTGTACGGCCGTCACCCTCTTCCCCCCCTCCCTACTCCCTTGCCCTCTGGTCTGCCCGCTGTGGATGAAATTTCTCGTGACCTTTCCATCATATGGAGAGAGACCCAAAATTCTCTCTTACAGGCTTCATCACGCATGAAGAAGTTCGCGGATAAGAAAAGAAGAGCTCCCCCCGTTTTTTCCCCTGGAGACAAGGTATGGCTCTCCGCTAAATATGTCCGCTTCCGTGTCCCTAGCTACAAGTTGGGACCACGCTATCTTGGTCCTTTCAAAATTTTGTGTCAAATTAATCCTGTCTCTTATAAACTTCTTCTTCCTCCTTCTCTTCGTATCCCTAATGCCTTTCACGTCTCTCTTCTCAAACCACTCATCCTCAACCGTTTTTCTCCCAAATCTGTTCCTCCCACTCCTGTTTCCGGCTCCTCGGACATCTTCTCGGTCAAAGAAATTTTAGCTGCCAAAAAGGTCAGAGGGAAAAATTTTTTTTTAGTGGACTGGGAGGGTTGTGGTCCTGAAGAGAGATCCTGGGAACCTGAGGACAACATCCTAGACAAAAGTCTGCTCCTCAGGTTCTCAGGCTCTAAGAAGAGGGGGAGACCCAAGGGGGGGGGTACTGTTACGCCGAGCGCTCCGGGTCCCCGCTCCTCCCCGGAGCGCTCGCTTCACTCTCCCCGCGGCAGCGCTCCGGTCACGTCCTCTGACCCGGGGCGCTGCGATTCCGCTGCCAGCCGGGATGCGATTCGCGATGCGGGTAGCGCCCGCTCGCGATGCGCACCCCGGCTCCCCTACCTGACTCGCTCTCCGTCTGTTCTGTCCCGGCGCGCGCGGCCCCGCTCCCTAGGGCGCGCGCGCGCTGGGTCTCTGCGATTTAAAGGGCCACTGCGCCGCTGATTGGCGCAGTGGTTCCAATTAGTGTGTTCACCTGTGCACTTCCCTATATCACCTCACTTCCCCTGCACTCCCTTGCCGGATCTTGTTGCCTTAGTGCCAGTGAAAGCGTTCCTTGTGTGTGTTCCTTGCCTGTGTTTCCAGACCTTCTGCCGTTGCCCCTGACTACGATCCTTGCTGCCTGCCCCGACCTTCTGCTACGTCCGACCTTGCTTTTGCCTACTCCCTTGTACCGCGCCTATCTTCAGCAGCCAGAGAGGTGAGCCGTTGCTAGTGGATACGACCTGGTCACTACCGCCGCAGCAAGACCATCCCGCTTTGCGGCGGGCTCTGGTGAAAACCAGTAGTGGCTTAGAACCGGTCCACTAGCACGGTCCACGCCAATCCCTCTCTGGCACAGAGGATCCACTACCTGCCAGCCGGCATCGTGACACTTGTGTATGTGCTGTGTATACGCACATGGTATTTACTATACACAGTGATCTGCATCTATCCTGAGTAGACATCTATATCATTCGCTATACATACGCTCAAAGTATTTACATGGCACTTGCGATTGTAGTTTTATACTGAGCATGCGCTTATAGTATTTATTTTGTACATGTCCAT
Organism: Hyla sarda; assembly: GCF_029499605.1. Taxonomy (NCBI): domain Eukaryota; kingdom Metazoa; phylum Chordata; class Amphibia; order Anura; family Hylidae; genus Hyla; species Hyla sarda. Next base: position 17,818,398 of record NC_079198.1, on the reverse strand, counting down.
AGTTTACACTGTACTTTCGCTTGTATCGTTTATGTTTTATATTCGTTCATCATTTTACTGTACTCTCACACTTTTATCAGTACTTACCCTCATTGCTTCATACGGTACATATGCTCATAATATTTATACTGTTTGTAGGCTCATAGTATTTATATGGTTCATAACTGCATAGAGTTTATTTCGGGCATACATTCATAATATTTATACTACACACTGAGTATTGATAGCATGTTATGTTCGTTTACACTGTGCAGTCATACACAGCACTTATACTGTACATAGGTTCTCAGCTTTCATATCAGTCATGCGTCCATGACCGTTCACTGGGTATAGATAGGTGTACATACAGACGTTAATGCTAGAATTACATGCATACTCTTGTTAGTTCCATAACATTTGTATGTTAGATAGCACATTTACACTACTATAGCCGGCACCCCATGCATGTGGTAGACATTTTTAATCACACATATGTGCCAGTCGTGTTACTATGTCTGTTAGTTTCAGCAGAAGTTCCGCCTTCTTATTACTACAGCTGATATGTTACACTTAGCAATTATAGCAATTACATCATGTACATCACCAAGTCAGTCTTGCTCAATTGTTAGCATTCAAATCAGCTTGGCATGTTACACTCAGTATTTATCTTACAACCTTTCCAAGGGTATACACTACCCTAGTAGTTGTTTGACATCATGGTTTCATCCTGTCTGCAGGGGCACGATCTGAGTACTTACTGTTATTGACACATTTTCAGAACAATAACATCATGACACATAAGCAGTTGTATACCCGTTTGCCACCTCTGCAGGGGGATGAATTGCGCAGTTGTTGTTACTGACACGTCTTCAGAGCAACAACATCATGACACATAGGTGGTTGTATATCTTTCATACCTGCCAAGTCTGCAGGCACGATGGATATCCAAAGACCTGTCAAGTCTACAGGCTTGATGGTTACGCAAAGACCTGTCACGTCTACAGGCTCAGTGGTTGTGAAAAGACCTGTCACATTTACAGGCATGGTGGTTACACAAAGACCTGTCACGTCTACAGGCACGATGGTTACAAAAAGACCTGTCACATCTACAGACATGGTGGTTTTCGAAAAGACCTGTCACGTCTACAGGTACGAGGGTTACGTAAAGACCTGTCAAGTCTACAGGCGCAATGGCGATGAAGGCATCGGTCACTTGTGGTAGGACGTCACTCCTGAGACATGTTTTGAGTCAGAAGCTTGGCAGTTTAAGGTATGGTTTAGTTTTCAGGTAAGGGGATTATTCAGGTGTAGTTTGATTTACAGGCGATAAGGCGCCACAAGGTAAAAAACACCAAAGGTCTGTCGTGCAGTTTGCTTATAGCAGGGACTTGGATAGCTTCATGTTATGCCTGACAGGTATCTATCGGTTTTCACTCTTGCCATGGTGTCATAGGTAAGTATGTTAAAGATGTATATGTCAGCTAGTACGTCAGCTTGGTCCTGTTCCAGTGCCAGCTCGTTTCTTTCAGAGTGGGCGTGACTACTATAGCTCCTGGGTACTTGGCATTGATTATTAAGATAGCTAGTTTATAGATTCTTCTTTTCTGCCTATTAAGTTAGAGTCTAATTATGGGTTTAGTGTTAGTTGTTGCGGTATTGGTTTATGATTATAAATTATACTGAGTCATTTATCCTTCCGGGTTAATTTTTGCTCTCTAAAGGTGTTCCCTACGTCGCGGTTATGTGTACAAATCTGACCGCTTTGTTAAGTTTAATGTTCTCATACAGGTATGTATGTATTGTTGTAATCCCGGGCACGAGTGTGAAGCCCTGAGGGAAATATATATATATAGTAGAGGTAAATTAAGTTATCTGCATCAACCTATTTTACAGAGTAAATATCACAGAGATTCCCGTAATATCATGAAAATCCCACGCAAGTAAACACTTGAATCCAAAAGAACAAAAAACGTGGATGCGGATCAATTACTTTATTAAGGTATAAACATTAAAAACTACAGCAATAAAGGCCAAAGGGCCTATGCAAACATATAGATCCAATAACATGAGATAAAAACTGGACACACAAAAGAAATAAACTGCACAAAAAGGGCACTACCTCAAGGACAAAACCCCCAAGAAAGTAGGGTAGAAATAACAGATATAGGGATCACTCAGGTGAGTTAGAACCAACCATAAATGAGGCATAGATTAAGCATATTCATATTACCTAGTGGTATAAAAGTGCAAATGAGGAACGCCACTGCCCGACGTTTCGCCACCAGTAGGCTTCTTCCGGGGCGTGACGCCCCGGAAGAAGCCTACTGGTGGCGAAACGTCGGGCAGTGGCGTTCCTCATTTGCACTTTTATACCACTAGGTAATATGAATATGCTTAATCTATGCCTCATTTATGGTTGGTTCTAACTCACCTGAGTGATCCCTATATCTGTTATTTCTATTTTACAGAGTGTTAAACCAGAGGAGGAAAAAAAAGGAGAACCCAATTTTATTCATCTTATAGGAACAATTTCTTTCTGACTCCAAGCATGCCAAACAAAATGAATCCCTGGATGTGTAAACCCTCCCCAACATCTACTTAACCACAACTAGTAATGTTATTTCTTATACTGAAGATATCAAGATTCTTCTTAAAGGGGTACTCCACTGGAAAACATATTTTCTTAAATAAACAGATTTGCAAATTAAACAGATTTGCAAATTACGTCTATAAAAAAAATCTTAATCCTTCCAGTAGTTATCAGCTGCTGCATGATCCACAATAAGTTGTTTTCTTTTTGAATTTCCTTTCTGTCTGACCACAGTGCTCTCTGCTGACACCTCTGTCCATTTTAGGAACTGTCCAGAGTAGGAGCAAATACACATAGAAAACTTCTCCTGCTCTGGACAGTTCCTGATATGGACAGAGGTGTCAGCAGAGAGCAATGTGGTCAGGCAGAAAGGAAGTTCAAAAAGAAAAGAACTTCCTGTGGATCATAACAGTAGCTGATAAATACTGGAAGGATTAAGATTTTTTAATAGAAGTAATTTACAAATTTGTTTAACTTTCTGGTACCAATTGATTTAAAAAAAATGTTTTCCAGCGGAGTACCCCTTTAAGGGTCTATTCACACGTACATTATTCTGCACAGATTTGATGCACAGGATTTTCTGCTGCAGATTTCAATTTAAACTGAATGACTAGAAATCCTGCGCATCAAATCTGCGCAGAATACTGTATGTGTGAATAGACCCTAAAGGAGTATACTAGTGTAAGAACACTTATGTATCTCCATGGGAGAGCCGGAGATACCGTGTTTAGTTATCTCCGGCTCACCCATAGAGATTTAAGGAGGGGGCGTATCGGGTGCCTCTTCATGTAGGAGGTCGACAAGCTCAGTTCCTGGGCACTGCCGGGGTGCTGTGCAGTGCTTTGCTATTCTTTGGATAGGGGATACGTGTTCCTGCACTTATCCCCTATCCAAAGTAATAGTCCATGTATTACTTTTGGTTGTCCACCCGTAAGCCAGCATCAGATTTGTAAACTCCTTTTCAAAGGAGAATTCTGGAGCATTTAATCTATACTTTAAAAGGCTTAAAGGGGTATTCCGGCGCCAAGACATCTTATCCCCTATCCAAAGGATAGGGGATAAGATGCCTGATCGCGAGGGTCCCGCCACTGATGACCCCCGTGATCTTGCTCGCAGCACCCCGTTACAAGCATGTCCGCTCCGGGTCTGATGACTGGCGATCACGGGGCTGGAGCATTGTGATGTCATGGCTCCGCCCCTGTGTGACTTGACGCTCCGCCCCCTCAATTCAAGCCTCCCTGCGATCAGGCATTTTATCCCCTATCCTTTGGATAGGGGATAAGATGTCTTAGCACAGGTGTACCCCTTTAAAGGGGTACTCCGCCCCTACACATCTTATCCCCCTATCCAAAGGATAGGGGAATAAGATGTCAGATCGCCGGGGTCCCGCTGCTGGGGACCCCGGGGATCGCTGCTGCAGCACCCCGCTATCATTACTGCGCAGAGCGAGATCGCTCTGCACGTAATGACGGGCAATACAGGGGCCGGAGCATCGTTACGTCACGGCTCCGCCCCTCGTGACGTCACAGCCCGCCCCCGTCGACACAAGTCTATGGCAGGAGGCGTGGCGGTCGTCACGCCCCCTGCCATAGACTTGCATTAAGGGGACGGACCGTGATGTCATGAGGGGCGGAACCATGATGTCACGCTGCTCCAGCCCCTGTATTGCCCGTCATTACGTGCAGAGCGATCTCGCTCTGCGCAGTAATGATAGCGGGGTGCTGCAGCAGCGATCCCCGGGGTCCCCAGCAGCGGGACCCCGGCGATCTGACATCTTATCCCCTATCCTTTGGATAAGGGATAAGATGTCTAGGGGCGGAGTACTCCTTTTAAGGTGGTAAACTTTTTATTTCTTAGTTTCACCGACAGCTAATACCTATCCCAGGGAAATTGTCTTATATGTCAAAATGGGAGTGGGACCTGGGTCCGACATTGGAGCCATCTAATTGGGCCAAAATAGCAAAGACCAAGACCAAGATGTCAATTAATATGAAGCGTGGAAGCTGGGTGAAAAGTGCTCCTACAATGTTGCCTAGTTCCGGAACGGCTCTCTAGAATATTTCCCTCAGCTTTGTTGAGTTGCTTACCAAAGTGTGGAAGCATTGGCACCATGCTGCGCAGCTAATGGGAATGTTCAAATGTCCAGAGCAATTGGCAACCTTATCTATTCTATGAAGTTGTAATACAGTGCTCCCTCAAGTTACAATATTAATTGGTTCCAGGACGACCATTGTATGTTGAAACCATCGTATGTTGAGACCAGAACTCTATGGAAACCTGGTAATTGGTTCTGAAGCCACCAAAATGTCATCCAAAAATAGGAAATAGTGAGGATTAAAGAAAAATAAGTAGATAAAGCAAATCCTTCTATATAAAAGTAATAAAGATCTGCTGGGAGCTGTAAATCACTGTCTATGTCAGTGTTTCCCAACCAGGATGCCTCCAGCTGTTGCAAAACTACAACTCCCAGCATGCCCGGACAGCCGAAGGCTGTCCGGGTATGCTGGGAGTTGCAGTTTTGCAACAGCTGGAGGCGCTCTGGTTGGGAAACACTGGTCTATGTAGAGGACAGGAGTTTCAGTTCATGCAATTTCCTAAAAAAGTAACATGGAGCCGCCCTCACCTGGTGTCCAAAGGAGGAGCTAACTGTGACATAGGTTAAGAGTACAGAACATGTAATACCTCCCTGTACTGTAGGGGGCGCTACCAGACAGGAATTCAGTGCACGTGATAATACAGGGGTTTTACCAGTGAATGTCCATTCTGATTGGTCAGTTCTTCCAGCCATTGACACGTTTCACAGATCTGGACTGTCTGTACATTGTATGTTGAGTTTGGTTTCAAGTTACAATGGTCCAGAAAAGACCATTGTATGTTGAAACTATTGTATGTTGAGGCCATTGTAAGTTGAGGGATCACTGTATTTCACAACTTTAGGGGAAACCCCCAAAGGGGTACCCTAAACTAAGACCCTCCCTATAAAATATAACTTTTATTTGGTGCGAGTTCAAATATGGATTGATACATATATAAACACTGTGTAATTAGTAAATTGTCCACTAGGTGTCAGGACCACACTACAATTTAAAACCACAGCCTATCTCGTATGTAACCTGTATAAAAACCATTCTGCTTATAAGGAAGGTGCATTATTATAGTAAGGCCCCTCTAGCTTAGAACAATTAAAGGGGTTATCCAAAAAAAAACATATATATATATATATATATATATATATATATATATATATCTCAACTGGCTCTAGAAAGTTGAACAGATTTGTAAATTACTTCTATAAAAAAATCTTAATTCCTTTCAGTACTTATGAGCTGCTGAAGTTGAGTTGTTCTTTTCTGTCTAAGTGCTCTCTGATGACACCTGTCTCGGGAACTGTCCAGAGTAGAAGCAAATCCTCATAGCAAACCTCTTCTACTCTGTGCAGTTCCCGAGACAAGCAAAGATGTCAGCAGAGAGCACCGTTGTCAGACAGAAAAGAACAACTCAACTTCAGCAGCTGATAATTATTGGAAGGATTAAGATTTTTTAATAGAAGTAATTTACAAATCTGTTCAACTTTCTGGAGCCAGTTGATAAAAAAAAAAAAAAAAAAAAAAAAGTTTTTCCTGGAATACCCCTTTAATGGTTGTATGGAGTATGACTGAAAGGCTGCTGATTAAAACTACCATTTAGCCAGGAACAAAATGTTCCAGATGCTGGGCCGGTGGAGTTTCCCTTTAATCTTAGCCAAAAGGCAACGAAACAGTCCAAAACAGTACAAGATATTCCATCTTTGGTGATCAGGTATTGAGGTAAGCCTTGGGCAGTATGTTTCCTCTTGTGTGGTCTGCAGCTGGCATCAAAGATCCCTGGTAAAAGGTATTAGCTCGCCTTTAAAGGGGCACTCCGGTGGAATTGTTATTTTTTTTAATCAACTGGTGCCAGAAAGTTAAACAGATTTGTAAATTACTTCTATTAAAAAAAAATCTTAATCCTTCCAATACTTATTAGCTGCTGAATACTAGAGAGGAAATTCTTTTCTTTTTGGAACACAGAGCTCTCTGCTGTCATCACGAGCACAGTGCTCTCTGCTGACACCTCTGTCCATTTTCAGAACTGTGAGTAGGAGAAAATCCCCAAAGCAAACATATGCTGCTCTGGACAGTTCCTAAAGTGGACAGAGATGTCAGCAGAGAGCACTGTGGTCACTGTGGCCTTTGTAGTATTCAGCAGCTAATAAGTACTGAAAGCATTCAGATTTTTTTTTAATAGAAGTAATTTATAAATCTGTTTAACTTTTTGGCTCCAGTTGATTATTTTTTTTTTAAAGTACCTGTTTAAAAGGGAAAAAACTTGTCTTAGGCTGCATTCACACCACGTTTTGTACATACGGGTGCCGGATCTGGCGGGGGAGGGGCAAACCGGGGGCTCCCGTACCCCGGCCGGATCAGCCTGTGACTCCATTTATTTTAATGAGCCGACTGGTGTCAAACGGTGACTCCGGTCGGCTCAGTTTTGACTCGTATGCGGTTTTGGACCGGACCTAAAACCGTAGTATACTACGGTTTTAGGTCCGGTCCAAAACCGCATACGGGTCAAAACTGAGCCGACCGCAGTCACCGTTTGACACCGGTCGGCTCATTAAAATAAATGGAGTCACGGGCTGATCCGGCCGGGGTACGGGAGCCCCCGGTTTGCCCCTCCCCCACCAGATCCGGCACCCGTATGTACAAAACGTGGTGTGAATGCAGCCTAACACTGGTCAAACACATGACTAAGAGGACTTTGGCTTTGGCCATTTATCCCGATCCCCTATACACAGGTCTACTTGGCTTGATGTGTGAATGTGCATTTCTGCCTCTTTGGACATATTTCATGATCGTATTCAATTGTTGCTAAAGTTCACTCAATTTTTTATTATTTTTATTTTTTTCTCCTTTTTTAGGTCCTCTCTCTCCCCCATCTCTGATCCTTTCCTCCTCCATTCGCCCAGTCAATGGCACCAGCCTGAATCTGAGGTGTAATCCAGGATCCCAGACGGTCCACAGTATCTACTTCTATCGAGATGAGGCGCTATTGTCCTGCAGTTCGTCACATCTGTCATGTAACAGTTCTAGCGCCTTCCTTTACTTTAACCCCATCCTGGCCATTGACAAAGGAAATTACAGCTGTGGCATTGAAAATCCTGTAAGCAGCAACAGGAGCTCCAGCCGCTACCTGGATGTTTCAGGTAAGAATATCTGTATATATTATTACAGTACAGTGACCCCTCCCCCGACCTACGATGGCCCCGACTTACGATCATTTCAGCATACGATGGCCTCTCAGAGACAGCATCAACATACGATGCTTTTGTATGTCGGGGCCATCGCATAAACGGCTATCCGGCAGCACAGACTGCTTCAGCTGCCACCTGATAGACGTTTACGGTGCCCCGTGTGGTCCGCTGACGATCACTTACCTGTCCTCGGGGCTCCGGCGCGTCCTCTTCAGGATCTCCTGCATCGTCGGCGCTCTCCATCGTCGTCATCACGTCGCTGCGCACGGCGTCCCGTCATCCAAAAGGAGCGGCGTGCATAGCGACGTGACGGCGGCAACGGAGAGCGAGGATGCCGGGGAAGCAGAGGCCTTGCCGGAGCATCAGGGACACCCCGGGGACGCGGCGACAGCGATGGAAGGCGACATCCCGGGCAGCGGTGACGAGTGGTGATGGTCCGGAGCGGCGGGGACACGTGAGTACAACTTCCTCTAACAGTGGTCTTCAACCTGCAGACCTCCAGATGTTGCAAAACTACAACTCCCAGCATTCCCGGACAGCCGTTGGCTGTCCGGGCATGCTGGGTGTTGTAGTTTTGCAACATCTGGAGGTCCGCAGGTTGTAGACCACTGTCCTATACTTTACATTGCACGGATCCCTCAACATACGATGGTTTCAACAAACAATGGTCCATTTGGAAGGGATTACCATCGTATGTTGAGGGACCACTGTAGTTTATTTGCAACAGTCCTGATGTTAAAGGGGTACTCCGGTGGAAAACTTTTTTTTTTTTTTAACGGGCGATAACGGGTTAAAACGGCTATTGGAAAAATCCCATAGACTATAATGGGATTTTCTAATGGCCGATTTTCAAGATTTTTATGACGGACGTTCATTACGGATGAATTTTTATAGTGTGAAAGGGGCCTAAGTGCCATCGAAGACTGAAATACCCGATGCCAAAATTGCAGTTTTTCGGTCACCTTGCATCCCAAAAAACATGGATTAAATAGTGATCTCAAAGTAGCATCCATCCCGCAATTGTATCTAAAAAAAAAACTTCATATCACCTTGAAAAAAAAGCAACTCACAGCTCAATAGACAGAAAAATAAAAAAAAGATTCAGGGGTCAGAAATGGGCGAAGCAAATTTGGTATCGCAGTAAGGCCATGTTCACACATCGGAATTTCTGTGCAGAATTCCGCATTGGATTCAATGGGATTCTACTGCGTTGTGCACACCTAGGCACACATCTGGGGCGGAAATTCTGATTCCGGTGTCCCGCTCTCTCTGCGGACTCGGCACAGAATGCATTGCTGTCTATGAATGGCGCCTTACCATGCAGTCCTAGCGTTGGCATTTTATGCCGGCGGCCGCAGTCTACAGAATGTCCGCACTGAGAGTTTCTGTGGGGACATTCTGCCGTGTGAACCCGGCCTTAAAGGGGTACTCCGTCCCTAGACATCTTATCCCCTATCCAAAGGATAGCAGATAAGATGTCTGATCGTGGGGATCCCACAGCTGGGACCCCCGCGATCTCTGTGCAGCACCCGATGTTCGTCTCGGCCACGCCCATCGTGATGTTAGGTTACAGCCCCTCAATGCAAGTCTATGGGAGGGGACTTGGCAGACAAAAATAAAGATTTTGTTTTAAAAAAAAAAAAAGTATAATTTATTCTGCAAAAATTAAGCCATTATACAGCTCAATGGATGTAAAAGTTAAAAAGTTCTGGCTTTTTAAAAAAAACGGTATTGCCAAAAATCAGTCCGGTGGAAAGGGTTAAAGGAGTACTCCGGTGGAAAACTTTTTATTTTTATTATTTTTTTTTTTTTAAATCAACTGGTGACAGAAAGTGAAATAGATTAGTAAATTACTTCTATATTACTTCTATTAAAAAAATCTTAATCCTTCCAGTACTTATTAGCAGCTGAATACTACAGAGGAAATTATTTATTTTTTTGGAACACAGAGCTGTCTGCTGACATCAAGAGCACAGTGCTCTCTGCTGACATCTCTGTCGATTTTAAGAACTGTCCAGAGTAGAAGAAAATCCCCATAACAAACATATGCTGCTCTGGACAGTTCCTAAAATAGACAGAGGTGTCAGCAGAGAGCACTCTGCTCGTGATGTCAGCAGAGAGCTCTGTGTTCCAAATAGAAAATAATTTCCTCTGTAGTATTCAGCAGTTAATAAGTACTGGAAGGATTAAGATTTTTTTAATAGAAGTAATTTACTAATCTGTTTAACTTTCTGGCACCAGTTAATTAAAAAAAAATAAAAAAATAAAATAAAGTTTTCCACCAGAGTACCACTTTAAAAAGCTCTGGCTTTTTGAAGGCCAGTTTGAAAAAGTGAAAAAAAAAAAAAAAAAATGCTATTACCAAAAATCAGTCCGGTGGAAGGGGTTAACCAAGACTAAATGTAAAGATATTTTTTATTTTAGATGAATTGGTACAATGAAGAGATAAGCTGTAGCCCTTTGATTCCTTGTATATATGTCTTATGCTCTGCCTTTCAGTTAACGTGTCTGCGGTGACTCTACGCAGCAACACCACCCGCCCGGTCACTGCCGAGAAGGAGGCGGTCGCTCTTACTTGTTCTTCCTATGGCACAGAAGTCACTTACAACTGGACGTTAAAGGGGTCCCCATTGCCTGAAAACCCCCGATATAGGCTTATTGATCATGGCAGCACTCTCGTGATTAGTCCCGTCTTGAAAAGCGATCAAGGAGAGTTCACTTGCAGAGTCTCCAACTATTTGAACACTCAACAAAGCAACCCCCTAAATCTAACATGTGAGTGCACCTTCCGATGACATAAACCTTAAAGGGGCACTCCACTGGAAAACATTTTATTTTTTTTAAATCAGCTGGTGCCAGAAAGTTAAACAGATTTGTAAATTACTTTTAATTAAAAAAAAATATTAATCCTTCCAGTACTTATCAGCTGCTGTATGCTCCACAGGGAGTTCTTTTCTTTTTGAATGTCCTTTCTGTCTGACCACAGCGCTCTCTGCTGACACCTCTTTCCATTTTAGGAACTGTCCAGAGCAGGAGAGATTTGCTATGGGGATTTGCTCCTACTCTGGACAGTTCCTGACATGGACAGAGGTGTCAGCAGAGAACGCTGTGGTCGTGACAGAAAAGAGATCCAAAAAGAAAAGCATTTCTTCTGTAGTATAATGCCGATAATAAGTACTGGAAGGATTAAGATTTTTTTTTTTTTTAATAGAAGTCATTTACAAATCTCAACAAAGTATAAGGAATGAAGATAATGCACTCACCGCTGATCACGATGCAAGAAATTTTTCAGGCTTTATTTCCAATGGAATACAAAAAGCTTCGGTAGACAAGACAGGTACACAGGGAGCTCAGGTGTTGCAGGTGAGGCGGGGGCGTGACGGAGGGACGGCAACTAGTTTCGCGCTCGAGCGCGAAACAGATTAATTTACAAATCTGTTTAACTTTCTGGCATCAGTTGATTAAAAAAAATAATAAGTTTTCCACCGGAGTACCCCTTTAACGTAATTCTTTCCATCAACAGGGTCTCCAGATGGAAACGTTGTGTGCGGGGCAGAGCGTTCAGAACCCAGTGTCCAGTTGTACTGTCTATGGCCCGGAGCTTATCCGCCTGCTGTTGTAAATCTGATGTACCATAACGTTAATCAAAGCGGATTGGATACAGTCACAACTGAAGTGCCATACTACCAGTTCTCTCTCGGAAGGCAGCTGTCCTGCAGCGGAAGCCATGGTGGATCCACTGAAGTGTGCTCACTATTAATTGGTAAGAACTGAAGAAGACACCGCGATTGATTGAAATGGATGGCAACCTAATTAGGGTTCCTTCACACGCTATTACTACCGTGTTCCCCCGAAAATACACCCTACCCCCAAAATAAGCCCTAGCTGGATTATCGGGGTGGGCTGCAATATAAGCCCTACCCCAACTGGCGGACCGTGGTCCAGATCCGGACCGCGGCCGCCAGTGATGCTCCTCACTCCACACTGCTACAGCCCCCCATCCTCCACACTCCTGCAGCCCCCCATGAATAAATAAGCCCTACCCTGAAAATAAGCCCTAGTGTGTTTTTTGTGACTAAAATTAATATAAGACCCGGTCTTATTTTCAGGGAAACACGGTAGCAGCAGGTTTCCCGCTGCGGGAATCCTGCTGCGAGTTACTCCACCATTGATTTAAATGGGTCCACCGACAGTCCGCAATAGTGTCAAATTTGCGGATTGTACCCGGACCCATTCAAATGAATGGTAGTGTTACTCGCGGCGGGTCTCCAGAGGCGGGAAACCCGCTGCTATTTACTAGCATGTGAACGCACCCTCAGGGGTCAGAGTCAGCATATGCAGGATAGAAGAGATCCCCCTGACACACAGTGCCGCAAATGATACTTCCTGTATTTGAAACAATTACGAGGTTTTTTATGCATAAAAATAGAAATAACGAGAGGCCACTCACCGCTTCCGCGCTCCAATAGACTTCACTTTATTCATAGTGCATTAAAAAACGCCAGCAGGACAGGACAAGACGCCTGGGTGGCGCTGCAAAGTGGCATCATTAGGAATGGAGTAGACAGATCCAGTTAAAAGTTCTGGTGGGGCAGAGAGCCATTAGAATCACATACCCTTGTAAAACCCAAAGCTGCTTTAGGCCTGCAGCCACCAAGAGGTCAGGAGCGGCTAAGGATATCAGTGTTTCATTTCAGCACAGATGGTGCGATGATGACTTGGGGGAGGGGGGGGAGGTGAGATTATTGAAGGGGTGCACAAAATAGGGGCCTGACTACTATGTGGGGTCATAAAAAGGGCCTTAAAGGGGATAAGATGTCTGATTGTGGGGTTTCCATATTGGCTGCAGCACCCCAGACATCCGATGCACAGAGCGAACTCTGCTTCATGCCAGATGACTGGCGATGCGGGTGCGGAGGCTTGTGACGTCATGATCACGCCCGCTCGTGACACCAAGACCACGCCCTCTCAATGCAAGTCTATGGGAGGGGGCGTGATGGCTGTCACGCCCCCTCCCATAGACTTGCATTGAGGGGACGTGGCCGTGACGGCTGTCACGCCCCCTCCCATAGACTTGCATTGAGGGGACGTGGCCGTGACGTCACGAGCCTCCGGACACTCTAAACGAATGCTGGGTGCAGCAGGGAGATTTCGGAGGTCCCCAATGGCGGGACTCCTGCGATCAGACATCTTATCCCCTATCCTTTGGATAGGGGTTAAGATTCTAGGGGCGGAGTACCCCTTTAACTACTTTTTGGGGAACACAAAAACTAGCCCATTGGACTCTAGCTATGGCCCAGCCTACAACTAAATTTTTAACTAATCAGATTCATGAGAATGATGGTAGCCCTTATAGTGATATTGTGATACTGACCAATGGTGTACACAAGAGTAGCTCCTATAGTTCAGTTAACTCCGGTGAACCAGTGAAGTCCGCAAGATCATCTACGATGTCCTATTTCCTCAGATATACCAAAATCCTCTGGGTTCATCAATGAAAGCCTGAAAACAGCCAACAAGGGGAACAGCGCTGTTCTTTCAGTTAGTCTAAACAGCAGTGAAGCTCGGGCCGCCCAGATCTTCCCTGCAACCTTCTCATGGTTTCGCCTTAACCCATCATCACGATCCGAAATCATCCCCTCAGAAAGTATCTCCATCATCTCCAATGACTACTCGTCGTTTCTGATCGTACATTCCATGAGCGAGGAGTTTAATGGACAGTACACGTGCAAAGCCCAGAATCCCATGGGAAGCAGTTACTTTACATTCATTCTCGATGTAAAGAAGGAAGAAGGTAAGAGAACTCTATAACAGGTCTAGATGTGGCGTTATAGTTATTTTCCGTTTAAAGGGGATACTCCAGGGAAGTACATATGAAAAGAAAAAGCTCCAAAGCCACCACACTTCCTGGATATGTTCCCTGTAAATGATCTTACCTGATATGCATGGCTCCTGTGGCCCCTGCTGTCTTCTCTGGCTGATTGATATTCTTTGCCATCCTTTTCTCCTCTTCAGCATGAATGATACATTTCCCAGCAGCCATTGCAGCTCTGCTCTCACTGCTGTTCAGCTCCCTCTCTGAGAGCAGCCATAATCCTCCGGCTCTGTGAGTAGAGAGATTCAGTGTCTGATGGGCTGGGGCTGCACCACACCTCCCACCTAAAGGGAGCATAATTAATCAGTGCAGTGCAGAAACCATGTGGTCTGTGTCTCTCAGGAGAGAGGGGGAGGGCTGCTTTCAGAGAGGGACTTGGACAGAGACACGGTAGATGGCAGGATGACGTATTTTCCTCACTCCCTGCAGGGGATACTGCTCTTTATAGCTAATTAATGACATTTAGACTATTAAATAGGTTGGTAAGAAGGTTCGGATAGGCTATGTGTTTAGTTCCCCGGAATACCCCGTTAATATATTAAAAGGGTTCACTAAACATAACTTATTATCTGTCGATGGGAGATCCGTATTTGAATAGTAGGGGTCTGACATCTGGGATGCCCACTGGTCACGAAAACAGGAGTTTTTTGTACCCTGATTGAGTGAAGTAGTAGCTGCTACATTATTAAATCACTTTTTGAGTGCCGAAGATACCCAAGTGCTATACTTGTCTCTTTTTGGATTCTGGCCCATCAGATACTTATCGTTAATCCTGTGGATAGGTGATCAGTAAGGCTTCTACACCAGAAGGGGAAGGGGTATACATCAGGCAACTCCTCAACAGATACCTTTGCTGTATAGTTATGCAACTTTTTGGAATCCATCATAGATTTACACCCATGTTGAAAAAAAGGAATGCTATATGTTTTGATAATTAAAAAAAAAAAAGTTTTTATTTGGGTAGGGTCACACGTACCCAGCGTATTTTACACTGCGGATCCGCCGATACGGATCCGCCAATGACGACCCTAGAGTGAACCCCCTGTCTGTGCCCGTGTGCCTGCTCGTAGCAGCGGATTGCTGCACACACAGGAATCTGCGCGACTGTAGTAAATTGCGCATGCGCAGTTTTGACTCAGACATCGCGCCTGCTCCTCTTCTTCCAAAGCTAGGCAGAGATCCGTTACGTGGGACCAACAAACCCCCCCAAAAAAAAGACATTGGGGAACAACAACCCTAGACAACATAGGCAGGTGCTGTCAGAAGTGCCAACAGTGTGTGCTCGGACTATCAGTATGGAAAGACCAGGATCAGAGTAGGAGCAGAGCGTCTATTAAGTAATGGGTGATAGTCCAAGGACATCAAGGGCTCCAATAGTAGGTTGGAGGACAGGACAAACAGCAAAAAAGAAAACAAGGACCATAAGTCCCAAGTACAGTGCCCAAAACACACAAACTCACACACACACGTACACACAGCATACAAGCACATGTTTTTTAAATTTTTATCTATGGCAGTGTTTCCCAACCAGGGCGTCTGCAGCTGTTGTAAAACTACAATTCCCAGCATGCCCGGACAGCCAATGGACTCAGGTTACAATATTTTGACCATTACAGTGGTCTTTTCTGAAACCAGACCCAACATACAATACAGTGGATAGTGTTGTCGCGAACATAACATTTTCGGTTCACGAACGGCGAACGCGAACTTCCGCAAATGTTCGCGAACCGGGCGAACCGCCATTGACTTCAATGGGCAGGCGAATTTTAAAACTCACAGGGACTCTTTCTGGGCACAATAGTGATTTAAAAGTTGTTTCAAGGGGACTAAGACCTGGACTGTGGCGTGCTGGAGGGGGATCCATGGCAAAACTCCCTTGGAAAATTACATGGTTGATGCAGAGTCTGGTTTTAATCCATAAAGGGCATAAATCACCCAACATTCCTAAATGGTTTGGAATAACGTGCTTTAGCCCCCTTTAGGCAGCACATAGAGCCCCCCTTTAGGCATCACATAGTTAGATCCCCCCTTTAGGCAGCACATAGATTCCCCCATATTAGGCAGCCCATAGTTAGAGCCCCCCTTTAGGCAGCACATAGGTAGAGCCTCCCTTTAGGCAGCATATAGAGCTCCCTTTAGGCAGCACATAGTTAGATCCCCTCTTTAGGCATCACATAGTTAGATCCCCCCTTTAGGCAGCACATAGATTCCCCCATGTTAGGCAGCACATAGTCAGAGCCCCCCTTTAGGCAGCACATAGAGCCCCCCTTTAGGCAGCACATAGATTCCCCCAAGTTATGATCTCAACATACAATGGTCTCAACATACAATGGTCGACATGGGACAAATTAATATTGTAAATTGAGGGACCACTGTACATTGAGCTAGTGGCACTGGGCAGGCATTACAGAAGCAATTTTGGGACCCCAGCTGCATAGAAATGCTGGTGGTTTAGTGTCCCAAAACTAGGTGACATGTTCTTTTCGAGGACATGGTGTCACGTTACTTACTACCAAGTTCTATACAGCCCAACATGTGTTAGTCTTGGTTCTGCAAGCAATGGAGGTTCCAGACAACACAGATAAGTGTAGATCTCGTCGTGCGAAGCCGCTTCGCCCCTATGTAGCCTTCAATTTAGTTTCAGTTTGGTTTGAGCTGAAGACCTGAGTAACCTGGGACATACTGGTTGCTGTAGATATACTGGTTGAAATCCACATTGAAAAGCTTGTACTTGTCAGGCAACAGTATAGTATGACTGAGCAGTTCACACCAACATTGTTCGACACCATGCAACACTAGTTTTACTGTATAGTTACCATTCCCATCTGTCTTTAATACTCACTAGAATAAATGAAATAAGACAGAGGGCTCCTCATGGACTTAAAGGGGTACTGCAGTGTAGGACAACGTATCCCCTATCCAAAGAATAGGAGATAAGTGTGTGATCTTGGGGGTTGGGGGGGGAGTCCCCCGCGATCTCCTGTCTAGCTCTCCTTGAGTGATCTCCGCTCTGTGCATGGAGACTGTTAACCCCCACATGATGCTGTGGTCAACACTCCATGTATCTCTATTGGGGAGCCGGAAATGCACGAACGCTGTATCTCCGCCTCTCCTTTAGAAATGCATGGAGTGTCGGCCACCTACCACTTCGTACTGTGGTCGACACAGCACCTTTCGTGGAGAGAGCCGAAGCATCATGCAGGAGATCATGGGAGTCCCAGCAGCCAGACCCCCCATGATCAGACACATCCCCTATCCTTGGATAACGGATAAATTGTCGTAAACTGCAGTACTCCTTTTAAAGGGGTACTCCACTGGAAAACATTTTTTTTTTAAATCAACTGGTGCCAGAAAGTTTAACATATTTGTAAATTACTTCTATTTAAAAATCTTAATCCTTCCAGTACTTATCAGCTGCTGTATGTTTTAGAGGAAGTTCTTTTCTTTTTGAATATCCTTTCTGTCTGACCATAGTGCTCTCTGCTGACACCTCTGTCCATTTTAGGAATTGTCCAGAGTAGGAGCAAATCCCCATAGCAAACCTCTCCTGCTCTGGACTGTTCCTAAAATGGACAGAGGTGTCAGCAGAGAGCACTGTGGTCAGACAGAAAGGAAATTCAAAAATAAAAACTTCCTCTGGAGCATACAGCAGCTGATAAGTACTGGAAGGATTAAGATTTTTAAATAGAAATAATTTACTAATCTGTTAAACTTTCTGGCGCCAGTTGATTTAAAAAAAAATGTTTTCCAGTGGAGTACCCCTTTAATATGGACTATCTTTGGTAGACATGTGCAGAACCAAAAATGTCGTTATTTTCGTTATGTTCGTTTTTGTTTTTTAAAAATTTTCGGTTCTGTGAATATTCGGAATGCTGTGCATTCGTCATATTCGGTTTTCGGATGCATCCGCGAAAATCTTTTTCGTTTTCGGATGCATTCGTTAAAAAACAGATGCATTCGTTGAAAACAACGAATGCATTCGTTAATTCTGATTTTTGGTTCTGCACATGTCTAGTGATCCCTCAACATACGATGGTAATTCGTATGTTGAGGGATTTGTGCAATGTAAAAAAGTAAAGTCCTACCCCCTGTCCCCGCTGCTCCCGATGGTGTCCCCGGGCCTCCGCTGGGCTTTCCTGGTCCTCTTTGGTACTCCGCTGGGCTCTGCTGGGCTCTCCTGGTCTTCTCCGGTCCTCCGTTGTCTGCCGCAAGGCCTTACTAGGCCTCCGTAGCGACGTCATCAAGTCACTGCCGCACGATGTTCCTGTTGGATGACGGGACGGCGTGCGCGACAGCGTCATGATGACGTCAGAGGGAGACCCGTATGAAGGCCCCGGACCAGCCCAGGACCCACCGGAGGAAGGCCCCGGACCAGCCCAGGACCCACCGGAGGAAGGCCCGGAGCAGCGCGGAAAGGTGAGTTAACCTGCCCGGGCTGCTTCAACTGCTATCCGACAGCAGCTTAAGCATTATGCGCTGCCGGATAGCAGTTGATACATGGCCCCGACATTTGGTATACTGATAACGAATACATTCGTTGTTCATTAACATGCATATTCGTTATGCGTTAGGTAACGAATGCATTCGTTAACTGTATATTCGTATTCGTATGCTTTTTCGGGATTTTGTAATTTTTTTTTCGTGCATTCTTTTCGTAACGAACATCCGAAAATGGGAAAATTTGTTTCGTTCCGTGTTCGTTACGAAACAAATTGCACATGTCTACTGTTTGGGACAGGATCCTCAGAACCATAAAAGCCCTGCTGTCGCATTGCCCAACTTCCAAACTACCTCCTCTGCAGCTCATTTAAGCAGTTTTTCCTAATTAAAACGAAACAAAAACTATTAAAAAAAAGTTATTGAAAAGAGCCTCACCACAAAAATGTGTTTGGCAACCCAACACATAAAAAAAAAATGAGGGCTGTCAAACCACTGTGAGCTCAGAATCTCTAAAAGTGTCGGTTTGTTTCAGATCAAAACATTCTGGTTTTTAAGGGGTTAAAGGTGGATTCCAGCCGAAGGCATTTATCGCATGTCCACAGCTGTTATAAAAACTTCCTACCGCATAATGGATCACAGACAGAGAAAACTAATACTTGTGTTCTTTTTTTGTTGTTGTTTTTTCTTTAACTCTCTACAATCCAGAAGGTAGTTAAACTCTAACCTAATGCTTTCTTGTGTTATGTTATTTCTACAGAAACTCTCTCGGCAGGTGCTACAGCGGGGATAGTAATTGGCTGTATCGCGGCTGTGGCGTTGGTCGCTCTTGTCATAGTCCTTATCATCCGGACACGCAGGACAAGCAGTGGAAAAGAAATTAGTAAGATGAATGGCAAAGAATAGCAAATAATAATTTAGTAAGCATGCAGTGTCCCACTGGGATTGCCGTGGGGCCTGCGTTTGGGTGTCGTATGTGATTTAGCATTCCATGTTTGTTTTATACTAATTTTCACTGTTTTATAATGATTTATACTATTGTGCCATTGTAACTGTGATGTACCAGGTAAGGCTAAGAACACTAAAGGCTAGGTTACACACACACACAGCTAAGGAACTTTTAGAAGGAAGGAGCTCAATCTTGTCTAGCCTCTCTACTGAGAGGAAGTTCAGTTTATTGTAGACTGAGTAATCTATTGCAGCCTGTGAGAGAAGAGTAGACCAGGACAGCCTGGAGTAAAGTCAGCTCCTGCTAAGAATTTTGTCTTGGACACCATCCAATGAGCAAGAGCTGTATAGCTACATACTGGGACCAAAGTGGGCTTTTGGCCAGGCCTAGTTTGGCTTCTAAATCACAAATCTTCAAGATCCTACCCCCACCAATGGAAATTGCAGTACTGGTGAGATAAGTGAATGCACTTTTCCACCTCTGAGCTCTGCCATGATCAAGTAACTACAAGAGAAACTGTGAGTTAAGCAGTTTACAGTCTGTTTTAGGGAAAAATGTAATAGGACTAGTAACAAGGGCTAGAGTAAAGAATGAAAAGTACCATCCGTACTCGTTCTGGGATGTTGTAATCTTCAAAAAGTATTTGCTAGAATCTGAATACACCAGGTATGACCCTGTCTTAGACACTTCGATGTATAGATAATACAGGGGTAAGCAGAGACGTGCACAGGTTGACTAGAAAGGGGGGCTTGAGCCCCTGCCCTTTTGATGTTCCTCCTATAAGTGTCCTGAGAAGTCTGGCATCATTATGTGGGCATTTATATAAATAATTATAAAAAGTAGCTTCTTTTTTTTCTTTTAAGTTTAGCCTCTGTTCCCAGAATGTCTGTGTACGTCCCTGGTGCAAATACTCCGGGCAGCATGACAGACTCACACAATGCCCGATAGACACCACTGACTTATAATGGGGTCTTTGTGGGTTCCATCATGGTGTCTGTCATGTCAATGCCAAGAATAGTAATGTATACTGCACTATTCTTCCTGCCAAACCTGTTGAAACTGCCAATAAAAGCTTTGATTGAAGCTGCATCACCACATTGAGAGGAGGCAGCCCTGGGAATAATATGAATAATGTAATTTTTATCAAGGCAGTAAAAAAAAAAAAAATATTAAAATACTGAAACTATTAAAATTCTGCATGCAGTAATAAAAGCAACAGCTGCCATTACTGAATCATCTATAAGATAAGGCCATCAAATTAACTTTCTGCTGTCTTGGTGTTAGAAAAATAGCCGCAGGGAAGGGAGGGGAGGGGGGGTGGGGGGGATGGTTACATTCAAGCTAAAAAAAATGGGCATGGGGAGAAAAACTTTGGAGGCCAGTTCACTTAGACAGGAGCAGGAAAGAAGAGCACATAAAAGTTAGTTTCCAATGGAAGATCAAATAGGCTATGTACAAGTACAGGGGGGGAAATTTTTGCAAGCAGTTAGAGTACCTCTCACCAAATCAAACCTTTAATATAGTGTTCCTTGTGTAATTAGCAGACACTTTACCATTCACTTGCTTTTAAAATTATAAACATAAATATGTTCAAAATGTTACAGAAAAAACAGCCACTAGGTGGCTCTGTTCTGTTCCCTGCTGCAATTAATACAGTGAGTTTGGTCTCCTCCCAACCTTGCAGGAGACTAAACTCAGGAAGTGCTTCACTGCACTGAGCTTGATTGGCAGCTGCACAGAGCCTCACTGAAAGCTGCACAGAGCCTCACTGAAAGCTGCACAGAGCCTTACTGAAAGCTGCACAGAGCCTCATTGAAAGCTGCATAGAGCCTGAGGTCTTCAATTCATCACAGCACTACAACGATGTGAGGGTGGAAGTGGTCCCCCCGCAGGCTTCAGTGATGTCATGCCTTCTGGGAAACACCCACTTTCTCCTGCTGGGAGATTGCACTTTGTGAGCAAGAAGAATGGTAAGATACACAGCTTTTTAGAGCTCTGTACTTTTTCTTTTTAAGGGTATGAGGAGTGTTAGGAGTACTTAGGGAACATAGCCTGCGTTATTTTTAAAAGTTTACTTGGTGACAGGTACTCTTTAAAATTATCCAGTCGTTTCATAAACCACAGGAAAAGGTAGATCTCAAAATAACTTTCCTTTTTGCATATGAGAAGTATCTTCTAGCGTATAACTTCTAGGGGTGATAAATCAGTTCACACCTCTTACACTTGAAGAGGTAAATTTGGAAACACAGTCCAAATAATTACTCTGCTACTACGGTAGTAGACATGTGGTACTGATTTTGTGCACTACAATGCCTTATAGTAGGGAGTAGGGCTGTGAGGATCGTGGCATGGAAGTCATGTAGCACTAGCTCTGGCTGGAGGACCACTAGGAGGTCAGTAATTGATCTCCCTTCTAACTTTACACATTTCTCTTCCTCTCTGAGACGGACAACCTTAGAGATGTCACAGAAGTGTGGACCAGCTTGTGGGTGTAAATATACTTCACGTGATGCCAAGAGGATTGACTGTGAAGGACCTAAGCTGACTAGACTTAAAGGAGTAGTGGAGTGAAAGATAACTTATCCCCTATCCAAAGGATAGGGGATAAGTTATAGATCGCAGGGGGTCTGACCACTGGTCGAATCCCCCCCCCCCCCCCCGCGATCTATAGCTTGTCCCCTATTCAAAGGATAGGGGCTAAGTTATTTTTCACTGCACTACTCCTTTAAGCTTTACCTGGATGTTGCCCTGGAAAAGCCGGGACTAACTAACTTTATTTCTAGGAAGCGAGCGGACAAAGAGAAACTCACAGAAGCTGATTTCTCTTTCCTGGCAAGACCAGACTACCCTGACTAAGTTTGTTTCATCCCTTTGGGGTGCGAGGGTTGATCTTGGGCACTGTTCCCACAGGTTTTCTAGTTATTTCTATGAAAAGCCTGTGTAATGAGTAATACTGAAATAAAAAAGAGAACAAGGATGCGCTCCGTAGTGTGACACCAAGGGATAAAATAGGTAACGCACTGTGTGGATTGCGCTTACCAAAGGAGGTTGGACTACGTCCAAGTACAACCGTGGATAAAGGTGCAATACAGGGCGGTCTCTGCAGCTACTCCACGCCGATAAAATCCAAATAAAACCAATTTCTCCAATCAACAGGGCGGGATGAACAGGAGTGCTGAGACCAGGTACTAGGGTGAAAAGATTTATTTCCCACAATGCAACGCAGCGTTTCGCACTGACCCGCTTCCTCAGGCATGAGGCTGAGGAAGCGCGTCACCGCGAAACGCTGGGTTGCATTGTGGGAAATAAATCTTTTCACCCTAGTACCTGGTCTCAGCACTCCAGTTCATCCCGCCCTGTTGCTTGGAGAAATTGGTTTTAATGAGGAATACGTAAGACCTACCTCTCATATGCATACAATCCACCAAAGGAGGCAGCAGAGGTAATGTAAACATTTGCAGATATGCTAAACTACAGTATAGGCACATGGAAAGTATACAAAGCAATACAATACATATTCTGACTCACAGTACTTATACTGGATTATACGCACTGTAAGAAATCTACTGTCTCACAACAACAATGCACTGCAGCAACATATTGCCTATTTCCTAGAATCAGCTCAGTAACACATCTGCTGTCTTTTTCAGATGATTTTCCAGCAAGACCAACCAACCACTATGTCCAACCAACAACACAGGGATCAACAACACAGGGATCAACAACACAGAGACCAACAACACAGAGACCAACAACACAGAGACCACAACCAAGACAGGTATGTTATGTTTACCAGTAAGATAGCACAATTACGAGATTAGTAGAGATAGAGGGTCAGGTAACGTTATTGAGAACCAGGGGCAAAGCTAGGTCTTCAAGAGACCTCGGGCTAGAGCCCATAAACCATCCGCGCCCCTAACCATACCCTTGGCCACACACCCCTCAGCCCTCCAGGCTGCACTTTCTGTGTTTGGACCTCGGTCCAAAGTCATTTTATGAGATGGGGGCAAATGTGCTCTTGAGCTTTTTTAAGCCCAAATAAAACATAGAAAACTTCATATTTTTAAAACAAAGTACCGGTATATTAGAAATATTTTTTATTTACCATAAGGAGCGCAATAGCAAAAATTTGTTGTAATGAGAGTTACCCTTTAAGACTACCAATAACTACTCACAAATACAATACTGTCCTCCCCAACTCTCCTGTGAATGTAAAAGATTGGCGGTGTATACAGTGTATGCATTGACATTGAATCCAGAGAGCACACAGAAGTTTCTCAAGGGTTAGGGTCTAAAAACATAAAATAATGTCTCCACACCCGAACAACATAGTACTACTACAATGACTAGTACCATTATACTGTTATTATACAAAAACACTATACAGAGACCAATTTCACCACTATACAGGGGATGAATAATTGCACCACACCATGACCACTGCCATTAGCCCCCTGCATATAAGATGTGCTAGGTCTTATTTTCAGGGGATGTCTTATTTTTCCATGAAGAAAAATCCATAGTGTACAGTGGATTATCTAGTGAATCCACTGGCACAGAACAGGGGTGAGGCTGGGGGGGGGGGGGGGCAGGGGGGAGTCTAGATAATTCAGTGGGGTTCATGAGTCCCCCCCCCCCCCCTTGCATCCTCCTCCAGGCACCCCTGTGTGTCTGTGCCTCACATTGTCCGCCTCCTGCCCTGCGCAACTCACTCACTGTCGCAGCGCAAGGAGCAGGTGTGATGTGATGGCGTGGGCTCTGGGATGTGATGGCGTGGGCTCTGAGATGTGATGGCGTGGGCTCTGAGATGCGATGGTGTGGGCTCTGGGATGTGATGGCGTGGGCTCTGGGATGTGATGGCGTGGGCTCTGAGATGTGATGGCGTGGGCTCTGGGATGTGATGGCGTGGGCTTTGGGATGTGATGGCGTGGGCTCTGGGATGTGATGGCGTGGGCTCTGAGATGCGATGGCGTGGGCTCTGGGATGTGATGGGGCTCTGGGATGTGATGGGGCTCTGGGATGTGATGGCGTGGGCTCTGAGATGCGATGGCGTGGGCTCTGAGATGCGATGGCGTGGGCTCTGGGATGTGATGGCGTGGGCTCTGGGATGTGATGGCGTGGGCTCTGGGATGTGATGGCGTGGGCTCTGGGATGTGATGGCGTGGGCTCTGGGATGTGATGGCGTGGGCTCTGGGATGTGATGGCGTGGGCTCTGGGATGTGATGGCGTGGGCTCTGGGATGTGATGATGTGGGCTCTGAGATGTGATGGCGTGGGCTCTGGGATGTGATGGTGTGGGCTCTGGGATGTGATGGGGCTCTGGGATGTGATGGCGTGGGCTCTGAGATGCGATGGCGTGGGCTCTGGGATGCGATGGCGTGGGCTCTGGGATGTGATGGCGTGGGCTTTGGGATGTGATGGCGTGGGCTCTGAGATGACAAGTGATGTCCCCCTGTGCAACGTCAGGGGTGTTACTCGTCATCCAGAGAGCCAGCCGCCGCAGCTCACTGGTTGAAAGTGACCGCACACTGCCTGAGCAGCTTTGGCTGCAGCCACTCAGTGAGTTGCGTGGTGGCGCCCGCCACTAAGGTACAGAGAGGTCCAATGTTGATTATTTATTTTCAGCGGGGGCAGGCCTTATATTCGGGGAGGCCGTATATTCGGGGGGAGGTCTTATATTTAGCCAGAATGCAAAAGGAAGTATCGGTCTTATTTTCGGGAGGATGTCTTGTTTTCGGGGAAAGACGGTAGCAAACCTCTCCTGCTCTGGACAGTTCCTGATACGGACAGAGGTGTCAGCAGAGAGCACTGTGGAAAGACTGGAAAGAAATTCAAAAAGAAAAGAACTTTCTGTGGAGCATACAGCAGTTGATAAGTACTGGAAGAGTTAAGATTTTTAAACAGACATAATTCACAAATCTGCTTAACATTCTGGCATCAGTTGATTAAAAAAATATGTTTTCTAGCAGAGTACCTCTTTATGTAAAATGTATTAAAGGGGTACTCCGGTGGAAAATATATATATAGTTTTTTCAACAACTGGTGCCAGAAAGTTAAACAGATTTGTAAATTACTTTTATTAAAAAAAATCTTAACCCTTCCAGTACTTATCAGCTGCTGTATGCTCCAGAGGAAGTTGTGTAGTTGTTTCCAGTCTGACCACAGTGCTCTCTGCTGACACCTCTGTCCATGTCAGGAACTGTCCAGAGTAGGAGAGATTTGCTATGGAGGTTTGCTCCCGCTCTGGACAGTTCCTGACATGAACAGAGGTGTCAGCAGAGAGCAGTGTAGTCAGACAGAAAAGCAACAACTCAACTTTGTGTGGAGCATACAGCAGCTGATAAGTACTGGAAGGGTTAAAAAAAAAATTAATAGAGATGGAAGCGGTTTACCTGCGAAATGAGCTTGTAGCCTTTACCACCGCAGCTCCGGCTGCGGCCTCTTCTCCTACCCTCCCCACCACGGGCCAGCTGTTCCTTACAATGTTGTGGAAATAAAGGATTGCATCAATATAGGTGAGTGAAGAAGCATTATATACTACTGCTACTATGTACAAGAATATATCTACTATAATACTTCTCCTATATACAAGAATATAACTACTATAATACTGCTCCTATATACAAGAATATAACTACTATAATACTGCCAACTATGTACAAGAATATAACTACTATAATACTGCCTCCTATATACAAGAATATAACTACTATAATACTGCTCCTATATACAAGAATATAACTACTATAATACTGCTCCTATATACAAGAATATAACTACTATAATACTGCTCCTATATACAAGAATATAACTACTATAATACTGCTCCTATGTGCAAGAATACATCTACTATAATACTGCTCCTATATACAAGAATATAACTACTATAATACTGCTCCTATATACAAGAATATAACTACTATAATATTTGCTCCTATATACAAGAATATAACTACTATAATACTGCCTCCTATATACAAGAATATAACTACTATAATACTGCTCCTATATACAAGAATATAACTACTGTAATACTGCTCCTATATACAAGAATATAACTACTATAATACTGCTCCTAGATACAAGAATAAAACTACTAGAATACTGCTCCTAGATACAAGAATATAACTACTATAATACTGCTCCTAGATACAAGAATATAACTACTATAATACTGCCCCCTATCTACTATAATACTGCTCCTATATACAAGAATATACAAGTATATAACTACTATAATACTGCTCCTATATACAAGAATATAACTACTATAATACTGCTCCTATATACAACAATATAACTACTATAATACTGCCTCCTGGATACAAGAATATAACTACCATAATACTGCCCCCTATCTACTATAATACTGCTCCTATGTACAAGAATATACAAGTATATAACTACTATAATACTGCTCCTATGTACAAGAATATAACTACTATAATACTGTTCCTATATACAACAATATAACTACTATAATACTGCTCCTATGTACAAGAATATAACTACCATAATACTGCCCCCAATGTACAAGAATAGAACTACTATAATACTGCTCCTATATACAAGAATATAACTACTATAATACTGCTCCTAAATACAAGAATATAACTACTATAATACTGCTCCTATGTACAAGAATATACAAGTATATAACTACTATAATACTGCTCCTATGTACAAGAATATAACTACTATAATACTGCTCCTATATACAAGAATATAACTATTGTCACGATGCCGGCTGGCAGGTAGTGGATCCTCTGTGCCAGAGAGGGATTGGCGTGGACCGTGCTAGTGGACCGGTTCTAAGCCACTACTGGTTTTCACCAGAGCCCGCCGCAAAGCGGGATGGTCTTGCTGCGGCGGTAGTGACCAGGTCGTATCCACTAGCAACGGCTCACCTCTCTGGCTGCTGAAGATAGGCGCGGTACAAGGGAGTAGGCAAAAGCAAGGTCGGACGTAGCAGAAGGTCGGGGCAGGTAGCAAGGATCGTAGTCAGGGGCAATGGCAGAAGGTCTGGAAACACAGGCAAGGAACACACAAGGAACGCTTTCACTGGCACTAAGGCAACAAGATCCGGCAAGGGAGTGCAGGGGAAGTGAGGTGATATAGGGAAGTGCACAGGTGAACACACTAATTGGAACCACTGCGCCAATCAGCGGCGCAGTGGCCCTTTAAATCGCAGAGACCCGGCGCGCGCGCGCCCTAGGGAGCGGGGCCGCGCGCGCCGGGACAGAACAGACGGAGAGCGAGTCAGGTAGGGGAGCCGGGGTGCGCATCGCGAGCGGGCGCTACCCGCATCGCGAATCGCATCCCGGCTGGCAGCGGAATCGCAGCGCCCCGGGTCAGAGGACGTGACCGGAGCGCTGCCGCGGGGAGAGTGAAGCGAGCGCTCCGGGGAGGAGCGGGGACCCGGAGCGCTCGGCGTAACAGTACCCCCCCCCTTGGGTCTCCCCCTCTTCTTAGAGCCTGAGAACCTGAGGAGCAGACTTTTGTCTAGGATGTTGTCCTCAGGTTCCCAGGATCTCTCTTCAGGACCACAACCCTCCCAGTCCACTAAAAAAAAATTTTTCCCTCTGACCTTTTTGGCAGCTAAAATTTCTTTGACCGAGAAGATGTCCGAGGAGCCGGAAACAGGAGTGGGAGGAACAGATTTGGGAGAAAAACGGTTGAGGATGAGTGGTTTGAGAAGAGAGACGTGAAAGGCATTAGGGATACGAAGAGAGGGAGGAAGAAGAAGTTTATAAGAGACAGGATTAATTTGAC
This sequence comes from Hyla sarda, assembly GCF_029499605.1. Lineage (NCBI taxonomy): Eukaryota > Metazoa > Chordata > Amphibia > Anura > Hylidae > Hyla > Hyla sarda. Next base: position 17,790,525 of record NC_079198.1, on the reverse strand, counting down.
ACAAAATTTTGAAAGGACCAAGATAGCGTGGTCCCAACTTGTAGCTAGGGACACGGAAGCGGACATATTTAGCGGAGAGCCATACCTTGTCTCCAGGGGAAAAAACGGGGGGGGCTCTTCTTTTCTTATCCGCGAACTTCTTCATGCGTGATGAAGCCTGTAAGAGAGATTTTTGGGTCTCTCTCCATATGATGGAAAGGTCACGAGAAATTTCATCCACAGCGGGCAGACCAGAGGGCAAGGGAGTAGGGAGGGGGGGAAGAGGGTGACGGCCGTACACCACGAAAAATGGGGATTTGGAGGAAGACTCAGAGACCCTGAAGTTATACGAGAATTCGGCCCATGGGAGGAGATCTGCCCAGTCATCCTGGCGGGAGGAAACAAAATGTCGCAAATAATCACCCAAGATCTGGTTAATCCTTTCTACTTGTCCATTGGACTGGGGATGATATGCAGAAGAAAAATTTAATTTAATCTTGAGTTGTTTACAGAGAGCCCTCCAGAATTTAGACACGAATTGGATGCCTCTATCCGAGACAATCTGCGTAGGCAACCCGTGAAGACGAAAAATGTGTACAAAAAATTGTTTAGCCAACTGAGGCGCAGAAGGAAGACCAGGAAGAGGGATGAAATGTGCCATTTTGGAGAATCGATCAACGACCACCCAAATAACAGTGTTGCCACGGGAAGGGGGTAAATCAGTAATAAAATCCATACCAATCAGAGACCAAGGCTGTTCGGGGACAGGCAGAGGATGAAGAAAACCAGCGGGCTTCTGGCGAGGAGTCTTATCCCGGGCACAGATAGTGCAGGCTCGCACAAAGTCCACAACATCCGTCTCCAGAGTCGGCCACCAATAGAAGCGGGAGATGAGTTGCACAGATTTCTTGATACCCGCATGACCTGCGAGATGGGAGGAGTGACCCCATTTGAGGATTCCGAGGCGTTGGCGAGGAGGAACAAAGGTCTTTCCTGGAGGAGTCTGCCTGATGGAGGCAGGAGAAGTGGAGATCAGGCAGTCAGGTGGAATGATGTGTTGCGGAGAGAGTTCAACTTCTGAGGCATCCGAGGAACGAGAGAGAGCATCGGCCCTAATGTTCTTATCGGCAGGACGAAAGTGAATCTCAAAATTAAATCGGGCAAAGAACAGAGACCACCGGGCCTGGCGAGGATTCAGCCGTTGGGCAGACTGGAGGTAGGAGAGGTTCTTGTGGTCGGTGTAGATAATAACAGGAGAACTTGATCCCTCCAGCAGATGCCTCCATTCCTCAAGTGCTAATTTAATGGCTAGAAGCTCTCGATCCCCGATGGAGTAGTTCCTCTCCGCTGGAGAGAAGGTCCTAGAGAAAAAACCACAAGTGACAGCATGCCCGGAAGAATTTTTTTGTAGAAGAACAGCTCCAGCTCCCACTGAGGAGGCATCAACCTCCAATAGGAAGGGTTTGGAAGGGTCAGGTCTGGAGAGGACGGGAGCCGAAGAAAAGGCAGACTTGAGTCGTTTAAAGGCGTCTTCTGCTTGAGGAGGCCAGGACTTGGGATCAGCATTTTTTTTGGTTAAAGCCACGATAGGAGCCACAATGGTAGAAAAATGTGGAATAAATTGCCTGTAATAATTGGCGAACCCCAAAAAGCGTTGGATAGCACGGAGTCCGGAGGGGCGTGGCCAATCTAAGACGGCAGAGAGTTTGTCTGGATCCATCTGTAGTCCCTGGCCAGAGACCAAATATCCTAGAAAAGGAAGAGATTGGCATTCAAACAGACATTTCTCAATTTTGGCATAGAGTTGGTTGTCACGAAGTCTCTGAAGAACCATACGGACATGCTGGCGGTGTTCTTCTAGATTGGCAGAAAAAATTAGGATATCGTCCAGATATACAACAACACAGGAGTATAACAGATCACGAAAAATTTCATTGACAAAGTCTTGGAAGACGGCAGGGGCGTTGCACAGTCCAAAGGGCATGACCAGATACTCAAAGTGTCCATCTCTGGTGTTAAATGCCGTTTTCCACTCGTCCCCCTCTCTGATGCGGATGAGGTTATAGGCGCCTCTTAAGTCCAATTTAGTGAAGATGTGGGCACCTTGGAGGCGATCAAAGAGTTCAGAGATGAGGGGTAAGGGGTAGCGGTTCTTAACCGTGATTTTATTAAGACCGCGGTAGTCAATGCAAGGACGTAGGGAGCCATCTTTTTTGGACACAAAGAAAAATCCGGCTCCGGCAGGAGAGGAGGATTTACGGATAAAGCCCTTTTTTAGATTCTCCTGGACGTATTCGGACATGGCAAGAGTCTCTGGGGCAGAGAGAGGATAAATTCTGCCCCGGGGTGGAGTAGTGCCCGGGAGGAGGTCGATAGGGCAATCATAAGGCCTGTGAGGAGGTAGAGTCTCAGCTTGTTTTTTGCAGAAAACATCCGCGAAGTCCATATAGGCCTTAGGGAGACCGGTTACTGGAGGAACCACAGAGTTACGGCAAGGGTTACTGGGAACCGGTTTTAGACAGTTCTTGGAACAAGAGGACCCCCAACTCTTGATCTCCCCAGTGGACCAATCCAGGGTAGGGGAATGAAGTTGAAGCCAGGGAAGTCCAAGGAGAATTTCCGAGGTGCAATTGGGGAGGACCAAAAGTTCAATCCTCTCATGATGAGATCCGATGCTCATAAGAAGGGGCTCCGTGCGGAAACGTATGGTACAGTCCAATCTTTCATTATTTACACAATTGATGTAGAGGGGTCTGGCGAGACTGGTCACCGGGATGTTGAACCTGTTGACGAGAGAGGCCAAAATAAAATTTCCTGCAGATCCAGAGTCCAAGAAGGCCACTGTAGAGAAGGAGAAGGCAGAGGCAGACATCCGCACAGGCACAGTAAGACGTGGAGAAGCAGAGTAGACATCAAGGACTGTCTCACCTTTGTGCGGAGTCAGCGTACGTCTTTCCAGGCGGGGAGGACGGATAGGACAATCTCTCAGGAAGTGTTCGGTACTAGCACAGTACAGGCAGAGGTTCTCCATACGGCGTCGTGTCCTCTCTTGAGGTGTCAGGCGAGACCGGTCGACCTGCATAGCCTCCACGGCGGAAGGCACAGGAACAGATTGCAGGGGACCAGAGGAGAGAGGAGCCGAGGAGAAGAAACGCCTCGTGCGAACAGAGTCCATATCTTGGCGGAGTTCCTGACGCCTTTCGGAAAAACGCATGTCAATGCGAGTGGCTAGGTGAATAAGTTCATGTAGATTAGCAGGAATTTCTCGTGCGGCCAGAACATCTTTAATGTTGCTGGATAGGCCTTTTTTGAAGGTCGCGCAGAGGGCCTCATTATTCCAGGACAATTCTGAAGCAAGAGTACGGAATTGTACGGCATACTCGCCAACGGAAGAATTACCCTGGACCAGGTTCAACAGGGCAGTCTCAGCAGAAGAGGCTCGGGCAGGTTCCTCAAAGACACTTCGGATTTCCGAGAAGAAGGAGTGTACAGAGGCAGTGACGGTGTCATTGCGGTCCCAGAGCGGTGTGGCCCATGACAGGGCTTTTCCGGACAGAAGGCTGACTACGAAAGCCACCTTAGACCTTTCAGTGGGAAACAGGTCCGACATCATCTCCAGATGCAGGCAACATTGGGAAAGAAAGCCACGGCAAAACTTAGAGTCCCCATCAAATTTATCCGGCAAGGATAAGCGTATCCCAGGAGCGGCCACTCGCTGCGGAGGAGGTGCAGGAGCTGGCGGAGGAGATGACTGCTGAAGCTGTGGTAGTAACTGTTGTAGCATAATGGTCAGTTGAGACAGCTGTTGGCCTTGTTGCGCTATCTGTTGTGACTGCTGGGCGACCACCGTGGTGAGGTCAGCGACAACTGGCAGAGGAACTTCAGCGGGATCCATGGCCGGATCTACTGTCACGATGCCGGCTGGCAGGTAGTGGATCCTCTGTGCCAGAGAGGGATTGGCGTGGACCGTGCTAGTGGACCGGTTCTAAGCCACTACTGGTTTTCACCAGAGCCCGCCGCAAAGCGGGATGGTCTTGCTGCGGCGGTAGTGACCAGGTCGTATCCACTAGCAACGGCTCACCTCTCTGGCTGCTGAAGATAGGCGCGGTACAAGGGAGTAGGCAAAAGCAAGGTCGGACGTAGCAGAAGGTCGGGGCAGGTAGCAAGGATCGTAGTCAGGGGCAACGGCAGAAGGTCTGGAAACACAGGCAAGGAACACACAAGGAACGCTTTCACTGGCACTAAGGCAACAAGATCCGGCAAGGGAGTGCAGGGGAAGTGAGGTGATATAGGGAAGTGCACAGGTGAACACACTAATTGGAACCACTGCGCCAATCAGCGGCGCAGTGGCCCTTTAAATCGCAGAGACCCGGCGCGCGCGCGCCCTAGGGAGCGGGGCCGCGCGCGCCGGGACAGAACAGACGGAGAGCGAGTCAGGTAGGGGAGCCGGGGTGCGCATCGCGAGCGGGCGCTACCCGCATCGCGAATCGCATCCCGGCTGGCAGCGGAATCGCAGCGCCCCGGGTCAGAGGACGTGACCGGAGCGCTGCCGCGGGGAGAGTGAAGCGAGCGCTCCGGGGAGGAGCGGGGACCCGGAGCGCTCGGCGTAACAACTATTATAATACTGCTCCTATATACAAGAATATAACTACTATAATACTGCTCCTATATACAAGAATATAACTACTATAATACTGCTCCTATATACAAGAATATAACTACTATAATACTGCTCCTATATACAAGAATATAACTACTATAATACTGCCTCCTATGTACAAGAATATAACTACTATAATACTGCTCCTATATACAAGAATATAACTACTATAATACTGCTCCTATGTACAAGAATATAATTACTATAATACTGGTTCCTTTCAGAATGTAACTACTAAATTACTGTATTTTGGGACCCATATATTTATGATTTATAACTTTTTATATGTTAACAGTCTTTTTTTAATTGTTTTTCAGCCTGAGAGTCTGCAAATGACTAGCGGTAAGATCTCTTTATCTGATATCCTAATGAATAACATCAAACATTCTGTGAAAAAGTCAAGTAATTATGTCTCAATCTGTAAGTGACCTATATTTATATTGGATACATACAATGAGAATTTGCCACCTTCCTCAATTCCCAATACAGTACCTGGGACCAATATTTGGACAGAATATTAAAATGTAAAAAATAAAATCTGACAGCACCCCCACTAAACCCAATATACTGGGTTATAGTGTGTGTGAATAACATTAAAAAGCAGGGTCACTTACACTTAGGTGCTATAGTTGCCGTACTTCCAAAGTACAGGCCATTTCTAAATCAGCTGGCATTGCGCAGCTCTGCACAATGGAGGCGGGGAGCCGCCTAGCCAAGCTCCCCTGCCTCATCAATATTCACTCCTTGGCCCACCCACTTCTGTAACATCAGAAACGGTGTAGCGAGCAAGCAGAGCGCTCATTCCCTCAATGCCGGTAGACGGTAACTTCCAGTGTACTTAAATTAGCTGTAGATTGGGGAGAGTCAGAGGTTAGAGGTCATGTGGGTGTTCGACGGGACTGGAATGGTGTCTGAACCAGGGAATAATGCTGCGTTGGGACAGAATTCCCATGATTAAATTAACCCCTTAAGGACCAAGGACGTCGGGGGACCGTCCTGGCACCCTGTGCCTTAAGGACCAAGGACATCCCCGGACGTCCTGGTGTTTCTCCGGTCTCTGCCGCCCGCCGGGCAGAGATCGAAACGGCATTCCTGCTGAAATCCTTCAGCAGGCATGCCGTGCAAATGCCGAGGGGGGTCATCAGACCCCCCCCCCATGTCGGCGATCGGCGCAAATCGCGAGTGAATTTACACTTTTGATTTGCGCCGATTCCGGGTCATACTGGTCTATGGTGACCGAGAATAGAAGGGGGATTGCGGTTGTCCATGACACCCAGGATCCCCCTGTAGAGATACGAGTGAGGTGGCAGGGGTGCCACCCCTCCTATCTCTGCTATTGGGGGTCTAGACGCAACCACCAATAGCGGATCGGGGGCGGGGGCTTTACTTTCAGTTTCCCCGTTCTGCCCACCCACAATAGGCGGGGCAGGACGGGGAAACCGACAGGCATCGGGCGCCGAAGTCCACTCACCCATCGGCGACGGCAGCAGGCGACGATCGGCGGAAGAAGAGGACGGCGACGCAGCTCCCTGGATCCTACGGAAGCCGGTGAGTTACTTAGCAACATCCGGAGGGCTACAGTCTGAGACCACTATAGTGGTCTCTAAACTGTAACCCTCCAGATGTTGCAAAACTACAACTCTCAGCATGCCCAGAGAGCTTTTAAGACATGCTGGGATTTGCAGTTTTGCAGCAGCTGGAGGTCTACAGTTTGAGACCACTGCACAGTGATCTCTATACTGTGCACCTCCAGATCTTGCAAAACTACAGCTGATAGCATGCCCACACAGCAGTTTGGTGTCCAGGCATGCTGGGATTTGTAGTTTTGCAACATCTGGAGGTCCACAGTTTGGAGACCATTGTGCAGTGGTCTCTAAACTATAGCTCTCCAGATGTTGCAAAACTGCAAATCCCAGCATGCCCAAACAGCAAACAGCTGTCTCTGCATGCTGGGAGTTGTAGTTGCATACCTCCAGCTGTTGCATAACTACATCTCCCAGCATGCCTTTCGGCGACCAATACATGCTGGGAGTTGAAGTTATGCAACAGCTGGAGGCACACTGGTTGGAAAATACTGAGTTAGGTAACTGAAGGTTTTCCAACCAGTGTGCCTCCAGCTGTTGCACAAGTACAACTCCCAGCATGCACGGTCTGTCAGTACATGCTGTGAGTTGTAGTTTTGAAACAGCTGGAGGTCCCCCCCCCCCCCCCCCCCCATGTGAATGTACAGGGTACATTCACACAGGCAGTTTTACAGTTAGTTTTCTGCTTCAAGTTTGGGCTGCGGCAAATTTGTCGCCGCAGCACAAACTCCTAGTGGTAAACTCACTGTAAACACCCGCCAGTGTGAATGTACCCTAAAAACACTACACTACACTAACACATAATAAAGAGTAAAACTCTACATTTACACCCCCTTACACTGTCCCCCCCAATAAAAATGAAAAACGTATCGTACGGCAGTGTTTCCAAAACGGTGCCTCCAGCTGTTGCAAAACAACAATTCCCAGCACTTCCGGACAGCCACTGACTGTCCAGGCATGCTGGGAGTTTAGCAACAGCTGGAGGCACCCTGTTTGGGAATCACTGGCGTAAAATCCCCCTATGTCCACCCCTATGCAATCCCTATGAAGTCCTCAAATGTGCATGGCGCTCTCTCACTTCAGAGCCCTGTCGTATTTCAAGGAAACAGTTTAGGGCCACATATGGGGTATTTCCGTACTCGGGAGAAATTGCACTACAAATTTGGGGGGCTTTTTATTCTTTTACCCCGTTTTGAAAAGGAAAAGTTGGGGTCTATATCAGTCTGTTGGTATAATTTTTTATTTATTTTTTACACTAACATGCTGGTGTTGCCCTATACTTTTTATTTTCACAAGCGGTAAAAGCAAAAAAAGACCCCCAAATTTGTAACGCAATTGCTCCTGAGTACGGAAATACCCCATGTGTGGGCGTAAAATGTTGTACGGACGCACAACAAGGCTCAGGAGTGAGAGCGCACTATGTACATTTAAGGTCTAAATAGGTGATTTGCACAGGGGTGGCTGATTTTACAGCGGTTCTGACATAAACGCAAAAAAAAAATACCCACATGTGACCCCATTTTGGAAACTACACCCCTCACGGAATGTAATAAGGGGTACAGTGAGCATTTACGCCCCACAGGTGTCTGACAGATTTTTGGAACAGTGATCCTTGAAAATTAAAAATTTAATTTTCCATTTGCACATCCCACTGTTCCAAAGATCTGTCAAACGCCAGTGGGGTGTAAATGCTCACTGCACCACTTATTAAATTCTGTGACGGATGTAGCTTCCAAAATAGGGTCACATGTGGGGGTCCACTGTTATGGCACCACGGGGGGCTTTGTAAATGCACATGGCCCCTGACTACCATTCTAAATGAATTCTCTTTCCAAAAGCTCAATGGCGGGGGGAAACACACATTTTAGTGAAAAAAATGCAAAAGTCGTAAAACACCTGTGGGGTATTAAGGCTCACTTAATTCCTTCTTACGTTCCTCAAGGGGTCTAGTTTCCAAAATGGTATGGCATGTTTTTTTTTTTGCTGTTCTGGCACCATAGGGGCTTCCTAAATGCAACATGCCCCCCCAAAAACCATTTCAGAAAAACGCACTCTCCAAAATCCCCTTGTCGCTCCTTCCCTTCTGAGCCCTCTACTCCGCCCGCCAAATAATTTACATAGACATATGAGGTATGTGCTTACTCGAGAGAAATTGGGCTACAAATATAAGTATACATTTTCTCCTTTTACCCCTTGTAAAAATTCAAAAATTGGGTTTACAAGAACATGCGAGTGTAAAAAATGAAGATTGTGAATTTTCTCCTTCACTTTGCTGCTATTCCGGTGAAACACCTAAAGGGTTAAAATGCTGACTGAATGTCATTTTGAATACTTTGGGGGGTGCAGTTTTTATAATGGGGTCATTTCTGGGGTATTTCTAATATGAAGACCCTTCAAATCCACTTCAAACCTGAACTGGTCCCTGAAAAATAGTGAGTTTGAGAATTTTGTGAAAAATTGGAAAATTGTTGCTGAACTTTGAAGCCCTCTGGTGTCTTCCAAAAGTAAAAATTCATCTATTTTATGATTCAAACATAAAGTGGACATATTGTATATGTGAATAAAAATTTTTTTGGGGGGAATATCCATTTTCCTTACAAGCAGAGAGCTTCAAAGTTAGAAAAATGCAAAATTTTAAATTTTTTCATCAAATTTTGGGATTTTTCACCAAGAAAGGATGCAAGTTACCACAACATTTTACCACTATGTTAAAGTAGAATATGTCACGAAAAAACAATCTCGGAATCAGAATGATAACTAAAAGCATTCCAGAGTTATTAATGTTTAAAGTGACAGTGGTCAGATGTGCAAAAAACGCTCTGGTCCTAAGGTGTAAAATGGCCTGGTCCTTAAGGGGTTAAAGGGGTATTCCAGGCAAAAACTTTTATATATATATATATATATATATATATATATATATATATATCAACTGGCTCCGGAAAGTTAAATAGATTTGTAAATTATTTCTATTAAAAAAATCTTAATCCTTCCAATAGTTATTAGCTTCTGAAGTTTTCTGTCTAACTGCTCAATGATGATGTCACGTCCCGGGAGCTGTGCATGATGGGAAAATATCCCCATAGGAGCTGCACAGCTCCTGGGACGTGAGTCATCAGAAAGCAGTTAGACAGAAAACAGCAACTCAACTTCAGAAGCTAATAACTATTGGAAGGATTAAGATTTTTTAATAGAAGTAATTTACAAATCTGTTTAACTTTCCGGAGCCAGTTGATATATAAAAAAAAGTTTTGGCCTGGAATACCCCTTTAACTTTTGACACATGTGAAAAGTGAAAGGGGTACTTCAACTTCAGGTAAAAAGAAAAAATAGAAATGCTGCAGGAGCATATAGCTTTGCTTACCTGTCTGTGTCAAAAATCCCTTTATTTTGGGGGTCCTTCCTGGTTGACCAATTGCTCGGTACGACAATTTTTAAAATGCACTGCTTTTCCTTAGCTCTTCCTCACAGTCCTCCAAACCTGGTCACTCTACTCCCAGACCACTCTTACCAGTTCCCCACTTTGAACTGTTGCAGAACATTTCACTATACAGCAGACTATTTCTCTGCAATCAGTTAATCTGCATCTGCTGTATTCACTCCCTGTCTGCTCCTCCTCTGCCTGTGACATTGTTCAACACAAGCCAGCATGGTATAAAAACACCTGATTCTTGCCTAAATATACCAATAAAGATTATTTATTTATTTATATATATATATATATATATATATATATATATATGTATATATATGTGTGTGTGTGTATGACAAGGAGGTGGTGATGTAGTTGTTGGGGGTTGGCAAAAGATCACTTAGAGGGTGCGGCTAAAGCTCAGTGACAAGGTATAGCCACGCCTCCTGATACAGCAGATAATTATGTGTCATCTTTGAAGAGAGGGAGGAGCTGGGGAGCTGCTGAGGCAACATCACACACAATAAGAGGACTACACAACTTCCTTTCAATGGTGTTTAAAGCAAAAACATATTAAAGCCACTACAATTTGTGATAACACTATATTAGAAAGTTATATGTCTTGGGGCAGTAGTTTTATTTAAATAATACATTTTAATTCCAGAATACCCCTTTAAGATCAGTTAGGGTCTAAATGCTGATTTCTAGTTATAGCCAAGTGAAGGACACGGTAGGGCACATCACTCCCCAGCTCTGTGCTCAATGCAAGATATGGGCTTCATAAACGATAATGGAGCCAGTCTCTTGTAACCAGTCGGAGAGCCACATGCTTCACCCAGCTATAACCAACAATCGAAGGGGGTCTCAGCGACAACGCTTTAAGGGGATTAGTCTACATAGAACTGTGGACCTGGAAACAACATGGAGATAAAAGGTAGATATTCTGGCTATATGTGGTGCCATATTAGAAATTATAGAACAGTAAAGCCTCTTTAAAGGGGTACTCCGTTGGAAATATCTTATCCCCCTATCCAAAGCATAGGGGATAAGATGTCTGATCGCGGGAGTCTCCAGCGGCGAGACCCCCACGATCTCCACAATCTCCGCTGCGGCACAATAAATGGTTGGACTGAAAATCCGACACGGGAAATATGGTCTGGAAAAGGGGTTGGTCTTCCTAAAAGAGTGGCCTTTTGGAGAAGTTTCACTGTATATTGGGCACAGTAAAAATTGAAGACTATTTGATTCACCCAATAACAAGTTTTATGTTTGAAAAATGCTGGTTTATGTTCCCGCTATCTGCCACAATGACCGAGATCTGCGTATGTTTTTTGTAATTGCAGTGCTGTCCTGTGACATCTGTGGACTGGCGTGCAGCAGCCTCAATACTTTAATATTGCACAAAAGAACCCATATTGGTGGTACGTGTCCTCTGCCAGAAACCTTTATGATGATGAACAGGGCTTTGCATGTCTTTTATAGTACAGTGATCCCTCAACTTACAATGGCCTCAACATACAATAGTTTCAACATACAATGGTCTTTTCTGGACTATTGTAAGTTGAAACCAGACTCAACATACAATGACAATCTGGACGAAGACAGTCCAGATCTGTGAAACTTGTCAATGGTCGAGAGAACTGACCAATCAGAATGGGCACTTTACTGGTAAAACACCTGTATTACTGAAGCATATGCACTGACTGATGTCTGATAGTGCCTCCTACAGTACAGGGAGGTATTAAATGTTCTGTACTCTTTACCTGTATTACTGAAGTGCATGCACTGACTGGTGTCTGGTAGCGCCCCCTACAGTACAAGGAGGTATTAAATGTTCTGTACTCTTTACCTGTATTACTGAAGTGCATGCACTGACTTGTGTCTGGTAGCGCCCCCTACAGTACAGGGAGGTGTTACATGTTCTGTACTCTTTACCTGTATTACTGAAGTGCATGCACTGACTGGTGTCTGGTAGCGCCCCCTACAGTACAGGGAGGTATTACATGTCCTGTACTCTTTACCTGTATTACTGAAGTGCATGCACTGACTGGTGTCTGGTAGCGCCCCCTACAGTACAGGGAGGTATTACATGTTCTGTACTCTTTACCTGTACTAGGGTTACCTGCTCCTTCGGACACCAGGTGAGGGCGGCTCCATGTTACTTTTTTAGGACATTGCATGTACTGTACAGGACCCCGAAGAAGCTCCTGTCCTCTACATAGACCAGTGTTTCCCAAGCAGGGTGCCCCCAGCTGTTGCAAAACTACAACTCCCAGCATGCCCGGACAGCCTTTGGCTGTCCGGGCATGCTGGGAGTTGTAGTTTTGCAACAGCTGGAGGCTCCCTGCTTGGAAAACACTGACATAGACAGTGATTTACAGCTCCCAGCAGATCTTTCTTACTTTTATATGTAAGGACTTTCTCTCTATATATCAGTTATCTACTTATTTTTCTTTAATTCTCACTTTTTCCTATTTTTGGATGACATTTTGGCGCTTTAGAACTAATTACCAGGTTTCCATAGAATTATGGTCTCAACATACAATGGTTTCAACATACAATGGTCGTCCTGGAACCAATAATATTGTAACTTGAGGGACCACTGTACTGTATTGCTTTCTTAAAAGGAAGAATGCAACTATTAATAATGCAAAGAAAAATCACTACAATACTGAATAGGTTAGCATATTCTACCTAAACAAAATATTTTAGGGGTAACCCTATCTCCTAAAGTCCAATAAGGAGTAACAAAAAAATGTTGGCACTGCTGCTGGGACTGATACAGTCTCTATATTCTGTGGTGCAACCACCTGCATTACTCACGGATCCTCCGCTGTTCCGCGGTACTCATCCAGAAAAAACAGTCCGACTATTGAAGGAAGAACATGGCGGAGGCGCTCGGGTCTGCTGGGGTAAGTTTATTCAGTACAGGTCATACAACAGCCTGGTCGACGAATCATTTCGCGCACCTGCACTTTATCAATGGAGGTCATTGATTAAGCGCAGGAGCGCGAAACGATTCGTCGACCAGGCTGTTGTATGACCTGTAATGAATAAACTTACCCCAGCAGACCTGAGCGCCTCCGCCATGTTCTTCCTTCAACTATCTCCTAAAGTTATAGCATATCGCTTCTATACGCCATCACTTTTTTAAAGAGAACCTGTCATGATCTTGTAAAATTTTCGAATCCTCCCAGTTCACTGCCCCCATCATGATAAACCACCCCCTGCCTTCGTTTTTATAATTTTTTAGTTTTCTACCTTGATATTGCTCTGTATTTTCTGCTCAGTCAGATTCACAGACTGGGAAGGGGCGTTCCCCAGCAGGCGTGAAGCCATACAGGGGAGAACTTCCTCCCTCACTCTGCTACACACAGCCCAGAGCAGTTCAGTGTGAGATGAGCTATGATTGCCTAAGACTGCACACACCCCCCTCAGCACTCCAGACTGCATTTCCTGATTTTGGACTTCTGCCAGGCCAGCAGGAGTCCAAAGTCTGTGCATGAGATAGGGGGAAATGTGCTCTGGACAAGTAGGGAGACACCTAGTGGCAGCTTTTTAAACACAAACATAGAAAACTTCATTTATTTTTTTAAACAAAGTACATTAGAAAGATTTTTTATTTACCATAAGAAGTGCAATAGAAAAATTAGTTTTAATGAGAGTGCCCATTTAAACATGGGGGTCCACTCTTTGTGAATACACTGATCTTGAGAAAGTGCAGCAGCACAGCCACTTGCATTGCTTTTTCTTGCACAGATGTGCTTTCAAGCATTCCAGTATTTATCAGCTGCTGTATGCCCTGAAGAAAGTCATGTACTCTTCCCAGTGCTCTCTGCTGCCACCTCTGTATATGTCAGAAACAGTCCAAACCATGAGTAGACCAATATTTCGGACAGTTCCTGACACAGACAGAGGTGGCAGCAGAGAGCGCTGTGTCTAAGTGGAAGAACTAAATGACTTGCTCCAGAGCATACAGCAGCTGATACGTTCTGGAAGGCTTAAAGGGGTACTCCGGTGGAAAACATTTTTTCTTTTAAATAAACTGGTGCCAGAAAGGTAAACAGATTTGTACATTACTTTTATTTAAACATCTTAATCCTTCCAGTACTTCAGATGCTGTATGCTCCACAGGAAGTTAATTTCTTTGTCCATGTCAGGAACTGTCCAGAGCAGGAGAGGTTTGCTATGGGGATTTTCTTCTACTTTGGATAGTTCCTGACATGGACAGACGTGGCAGCAGAGAGCATTGTGGTCAGACTGAAAAGAACTACACAACTTCTTCTGGAGCATACAGCAGCTAAGTACTGGAAGGATTAAGATTTTTAAATAGAAGTCATTTACAAATCTGTTTAACTTTCTGGCACCAGTTTATTTGAAAACATTTGTTTTCCACTGGAGTACCCCTTTAGCATTGGAAACAATTGTAATTCAAACATATATTTAGCCAGAGAATATGCAGCTTCAGTCATTTCCTAGACTGCTATCAGGTCGCTTACACGTCTACTGTGTTTTTTTTTCCCCAGATGATTATGATTCAGTTACAGACGACACCTACGCAAATACAATAGAATCGGTAGGTTGTGTGCACAAGTAAGATACGGTAGTACTATTAAATGAAATTAGTAGAGGTACTGTACGGGGTCAGCTAACTTCACAGAGGCTAAACTTCAGTAGTAATAATACTAAAATAACCAAATATTTGCAATAGTCACTCATGGGTCATGGTGCTGGGGTCACCGACCCTGTATGTACTTACCATGGCCAAAAGAAACTGGCATATACACTATTAAAGGGGTACTCCGATGGCAAACTTTATTTTTATTTTTATTTAAATCAACTGGTGCCATAAAGTTAAACAGATTTGTAAATTACTTCTTTTAAAAAAATCTTAATCCTTACAGTACTTATTAGCTGCTGAATACTACAGAGGGAATTCTTTTCTTTTTGGAGCACAGCGCTCTCTGCTGACACCTCTGTCCATTTTAGGAACTGTCCAGAGCAGCATATGCTTGTTATGGGGATTTTCTCCTACTCTGAACAATTCTTAAAATGGACAGAGATGTCAGGAGAGAGCACTGTGGTTGTGGTGTCAGAAGAGAGCTCTGTGTCCAAAAATAAAAGAATTTCCTCTGTAGTGTTCAGCAGCTAATAAGTACTGGAAGGATTAAGATTTTTTTAATAGAAGTAATTTACAAATCTGTTTAACTTTCTGGCACCAGTTGATTAAAAAAAAAGTTTTCCACCTGAGTACCCCTTAAAGTAGCAGCTAAAGAATGAAATAATCTACCACTATGACAGGTTGTGGGAGAAGCATCAGAAGATCAAGAAAATGTGAACATCTTTATTATTTCCCATAAAGTTTTACAGAGCAGCAGCCAAAACCATACAACTCCTCCTCAACATCATCAGTAGTGGTGACCTACTATGTATAAATATAATAAATGAAGCGGCATACATAGAAGAAAGGGGGCCCCATAAAACATATCCAAATGGGCCTCCTGCTATGGCATCTGCTTTTGCTCCCCCAGCCGGTTCTTCTGTGATCTCTTTATACCGTCTAATGAAATGTGTCTATAACAAGGCGGCATCCTCTTCATCTAAAGAAAAAAAAGTGTCTACACCAACATAGAAAGGGGTTCTTTACTGTAAGAGCAGTGAGACTATGGAACTCTCTGCCAGAGGAAGTGGTCATGGTTGAACTTAAAGGGGTATTCCAGGAAAAACCTTTTTTTTTTATATATCAACTGGCTCCAGAAAGTTAAGCAGATTTGTAAATTACTTCTATTAAAAAAATCTTAATCCTTCCAATAATTATCAGCTGCTGAAGTTGAGTTGCTCTTTTCTGTCTGGCAGCAGTGCTCTCTGCTGACATCTCTGCTTGTCTCGGGAACTGCACA
Source organism: Hyla sarda (assembly GCF_029499605.1). Classification (NCBI taxonomy): domain Eukaryota; kingdom Metazoa; phylum Chordata; class Amphibia; order Anura; family Hylidae; genus Hyla; species Hyla sarda. Next base: position 17,774,994 of record NC_079198.1, on the reverse strand, counting down.
GAGTAGAAGAGGTTTGCTATGGGGATTTGCTTCCACTCTGGACAGTTCAGAGAGCACTTAGAAAAGAACAACCCAACTTCAGCAGCTCATAAGTACTGAAAGGATTAAGATTTTTTTTAATAGATGTAATTTACAAATCTGTTTTACTTTCTGGAGCCAGTTGATCTATAAAGAAAAGTTTTTTCCTGGAATACCCCTTTAATATAGGAGTTTAAAAGCGGTCTGGATAAATTACAATTCTAGGATGTATTATTTCCGGTTATAGTCACTAGATTCGGGACAAGGGTCGTAGATCAGGGGATTTATTCCAAGTCAGAAAAGCAGTCTGCTGGTCCTGCTGGGTTTGTTCCAAGTGGGCCCATACTGGCAAGAGCTAGAAACCAAGAAGCAAGAAAAATGGAAATAATAATGCATTTAAATATGAGTATGATTTCTCCTTAAAGGGGTACTCCACTGCTCAGCGTTTAGAACAAACTATTCCGAACGCTGGAGCCGGCGCCGGGAGCTCGTGACGACATAGCCCTGCTCCCTGATGACGTCACGCCCCGCCCCCTCAATGCAAGTCTATGGGAGGGGGCGTGACGGCCGTCACGCCCCCTCCCATAGACTTGCATTGAGGGGGTGGGGCGTGACGTCATGACGGGGTGGTGGGGGGGTATGACGTCACGAGCTCCCGGCACCGGCTCCAGCGTTCGGAATAGTTTGTTCCAAACGCTGAGCAGAGGAGTTCCCCTTTAATTGTCAATGTCTTCTCTATTAACAGTCATTTGAAGAAGGCGATCCAAATGAGGAGGTGAGCAATTCTGTTATATCATTTGTGTTATATATCTTTAAGAAATACCTCAATAATAACAGTCATCCTATATCTTAACACAAGCTAGACAATAAGGTAGACGGGTAAAAAAATAAATAAAAAAAAGAACATCTGCCTATAGTAGCCAATCTGGTTGCTGCTTTAATTTTTAAATAGAAAACAAAGAGTTAATTGGTTGCTACAGGCAACAAGACTTTCCCTTTTTCATTAATCTTAATAACCCTACCCCCAATAGTGTTTATGGGAGGTAGGTAAAATAATGATTTCTTCATGTGGTCCTTCACAACTATTATAATGCTCTGCTATGTACACAGATATGGCTAATATAATGTTGTTCCCTTAGTAAGAGTATAACCTACTGCCTTCTATGTGCAAGGATATAACTACTACAGTATATTACTGTCCCCTATACAGTAACATTAATATACTGTCTCCTGTACATTAACATTACTATAACTATGCAGTGTTGTGCTCAAGAACATATACATTGAGTTACAGCTGTTTCACATATCAATTACACTTCATCAGACCCTGATAAAGCATAATTGAAACGTGAAACAACTGTACCCCAATCTGTGACTCTCGATGGCGTCATTCCTGTATACTGTACCTGTGTTTTTTCTGAATAAAGACGCCATCATTCTACTACTACTGGTCAGATTATAACTATTATCATACTGCCTCCTATGTACAAGAATATAACCACTATAATACTGCTGCTATATATAAGAATATCATTACTATAATACTGCCTCCGATGTACAAGAATATAACTACTATAATACTTCTCCAATATACAAGAATATAACTACTATAATACTGCCTCCGATGTACAAGAATATAACTACTATAATACTGTTCCTATGCGTAAGAATATAACTACTATAATACTGCTCCTATATACAAGAATATAACTACTATAATACTGCTCCTATAAACAAGAATATAACTACTATAATACTGCCCCTTTATACAAGAATATAACTACTATAATACTGCTCCTATATTCAAGAATATAACTACTATAATACTGCCTTCTATGTGCATGAATATACCTACTATAATACTGCTCCTATATACAAGAATATAACTACTATAATACTGCCTCCTATATACAAGAATATAACTACTGTAATACTGCTCCTATATACAAGAATATAACTACTATAATACTGCTCTTATATACAAGAATATAACTACTATAATACTGCCCCATATATACAAGAATATAACTACTATAATACTGCCTCCTATATACAAGAATATAACTACTATAATACTGCCTCCTATATACAAGAATATAACTACTATAATACTGCTCTTATATACAAGAATATAAGTACTATAATACTGCTCTTATATACAAGAATATAAGTACTATAATACTGCCCCATATATACAAGAATATAACTACTATAATACTGCTATTATATACAAGAATATAACTACTATAATACTGCTCTTATATACAAGAATATAACTACTATAATACTGCCCCATATATACAAGAATATAACTACTATAATACTGCCTCCTATATACAAGAATATAACTACTATAATACTGCCTCCTATATACAAGAATATAACTACTATAATACTGCTCCTATATACATGAATATATCTACTATAATACTGCTCCCTTTTAGAATGAAACTACTAAAGTACTGCACCCTGTGATTCTTAGAGTTGTATTTGCTGACTGACTTGTATGTAAACATTGGCCTTTTTATGCATTTTATCTTCAGAACCCATATGCAAATCCTATGCCCGGCCGGTGAGAACACCGCCCAGACCACCTAATGGTAAGATCTCTTTATATAAACAAATAACATAACAAAATCTGTAAGGAAACTGAAATGATGAGTCTTTTTAGTATGCTTCTTTGTAAGCACCCCCAATATTTACAGTGATGAGATACAGTGGTTTGTGACTTTGATGCCATCCCTGCCACCTTCCTCAGCTGGTACCTAAGAGCTGCTGATGGTAGCAATATTTAAACAAAATTTATATTAGAAATGTTGAGCATTATATGTTGCATGCAATAGTGTTCTTGTTTGGAACCACCTATTCCTCCTCCAGAAGGAATACAAATATGGTGACATGTTTGACGCTCTGCAGAGCACGAAACATGTCAGGCCAGATGAAGCCCAACAGAGTGTGAAACATGTGATCTTGTTCAAGTCTTGTGGTTCAAGTCTTGTGGTTTCTTTAGATACATCTTTTTGATACTTGTTCAGTCCACTTCTGGGAAAACTGTCAACTGTCTTGAATGTTTTCCGGTTCTGAATGATCTTTTCATAGGATTTAAAGGGGTAATCCAGGAAAAAAACATATATATATATATATATATATACATATATATATATATATATATATATATATATATATATATATATCTCAACTGGCTCCAGAAAGTTAAACAGATTTGTAAATTACTCCTATTTAAAAAATCTTAATCCTTTCAGTACTTATGAGCTGCTGACTTTGAGTTGGTCTTTTCTGTCTAAGTGCTCTCTGATGACACCTGTCTTGGGAAATGTCCAGAGTAGAAGCAAATTCCCATAGCAAACCTCTTCTACTCTATGCAGTTCCCGAGACAAGCAGAGATGTCAGCAGAGAGCACTGTTGCCAGACAGAAAAAAACAACTCAACTTCAGCAGTTGATAATTACTGGAAGGATTAAGATTTTTTAATAGAAGTAATTTACAAATCAGTTTAAATTTCTGGAGCCAGTTGATATATAAAAAAAAGGGTTTTTTCCTGGAATACCCCTTTAAATCATTTGGGAATGATCTTATAACCCTTCCTAGATTACTGGGCAGCAACAATTGCTTCTCTAAGATCATTGCCGATGTTTTGTTTCTATTTGCATTGTATTAACATACACCTAAATACTGCAGACCAGTAAACTACCAAAACTTCTGCCTGTATAGAGGTGGTGACACTTGCTGATGATCAATGAAACAAGGGCATTTGATTAGCAGCACCTGGCTGCTACTTACCCTCTTAACTCTTTGGGAACGGAGGGTTTTTCCATTTCCATTGCACTTTCATTTTTTCCTGCTTACCTTTTAAAAATAATAACCCTTTAAATTTTGCACCTAAAAATCCATATGATGGCTTATTTTTTGCACTGATGTAATGACATCAGTCATTTTACCCAAAAATCTACGGCGAAACGGGAAAAAAAATCATTGTGCGACAAAATTGAAGAAAAAATGCTATTTTGTAACTTTTGGGGGCTTCTGTTTCTACGTAGTAAATTTTTTCGGTAAAAATGACACCTTATCTTTATTCTGTAGGTCCATACGATTAAAATGATCCCCTACTTATATAGGTTTGATTTTGTCGGACTAAAAAATCATAACTAGATGCACGAAAATTTATACGTTTAAAATTGTCATCTTCTGACCCCTATAACATTTTTTTTTTCCGCGTATGGGGCGGTATGAGGGCTAATTTTTTGCGTCGTGATCTGAAGTTTTTAGCGGTACCATTATTGTATTGACCGGACTTTTTGATCGCTTTTTATTCATTTTTTCATGATATAAAAAGTGACAAAAAATACACTATTTTGGACTTTGGAATTTTTTTGGCGTGTACGCCATTGACCGTGCGGTTTAATTAATGATATATTTTTATAATTCTGACATTTCCGCATGCGGCAATATCGCATATGATTGTTTTTATTTACAGTTTTTTTTTTATAATGGGAAAAGGGGGGTGATTCAAACTTTTATTAGGGAAGGGGTTAAATGATCTTTATTCACTTCTTTTTTTACTTTATTTTGCAGTGTTATAGCTCCTATGGGGACCTATAACACTGCACACACTGATCTTTTACATTGATCATTGTTATCCCATAGGGGGCTATAACACTGCACACACTGATCTTTTACATTGATCATTGTTATCCCATAGGGGGCTATAACACTGCACACACTGATCTTTTAGATTGATCAATGGTTTCTTATAGGAAACCATTGATCAATGATTCTGCCGCTTGACTGCTCATGCCTGGATCTCGGGCACTGAGCAGTCATTCGGCGATCGGACAGCGAGGAGGAAGGTAGGGGTCCCAAACAGCCCCCTGAGCTAACCGGCATTAGTTTCCTTTCACTTTAGACTTTGAACGTTCAACTTTGAACGCCGCGTCTAAAGGGTTAATAGCGTGCGGCACCCGCGATTAGCCTCGGGTCCAGGCCATTGTTAGCGGCCGGGCCCGACCTGCTATGACGCGAGGCCACGGCGTGGCCCCGCGTTATAGAAAGGGAGTGGGCGAAGGGCGTACAGGTATGCCCTCCGTCCCACAGGTTAATTCCCATGGAAGCAGTAAGGGTCTATTCACACGGCAGAATTTCTGCACATCCGCACCAATTCCGCTTCCGCATTCAGTTAGGTGGTTTCTGGCTAGTGCGGATTTTGAGCGGAATTCGCATGCCGAAATTCAGAAGTGTGAATGGGAGTGCAGAATCCCATAGAAGTTTATTGGGCTTTAATTTGAAATGGAATCTGCATGCAAAAATACTGCCTTGTGAATAGACCCTTCGGTTGCACTTCAAAGAGAAAAATATAGTTTTTAAATCAGCTGGTGCCAGAAAGTTAAACAGATTTGTAAATCACTTATATTTAATCATCTTAATCCTTCCAGTACTTATCAGCTGCTGTATACTCCAGAGGAAGTTGTATAGTTCTTTCCAGTTTGACCACAGTGCTCTCTGCTGACACCTCTGTCAAGCAAAAGGTTGCAGATTGATTAAAAATGTTGGCCCAAGGCAATAGTAAACATGGGCCATTATATGTACGTTTGCATTCTTTGTTCCATATTGGTCTTGCATATATCCCTTTTACGGTCCTTTTCTCCCATATCTTATAGGTATTCTCCTTGAACCAATCAGACTCAACCACCCATTATCCGGATGAAAGAAAACGAAAAGACCTACAAGAAGCTGCGATCCTAAAATCTGTTGGCTCTGCAGAATTGTCAGACAATAATAACAGCTGATAAAGCTTAAAGGGGTACTCCGGTAGAAAAAAAAATTCAAATCAACCGGTGCCAGAAAGTTAAACAGATTTCGAAATTACTTCTATTAAAAAATCTTAATCCTTCCAGTACTTATCAGCTGCTGTATGCTCCAGAGGAAGTTGTGTAGTTCTTTCCAGTCTGACCACAGTGCTCTCTGCTGACACCTCTGTCTATGTCAGGAACTGTCCTGTGCTATGGGGATTTTCTCCTACTCTGGACAGTTTCTGACACGGACAGAGGTGTCAGCAGAGAGCACTGTGGTCAGACTGGAAAGATCTACTCTAAGTACTGGAAGGATTAAGATTTTTAATAGAAGTAATTGACAAATCTGTTCAACTTTCTGGCACCAGTTGATTTAAAAAAAAAAAAAAATATATATATATATATATATATATATATATATATATATACATACACACACAAACACACATTTTTTTCCACCGGAGAACACCTTTAAAAGGAGGCTCATTACACCGTACAGGCAAACGCAGATTATAGTGGGGTTGCACTGTGATTGCGGCTTCCCGTCACTAGGGGTCACTAGCAAAGAGCAGCTTGCAGACCCTTTTACTATTCATCTGAATGGCCATCATATAATGCTAGATTTCCCCTTTAAAAAATAAAAAAAAGGTTGCAAAGGCTGTACTTTTCTATGATAACGGGTGTGGGCTCATTCCAGACAAAGATTTTAATGTAATATATTAATGTGCTGGTAATCTGCGTTCTGAGTTATACAACCTGACTTTAAAGAATTATTTTCCATAATAAAATTATTTACATAAACTACATATGTGTCATTTTACTGTATGCATTGAGCCTGTTGCATTCATTGCCAACACAGCCCAAAGGTAAGAGCGGCACTGTCTATAGCAGTGTTTCCCAACCACAACCAGGGTGCCTCCAGCTGTTGCTTAAATTACAAGCCCCAGCCAACGTCTACATTTCAACTATGAAACAAAAGGGATTTAAATTTTAGAGTTTATGGAACAAATCAGAAAAAAATAATACTCCAAAGTCTTACAGTGGAAGAAAAAACTACAACCTAGATGAGAGAAGGCACCCATCAAAACTCACAAACTGGGAAGGAGGGCATTAAAGGGGTACTCCGCTGCTCCAGTGTTCGGAACATTTTGTTGTGAATGCTTGGAGTGGGCGGCCATGATGCCACGCCAACCCCCATGACATCACGCCACCTCAATGCAAGTCTAAGGGAGGGGGTGCCCCCTACCATGGACTTGCATTGAGGGGCGTGGTGTGATATCACAAGGGGCATGGTCATGACCTCATGACCCCTGCCGCCCGCACCCAGCGTTCTCAACGAACGCCGGGTGCTGCACAGAGATTGCGGGGATCCCAGCTGCGGGATCCCCGCGATCAGACATCTTATCCCCTATCCTTTGGATAGGAGATAAGATTTCTAGGGGCAGAGTACCCCTTTAACTACAGTTGCGGAGAATGATGCGGACCTGCGCCACATTTATAAAGTCGCTCGGACTTTGATGAATGACCACAGAACTGCTCTACCTTAGTCTGGTTAAATATCGCAGTCGTCCGACAATTGTATCAAATGCGATTGTTGCATAGAGCTATTTGGGTAGTTCTATAGGGCAGGATTGACCTACCCTGTGATAACGTTTAATCTGCCCCATGCGACATTTGTAAGACTTTTGTGATACATTTCACCAAAAAGTCGCACATAATAAATCAGTGACCACTGCGCAAAGTGCTCCAAATAAGAACACTTCATGGTGATGACATTTAAATGTTCCAAATGAAATGTTGCAGAAAATGTCGCACGGGGCCAGTTTGCGACTTTTCATGCAACAAATTTAGACAATAAAAGCAGTTTAATGGTTTGATTACTGTGTGTTCTGTACAGGACCCTGAAGAAGCTCCTGTCCTCTACATAGACAGTGATTACAGCTCCCGGCAGATCCTTATTACTTTTATATGTAAGGATTTGCTTTATCTATATTAGTTATCTTCTTATTTTTCTTTAATCCTCACTTTTTCCTATTTTTGGATGACATTTTGGGGCTTCAGAACCAATTACCAGGTTTCCATAGAGTTATGGCCTCAACATACAATGGTCGTCCTGGAACCAATTCATATTGTAACTGAAAGCGTACCTGTCATAGTGCAAAAAAAAAGAAAAAAAGTGATATGTTACTCAGGACCCAATCCTGATCACGTGCATATAATTTTTATGTGTCTCTGACCTATATATCCAGAGATATAAGCATTTATCTGCTGGTGAGTTACTTTTTCATTGTGCAGGCTGGAGGGGGCGTGTCAGTCTGTCTCCCTCACAGGAGCAAGCCTGGGCAGTCAGCCAATCAGTACTCTCTACTCTGTAACCCTTTCCTCTCTGGTTTTATGCTGTGTCATGTTACACAGAGGAAGATACTTGGAGCTTGCTTGCAGTAATCAGAAGACATTATGGTGAATCCATAACAGGATAAAATGTATAAATATAAGAAAAGATCTTTATAAAATTAGTGCAAGGATTTTTTAGATAAAAGTACAGCATCTGTTTTATCTTCTCCTAGTAAAGCTGGATGATAATCAGCATACCTGTCACTATGTGTGTCATTCATCTTTCACAGACTCCTGAATGTCTGATCAACTTCTTTGTCATTCAGGAGTCTGAGAAAGCTGTGACTATTTCAGCATGCTGGGAGTTGTAGTTTAGTAACAACTGAAGCTGCAATGTTTGTAAATAACTGTGTTAGAGCAGTGTTGCCTCCAGCTGTTGTAAAACTACAGCTCCCAGCATGTCCACACATCCTTTATCTGTAGTTTTGCATACACTCAATAGAAATCTCCTATACTGGATACCGGTATGCTTTGCGGCCGGTATCCAGTATGCTGTAAAATCTAGACTAGTCTGTCTGACTAAAAGACAGGCGACCCCTAGTGGCGGCTATTTTGAGCTTGAATTTCAGGTGAAAATGTAAAAAAACATTAACAGGTGTTATATTGTGAAATGTCATATTATAATGAGTCCTGCAATATATGAAAAGTTTTAAACAATGACAGTGCCTCTTTAAGGGACAACTGTACAGGTAACATGAAATTATAGTATTTCAGCTGGAACTACTTCACATAATCACTAGGTTGTGCAATTTCACTCATATACAAGGATAGATTTGCCAGGAAGGCTAGGTTTATATCTTGTGTCGAAACTCTGTCTCTGTCAGAAAAAACTAAGCCAGAAGGTCCATTGTACAATGGACACCAGTGGGTTGACTGGGGTCCACCTGGTTTATGTTTATTAGCAGGACTTATTATTTTAACATGAATCTAGTCTAATAATATTCTTTTTTTTTTTTATTATGTGTTCATGACAATTGCTGCCTAGGCTAAATGCACAAACAAAAACCCCTGTTAAAAAATAGAGTTGAAAGAGCCGAGCCTCCAGAACCCGGATTCGAACCGAACTTCGAGGAGGCTTGCGGCTCACCAAATTTTCAAACATTGCCAGGTTCGGCAAGTACAGATCAGCCCAGCAAAGAAGCAGTTAATTGAGGTCAACGCTAGAAGCAGGGCTACACAAGAAGAGGCCCGGAGCAGCAACGAGATGGTAAGTATCACTCTTGTCACTGTTTATATTATACAGTCTTATAGATGGCTGTATAATTTATACACCCCCTCTCCTTTCCCGAGGAGTTAACTAGCGCTGCTCAGTGGTGCTAATTAACTCCTTCCTTGCTGGGCTGGCGCATAGATAGTAACTTTATGGGTGAAAGGGGTATTCCAATGACATACTTACCCCTTACCCACAAAATAGAGGAGAACATGTTGATTGGTTGTGGTCTGATGGCTGGGACTACTGTGGATCCTGAAAAATAAGGGAAAATGCACCCCTGGAAGGAGCAGAGCACTATGGCGCTTCCAAACATTGCCAAGTTCATCACTCAACAGTGTTCGGAAACCCCAAACAGCTGGCCGTGCACATGCAGTACACTATTCTTTCAGGGATGCCTTTGCCATTCTTACAGTATTAGAGGGGGTCCCAGTGGTCGGACCCCCACCTATCAGCATGATAATTATTTGAGATGGAATTACCACTGTAACCTGTAAAGTAATTGTCTTTCATTCGGTTCAAAGTAGCCATCATCTTTAAAGAGCACCTCTTATTAGAATAAAACTTTTTTTTTAGCAACATGTCAAAAATTTTGATCCGTGGAGGTCTGAGTGTTCAGACCTCCGTCAATCAAGAGAACGAACTGGGAGAAGACCACGCTCATAGACTTACATGCCGAGTTTATCTTGATCACATGGCACGGAACTGGGAGAGGAGCCCACGGGTGCGCAGTCTTCTCCCGGCTCATTCTCCTGATGAGCAGAGGTCTAAACACTCAGACCCCCACCGATCAAAACCTTTAACAAGGACATGTGAAAAGATTTTTCTAATGACAGTGGCCACTTAAGTATTCCCACAACTCCATCCTGTTACCCCTGGCCATACCACGGACTTGGATGAGTCTTGTAAGGACACCATTGGTAGTATCCTGATGGCACGTGGGAACAATAAAGTAATGAGGTATTGTACGTAGTGTGCATCGTACCCTTCCGTGATTTATGAGATTCTTTTCGGAGGACACATTCCTTTATTACTGATGCACGCCACTTATCATACTTATATGAGGAATGTGATCATGTTGGGCAGCTGCCAGTGGTTACGTATTAATGGAAGCTTATCTGAGAATCATCGACAAGCTTCCTACAAGGTGATTTACCTCCTGACTCATCTATGTACTCACCTGTCCTGCTTTTACAATGTATACTCACGCTGTGCAAACTGCTCCGAAGATGTGATGACACAGCATGCTGGGCCTTGTAGTTTCCCACTAGTTAGAGAGTCAGAGTTCTATGTGCTCATATTAAAGGGGAATATTCCTATTTCATAAAGAGAGTCCATTTTTAGGATATACTCTATCTTTATTATCAGTGGGGTCCAACCTCTGGGATCTCAACTGATCCTAACGTTGAAAAGACCACAGCCCAGATTTAGCACCGTGCTGCCATGCGTGGGACTGTAGCACATCTCTATTCAAGTGAGTAAGGCAGGCTGCAGTTGGACTAGTCGGACCCCCAGCGCTGCAGCCCCCTCATTCTCAGGATTGGTAAGATTTTCTTAGCGATATGAGATCACTGTATGAGATGGGAATACCCAGCCAGAGAACCAAGGCATAGTGCCCAGACACCTACCATAGGTCAAAGTCATATTCGGATAGGACATGAATGTCACAATTGAGATAACCGTATGCCAAACTGTTGTTGATGTTACTTCTATGGTGAAGATGAGAAAAGCTGAGGCCAAAGAGATTAGATGCAACCAGGGTGCCTCCAGCTGTGGCAAACCTACAGCGTATTTCCCGCTGCACGGCACATTTTGCGCAGTGTGACATACGCTGTGTAAGGACTACCTGGGACCATACCCTTAATTGAATTCTTCTGCACATGCACACTGCAGAATTTCAAATGAGTTCATCTGTTCACTTTAATTATTTGGGCGGCAATCCACAGATGAGTGATTTTGTTGCCACCTGCTGCAGACTAAATCTCCACCCCAGATTCTTTAGTGTTAATGTAGCCTAATAGGGTACGGGCTGTACAGAGTTAATGGATCACATCATTGGTATCTATTTCCTGAATAAAGCAAATGGAAGCATCCATTTGGTGTCCCAGCAATGTGACGCATTTGGCCCTAGCACCAGGACGTGAAGTTCACCAGAACCCGATGCTGGGGTCGGCATTGGTCGCAGTAGTGTCGCGCCTTAGCCAGTGACTGGCTACAGCATTAGAAAGTGGAATGCGCCAGAGACCCGAACCAGCGATACTGGAAGCTATAGGGACCGAGGGAGGCAAGCAGGCTGCCTTAGCCAGTTTTTAGAAAAACATTTTTTGCCAGAAAACTCCTTTTAGAACTTTTCCAAGAGGTACAGTCATTGGAATTAAAGGGGTCTGCCAACCCACAAAGCCTAAACATGGCTTCTTGGTTGCTGTGTCTGGGAATAATAAGGAATACACATATTTGGTACTGACCCATAATGACCCGAAAAATATTATTATTTTAGAATTGATCCTACACATTGTATGTAGTGGCAATGTAGTAAAAACAAAAACCTATATAAATTTGGTATCGCTGTAATCCTACTAACCTGCAGAAAAAAGAAAAGACAACAATACCTTTTTTTTCTATTTCCCCAGCAAAAAAAAAAAAGTTAATAAAAATTAACCATTAAGATATGAACCCCAAAAGGGTTCCACAAAAAGTACAACTTGTCTCGCAAAAAAAAAACAAGCCCTCGTACGGCTTTGTCAAAGAAACAAAAATTTAAATAAAAGTCCAAAAATTGCTTAATTGTTTGGGTGTTAAGCCCAGAAGGAATGTCAGGGGAAGGGGTTAGTGGCATCACAACAATAACAAGTTGCTTGTTGCCTATAGCAACCAGACTTTCATTTCCACATGTGCAGGGAAAATGAAAGCTGCCCTTTGATTGGTTGCTGTCCTTGTTGCCTATAGCAACCAATCAGAGCTCAGCTTTCATTTCGTAAACTGCTGTGCTAAAATAAAATCTGAGTCCCTGTTGGTTGTCATGAGTTTGGATCATCTCCCCCATTATTTTGTGTGGTACAGCTCCGGGCACGTAAGGTAGAGCTGCTGTCCCTGCACACCTGTCCTCACGTGACCGCCCCGCCGCTAGGCTCAGTGCTGTGTCCTGGGGGAACGGGGCGGGGTCGTCCTGTCAGTCGGTCGATGACGTCACTGCAAGATGGCGCCAGCCGGGGAGGGGGAGGAAGGAGCGGAGAGAAACGGATATGCAAGTGAGTGTATACAGGGTGTAGTGTATAAATTCTGCAGGCAGCCGGTTATGTCATGTGTCCGTGTACTTACCGGCGTGCGGTACCGCAGTATGTGTACATAGCCGTGCCGGGCGGGAACATTTGTGCTGCTACCTGTGTGTGTGACCGGCCGGGGGTCCTGACAGCAGAGGAGAGGGGCTTCAATGTGCTGTGACAGTACCCCCACAATTCTACACTATCACCTCAGTGTCTGCCACAGTGCCCCCATAACAAGAACCCCCATAGTGCCTCTACAACAATGTCTGCCACAGTGCCCCCATAACAGGGACCACTATAGTGCCTCTACAACAATGACTGCCACAGCGCCCCCATAACAGGAACCCCCATAGTGCCTCTACAACAATGACTGCCACAGCGCCCCCATAACAGGAACCCCCAAAGTGCCTCTACAACAATGACTGCCACAGCGCCCCCATAACAGGGACCACTATAGTGCCTCTACAACAATGTCTGCCACAGTGCCCCCATAACAGGAACCCCCATAGTGCCTCTACAACAATGACTGCCACAGCGCCCCCATAACAAGAACCCCCAAAGTGCCTCTACAACAATGACTGCCACAGCGCCCCCATAACAGGGACCACTATAGTGCCTCTACAACAATGTCTGCCACAGTGCCCCCATAACAGGAACCACCATAGTGCCTCTACAACAATGACTACCCCAGCGCCCCCATAACAGGGACCACCATAGTGCCTCTACAACAATGACTGCCACAGTGCCCCCATAACAGGGACCACTATAGTGCCTCTACAACAATGACTGCCACAGTGCCCCCATAACAGGGACCACTATAGTGCCTCTACAACAATGACTACCCCAGCGCCCCCATAACAGGAACCACCATAGTGCCTCTACAACAATGACTGCCACAGTGCCCCCATAACAGGGACCACCATAGTGCCTCTACAACAATGACTACCCCAGCGCCCCCATAACAGGAACCACCATAGTGCCTCTACAACAATGACTACCCCAGCGCCCCCATAACAGGGACCACCATAGTGCCTCTACAACAATGACTACCCCAGTGCCCCCATAACAGGGACCACCATAGTGCCTCTATAACAATGACTGCCACAGTGCCCCCATAACAGGGACCACCATAGAGCCTCTACAACTATGACTACCCCAGCACCCCCATAACAGGAACCACCATAGTGCCTCTATAACAATGACTACCCCAGCGCCCCCATAACAGGGACCACCATAGTGCCTCTATAACAATGACTGCCACAGTGCCCCCATAACAGGGACCACCATAGTGCCTCTATAACAATGACTACCCCAGCGCCCCCATAACAGGGACCACTATAGTGCCTCTATAACAATGACTGCCACAGTGCCCCCATAACAGGGACCACCATAGTGCCTCTACAACAATGACTACCCCAGCGCCCTCATAACAGGAACCCCCATAGTGCCTCTACAACAATGACTGCCACAGTGCCCCCATAACAGGGACCACCATAGTGCCTCTACAACAATGACTGCCACAGCGCCCCCCATAACAGGAACCACCATAGTGCCTCTACAACAATGACTACCCCAGCGCCCCCATAACAGGGACCACTATAGTGCCTCTATAACAATGACTGCCACAGTGCCCCCATAACAGGGACCACCAAAGTGCCTCTACAACAATGATTACCCCAGTGCCCCCATAACAGGGACCACCATAGTGCCTCTACAACGACTGCCACAGCACCCCCATAACAGGGACCACCAAAGTGCCTCTACAACAATGACTGCCACAGCGCCCCCCATAACAGGAACCACCAAAGTGCCTCTACAACAATGACCGCCACAGCGCCCCCCCCCCCCATAACAGGGACCACCATAGTGCCTCTACAACAATGACTGCCACAGCGCCCCCCCCCCCCCCATAACAGGGACCACCAAAGTGCCTCTACAACAATGACTGCCACAGCGCCCCCCCCCCATAACAGGAACCCCCATAGTGCCTCTACAACAATGACCCCCACAGCGCCCCCATAACAGGGACCACCATAGTGCCTCTACAACAATGACCCCCACAGCGCCCCCATAACAGGAACCACCATAGTGTCTCTACAACAATGACTACCCCAGTGCCCCCATAACAGAAACCACCATAGTGCCTCTACACCAATGACTACCCCAGCGCCCCCATAACAGGGACCACCATAGTGCCTCTATAACAATGACTGCCACAGTGCCCCCATAACAGGGACCACCATAGTGCCTCTATAACAATGACTGCCACAGTGCCCCCATAACAGGAACCCCCATAGTGCCTCTACAACAATGACTGCCACAGCGCCCCCCCCCCATAACAGGAACCCCCATAGTGCCTCTACAACAATGACCCCCACAGCGCCCCCATAACAGGGACCACCATGGTGCCTCTACAACAATGACCCCCACAGCGCCCCCATAACAGGAACCACCATAGTGTCTCTACAACAATGACTACCCCAGTGCCCCATAACAGAAACCACCATAGTGCCTCTACAACAATGACTACCCCAGCGCCCCCATAACAGGGACCACCATAGTGCCTCTACAACAATGACTGCCACAGTGCCCCCATAACAGGAACCCCCATAGTGCCTCTACAACAATGACTACCCCAGCGCCCCCATAACAGGGACCACCATAGTGCCTCTATAACAATGACTGCCACAGTGCCCCCATAACAGGAACCCCCATAGTGCCTCTACAACAATGACTACCCCAGCGCCCCCATAACAGGGACCACTATAGTGCCTCTATAACAATGACTGCCACAGTGCCCCCATAACAGGGACCACCATAGTGCCTCTACAACAATGACTGCCACAGTGCCCCCATAACAGGGACCACCATAGTGCCTCTACAACAATGACTGCCACAGTGCCCCCATAACAGGGATCACCAAAGTGCCTCTACAACAATGACTGCCACAGCGCCCCCCCATAACAGGGACCACCAAAGTGCCTCTACAACAATGATTACCCCAGTGCCCCCATAACAGGGACCACCATAGTGCCTCTACAACAATGACTGCCACAGCACCCCCATAACAGGGACCACCAAAGTGCCTCTACAACAATGACTGCCACAGCGCCCCCATAACAGGAACCACCAAAGTGCCTCTACAACAATGACCGCCACAGCGCCCCCCCATAACAGGGACCACCATAGTGCCTCTACAACAATGAGTGCCACTGTGCCCCCCCCATAACAGGGACCACCAAAGTGCCTCTACAACAATGACTGCCACAGTGCCCCCCCCCATAACAGGAACCCCCATAGTGCCTCTACAACAATGACCCCCACAGCGCCCCCATAACAGGAACCACCATAGTGTCTCTACAACAATGACTACCCCAGTGCCCCATAACAGAAACCACCATAATGCCTCTACACCAATGACTACCCCAGCGCCCCATAACAAGAACCCCCATAGTGCCTCTACAACAATGACCCCACAGCGCCCCCATAACAGGAACCACCATAGTGCCTCTACAACAATGACTACCCCAGTGCCCCCATAACAGGAACCACCATAGTGCCTCTACAACAATGACTACCCCAGCGCCCCCATAACAAGAACCCCCATAGTGCCTCTACAACAATGACCTCCACAGCGCCCCCATAACACGAACCCCCATAGTGCCTCTACAACAATGACTGCCAAAGCGCCCCCATAACAGGAACCACCTTAGTGCCTCTACAACAGCACCCCCATAACAGTGACTGTCATAGTTCCTCCATAAGAGTGCCACAGTGCCGCCATAACAGGAACTGCTATAGTGCTCCTCCAATAACAGTGACTGCCGCAGTGATCACATAACAGAATCGTCAGTGTCCCCATAACAATGACTACCACAGTGACCACCCAGAACAGTTACTGTCACAGCCCCTCCAAAACAGTGCCCCCCCATAACAGAGACCGCCACAGTGCCCCCATTACAGTCACTGCCCTAGCACCCCTATAAAATGAACCGCCACTGCACCCCCACGACAGTGACTGTCACAGTGCCCCTATAATAGTAACTCACAGCATCCCCATAACAAGTGCCTCCATGACAGTGAATGGAAGAAAAGGCTTTAGGATTCTCCCCATTCCTCTAGCTCAGTGTTTCCCAACCAGGGTGCCTCCAGCTGTTGCAAAACTACAACTCACAGCATGCCCGGACAGCCGTTGGCTGTCCGGGCATGCTGGGAGCTGTAGTTTTGACACAGCTGGAGGCACCCTGGTTGGGAAACACTGTTCTAGCTGTACAAGGATTTAGGTGACTCTGCAGTAAGTGACCTGATCCTGTAAGTGACACAATGTTTACCTATTCAGGACGTGTCATATCAGGGGCCTCAGTCTATAATGTTACGTTTATTTTAGTTTTGTGAAAAACAAGGAATGTTGGGTAATGTAGTTCAGCGGTCACATCTGTAATGGGAGGGATTTAAAGGGGTACTCCGGTGGAAAACTTTTTTTTTTTTTTTTTTAATCAACTGGTGCCAGAAAGTTAAACAGATTTGTAAATCACTTCTATTAAAAAAATCTTAATCCTCCCAGTACTTATTAGCGGCTGTACACTAAAGAGGAAATGCTTTTCTTTTTGGATTTCTCTTCTGTCACGACCACAGTGCTCTCTGCTGACCTCTGCTGTCCATTTTAGGAACTGTCCAGAGCAGGAAAAAAAATCCCCATAACAAACATATCCTGCTCTGGACAGTTCCTAAAATGGAAAGCAGAGGTGTCAGCAGAGAGCACTGTGGTCGTGACAGAAGAGAAATCCAAAAAGAAAAGCATTTCCTCTGTCGTATTTAGCCTCTAATAAGTACTGGAAGGATTAAGATTTTGTTAACAGAAGTAATTTACAAATCTGTTTAACTTTTTGGCACCAGTTGATTAAAAATAAAATAAAAATAAAAGTTTTCTAGAGGAATACCCCTTTAATAGAAATGAACAGACCGGATACACGATGCTCCATAACTAAGGTTGTGCAGATAACAGGGGCGTATACATTACCTGGCGGTCATATGACGTGGATGTTGTAGGTGTCTGAAGTGATCAGGTGTATGTATAATGCTGTGTTAGGCTGCATTCACACCACGTTTTTGTAATACAGTTCCCGTATCAGGTTTTTGATGGAAAACTGATTCCTCAAAACCGGACTAAACTGTATCAAAACGTGTCTACAAATTGTAACTGTATACGGTTTGAAAAATGATGTCCGGTTGCATCCGTCTTTTAGGAAAAAAACATATACGTTTTTTACTTTTCACTCCATTATGAATAAAGTTTCACTTGTTTGATTGAAATTCCAAGAAAAAAAAACTGTGCAAAGTGAAAAACCGTACGGTGAAAACTAGAGATGAGCGAACTTACAGTAAATTCGATTCGTCACGAACTTCTCGGCTCGGCAGTTGATGACTTTTCCTGCATAAATTAGTTCAGCTTTCAGGTGCTCCGGTGGGCTGGAAAAGGTGGATACAGTCCTATTAGACTCTTTCCTAGGACTGTATCCACCTTTTCCAGCCCACCGGAGCCCCGGAAAGCTGAACTAATTTACGCAGGATAAGTCATCAACTGCCGAGCCGAGAAGTTTGTGACGAATCGAATTTACTGTAAGTTCGCTCCTCTCTAGTGAAAACCAGATGGAACCGTAGGCACATACAGTTCTGTACAGTTCCCATTGACTCCCATGTTAAAAAAAAAAAAAAAAAAAAAAAACGTATACGATTTAATACAGTTTTTCACCCGGACCAAAAAAAAAATAACGTGGTAGTCTACGGTTTTAGGCATGGGTAAAAAAAAAAAAAGGACAAAACCCTATAAGACGTAAAACAGACTAAACCGGATGATGCGTTTGACATACGGTTTACAATGTTAAGTCAATGCAAACGGTTCTGTACGTTTTTTAAAGGGGTACTTCGGTGGAAACCTTTTTTAATTTAATTTTTAAATCAACTGGTGCCAGAAAGTGAAACAGATTTGTAAATTACTTCTATTAAAAAAGATCTTTATTCTTCCAGTACTTATTAGCGGCTGTATACTACACAAGAAGTTCTTTTCTTTTGGAATTTCTTTTCTGTCTGACCACAGTGCTCTCTGCTGACACCTCTATCCATTTTAGGAACTGTCCAGAGTAGGAAGAAATCCCCATAAAAATCTTTCCCGCTCTGGACAGTTCCTGACATGGAGAGAGGTGTCAGCAGAGAGCACTGTGGTCAGACTAGAAAGGAAATCCAAAAAGAATAGAACTTCCTATGGAGCATACAGCCGCTATTAAGTACTGGAAGGATTAAGATTTTTTAATAGAAGTCATTTACAAATCTGTTTAAGTTTCTGGCACCAGTTGATAAAAAAAAAAAAAAAAAAATTTCCACCGGAGTACCCCTTTAACTTGAAACCTTATACAGGAATTGTATAGCAAAAACATGGTGTGCTCTCCAGTTTTCGTAAAATATATTTCCCAGCATGCTCTGAAAGCGTGCAGGACATACTGGGTGTTGTAGTCTCCGAACAGTCGGAGGTGTGAGTACATTGCTATACACCAGTGTTTCCCAACCAGGGTGCCTCCAGCTGTTGCAAAACTACAACTCCCAGCATGCCCGGACAGCCAACGGCTGTCCGGGCATACTGGGAGTTGTAGTTTTGCTACAGCTGGAGGCACCCTGGTTGGGAAACACTGATATATACTATATACTACTATATAGTCCAACATGCTGGGAGTTGTAGTTTTGCAACAGCTGGAGGCACCCCTTGGTTGGGAAACACTGATACATACTATATACTACTATATAGTCCAACATGCTGGGAGTTGTAGTTTTGCAACAGCTGGAGGCACCCCTGGTTGGGAAACACTGATATATACTACTATATAGTCCAACATGCTGGGAGTTGTTGTTTTTCAACAGCTGGAGGCACCCCTGGTTGGGAAACACTGACCTATACTATATACTACTATATAGTCCAACATGCTGGGAGTTGTTATTTTGCAACAGCTGGAGGCACCCCTGGTTGGGAAACACTGATATATACTATATAGTCCAACATGCTGGGAGTTGTAGTTTTGCAACAGCTGGAGGCACCCCTGGTTGGGAAACACTGATATATACTACTATATAGTCCAACATGCTGGGAGTTGTTGTTTTTCAACAGCTGGAGGCACCCCTGGTTGGGAAACACTGACCTATACTATATACTACTATATAGTCCAACATGCTGGGAGTTGTTATTTTGCAACAGCTGGAGGCACCCTGGTTGGGAAACACTGACCTATACTATATACTACTATATAGTCCAACATGCTGGGAGTTGTAGTTTTGCAACAGCTGGAGGCACCCCTTGGTTGGGAAACACTGATATATACTATATACTACTATATAGTCCAACATGCTGGGAGTTGTAGTTTTGCAACAGCTGAAGGCACCCCTGGTTGGGAAACACTGATATATACTATATAGTCCAACATGCTGGGAGTTGTTGTTTTGCAACAGCTGGAGGCACCCTGGTTGGGAAACACTGCTATACACTGTGTTAGTCAGGATGCTAAGTGGCTGTATTAGTGCCATAATAATTATACCCGGGATAGTCAGTGCTCCAGGCCAAGCTTGGCACATGGTAGATTTCGTCATACGTTGTAAGTTGTTTTTTAGGTCTTGTCTTCTGTAGGTTGCGGCTCTTGACCGTTGCGGCGGCGGCGTCGTCATCATTGCACTGTAGCAGTAATTCCAGGAAAGACATCAATACATCATGCAAAAAAATCAATGGCGCGTCGCATAGATTGTCAGCCTTTATTCGGTTCACCTATAAATGGACATTGACACACTGGGGGGGGGGATATTTATCAAAGCTGTCTATGTCCCGCATCAATATAGACCAAACTACAGAGGGTTAGGCCGGTCTATTGTGCGCACGGCTCTTGATAAATTCTGCTCACGGACTTCGGGATCTTTGCTTTAGTCTATATTTAAACCTGCTCCAGCCTGGTCTGACATGTCGGCGTACTTTCATCCGATGCGACTTGTCGCTGAAAAGTCTAAATAGTAGGGATCAACCGATATCGATTTTTTAGGGCCGATAATCTGTCGCCTTTCAGGCCGATAGCCGATAACTTATACTGATATTCCGGTATAAGTTATCGGCTATTTCAACCCCCCCGGCGGGGCAGAAGCCGTTGCAGATCAATGATTTAAAGCGGGCGTTTTAAATCAATGAACTGCAGCGGCTTTTGCAGTGCCAGTGACCGCAAACGCCACCCGCTTCTCTCCCCCTGCCTGTCCTGAGTCTAACCACCAGAGTTGCCCCATCGCCTCCCCCCCATCCTCAGCCCACATACCGCCGCCGCTGCCCCATTGCCTCCCCCATCCCCGGTGTTATAATTACCTGTTCACGGGGGTCCACGATCCTTTTGGCTACTTTGGCGTCCTGCGCTGTCACTGTGCAGGAGCCAAAAGGATCGTGGTCCCCCGAGAACAGGTAATTATAACACCGGGGATGGGGGGAGGCGATGGGTCGGCGGTGGTATGTAGGCAGAGGATGGGGGGAGGCGATGGGTCGGCGGTGGTATGTAGGCAGAGGATGGGGGGAGGCAATGGGGCAGCGGTAGCGGTATGTGGGCAGAAGATGGGGGGAGGCAAAGGGGCAGCGGCATGTGGCCAGAGGATGGGGGGGAGGCGATAGGGCAGCGGCGGTATGTGGGCAGAGGATGGGGGGAGGCAAAGGGGCAGCGGCGATGGTCGTCTCTGGCTGGGGGGCTGGGCATTATCGGCAAGGTAATTGCCGATACCGATAATGTCCAAAATCGTGATTATCGGCCGATAATATTGGCCAAACCGATACTCGGTCGATCCCTACTAAGTAGAGTGGCATTGAGGGGGCGGGACGTGACGTCACGAGGGGGCGGGCATGAACACGGAAGCCTACACCCAGCATTTGGAACATTGAGTTCCGTACGCTGGGGAGCGTAGTAACCCTTTAAAGGGGTTCTCCGGCGCTTAGACATCTTATCCCCTATCCAAATGATAGGGGATAAGATGCCTGATCGCGGTGGTCCCGCCACTGGGGACCCCAGTGATCTTCCACGCTGCACCCTGTTAGAATCAGTCCCCGGAGTGTGTTCGCTGATTACTGGCAATCACGGGGACTGAGCATAGTGACGTCACGGCTCCGCCCCCGTGGGACATCACGCTCCGCCCCCTCAATGCAAGCCTATGGGAGGGGGCATGGCAGCTGTCACGCCCCTCCAATAGACTTGCATTGAGGGGGCGGAGCGTGACGTCACTATGCTCCGTCCTCGTGGTCGAGATGGACTCAGCCTGAGGACCTCCAGCGGTTCCGGAATCCACTAAAGGTGGGTGCTGCGTGGTAGATTCCGGGGGTCCCAAACGGTGGGACCCAGGCGATCTGACATCTTATCACCTATCCTTTGGATAGGGGATAAGATGTCTAAGCGCCGGAGTACCCCTTTAAAAGCCAGCAGTTTATTGACGCTCCAAATTTATCACAGTGTATACGTTTTTAGACACGTTCGTCTAACCTTATTGGCTGGATCGGTCGGGTCTTAGTGCTGAGACCCTAATCGATCAAGAGAATGAGCGTAGCTTGTAGCACACTTCTCCTAGATGGCTCTCCTGATCTGTGGGGGTCTCAGCACTAACACCCTGACCGATCAAAACTTTTAATATGTCAAATATTATAAATTTTTTAAATGACAGGGACACTTTTTAAACTGCAGAAAGACAAAATAAAATCTCTTATGGTTCATTCACACCAAGTTTTTACAGTTCAGCTTCCCATTTATTTGAATGAGCCGGACGGAGTCAGATAGTGAGCTAATTTTTGGACCGTATCCAGTTTTGTTGCTGCATTGAAAACTTTGTTCTGGTGCCACGGTTTTTAATCCGGCAATAAAATGATAGGGTTCAAAAATTAACCGACTGGAGTCATGGTCTGACTCCGTCCGACTCATTTAAATGAATGGGGTGCGGCACAGGTCCAGCAGGGATACAGGAGTGTGTGGTTCTTAAAGGGGTACTCCAGTGGAAAACATATATATATTTTTTTTAAATCAACTGGTGCCAGAAAGTTAAACAGATTTGTAAATGACTTCTATTAAATAATCTTTACCCTTCCAGTACTTTTTAGCAGCTGCATTTCTTTTTTGTCTTGTCCACAGTGCTCTCTGTTGACACCTGATACCCGTATCAGGAACTGTCCAGAGCAGGAGAAAATCCCCATAGCAAACCTATGCTGTTAGGGAAAGTTCCTGACACGGACAGAGGTGTCAGCAGAGAGCACTGTGGTCAGACAGAAAAGAAATTTAAACAGAAAACGATTTCCTCTGTAGCATACAGCTGCTAAAAAGTACTGTAAGGATTAAGATTTTTTAATAGAAGTCATTTACAAATCTGTTTAACTTTCTGGCACCAGTTCATTTAAAAAAAAAGTTTTCCACCGGAGTACCCCTTTAATTGCCCCACTGTATCCAGCAGCCGAATTGCAAAAATGTGGTGTGAACGCGCCCTTATGCAGCTACATTTTTCCTTGGCCGTCCTCCACTAATCCTGTGTAATAAGGGCGGGTTACAGGCGCTCCATCACTGGGACACGTTTAAAGCAGAATTAAAGCTGTACTCAAATAAATACTTACATAAATATAAGTGACCTCCTAAATTTATCCTTAGTCCGGGCATGCTGGGAGATATAGTTTTGCAACAGCTGGAGGCACCCTGGTTGTGAAACACTGGATTAGGGTCTGGTTGACTTTGCTCGCTGTTTAGGGTGGTAATTGGATTACAGCAGAACCAGGTGTGGATGTGGCATTTTAAAGGGGAACTCCGGTGGAAAACCTTTTTTTTTTTTTTTTTAATCAACAGTTGCCAGAAAGTTAAACAGATTTGTAAATTACTTCTATTAAAAAATCTTAATCCTTCCAGTGCTTATTAGCTGCTGAAAACTACAGAGGAAATTATTTTCTTTTTGGAACACAGAGCTCTCTGCTGACATCTCTGTCCACTTTAGGAACTGTCCAGAGCAGCATATGTTTTCTATGGGGATTTTCTCCTACTCTGGACAGTTCTTAAAATGGACAGAGATGTCAGCAGAGAGCACTGTGGTCATGATGTCAGCAGAGAGCTCTGTATTCCAAAAAGAAAAGAACTTCCTCTGTAGTATTCAGCAGCTGATAAATACTGGAAGGATTAAGATTTTTTTTAACGGAAGTAATTTACAAATCTTTTTAACTTTCTGGCACCAGTTGATTTAAAAAAAATGTTTTCCAGGAGAGTACCCCTTTAAGGCTTGGTTCACACCACGTTTTTGCAGTACAGTTCCCGTATCAGGTTTTTGATAAATAACGGATTCCTCAAAACCGGACTAAACTGTATCATTACGTGTGTACAAATTTTAATCCGTATACGGTTTGAAAAGTGATGTCCGGTTGCATCCGGTTTTTAAGAAAAAAAAAAAAGTATACGTTTTTAACTTTTCACTCTATTATGAATAAAGTTTAACTTGTTTGATTGAAATTCCAAGAAAAAAAAAATGTGCAAAGTCAAAAACCATACAGTGAAAACCGGATGGAACCGTACGCACATACGGTTCTGCACGGTTCCCATTGACTCCCATGTTAACAAAAAAAAAAAACATATACGTTTTCAATGCGGTTTTTCACCCGGACCAAAAACCGTGGTAGAGTACGGGGAAAAAACTGACAAAACTGTACAGGATGCAAAACGGACACAACCGGACGCATCTTTTGGCATACGGTTTTCAATACGGTTCCGTACAGTTTTCAAATTGAAATTGTATACGGGAACTGTATTGCAAAAACGTTGTGTGAACCCGACCTTACGCTGTATAGATGAGTCTTTTCCAAACAGTGCGCCTCCAGCTGTAGCAAAACTTCAACTCCCAGCATGCTAGGATGGTCGAAGTGGGACTATCATTATTTACAAGACTTCTGTTCTGGCCCCACTATACTGATCCCCCTATCCTGTGGGTAGGAAGTAGGTTTTAGCTTTGGGATTAGATGAGGCGACTGCTGGCATTGTGTAATTCTACATTTTATTCACTAGAGGGCAACATAATGGACTTTTCTGGAGCATTGCAACTTGAAACCAGACTCAACATACAATGTACAGACAGTCCAGATCTGTGAAACCTGTCAATGACCAGAAGAACTGACCAATCAGAATGGGCATTCACTGGTAAAACCCCTGTATTACTGAAGTGTATGCACTGACTGGTGTCTGGTAGCGCCCCCTACAGTACAGGGAGGTATTACATGTTCTGTACTACTCTTAGGGCCATGATTAGCTGCTCCTTTGGACACCAGGTGAGGGCAGCTCCATGTTACTTTTTTAGGACATTGCATGTACTGTACAGGACCCCAAAGAAGCTCCTGTCCTCTACATAGACCAGTGTTTCCCAAGCAGGGTGCCCCCAGCTGTTGCAAAACTACAACTCCCAGCATGCCCGGACAGCCAAAGGCTGTCCGGGCATGCTGGGAGTTGTAGTTTTGCAACAGCTGGAGGCTCCCTGCTTGGGAAACACTGACATAGACAGTGATTTACAGCTCCCAGCAGATCTTTATTACTTTTATATGTAAGGATTTGCTTTATCTCTATCAGTTATCTACTTATTTTTCTTTAATTCTCACTTTTTCCTATTTTTGATGACATTTTTGTGCTTTTAGAACCAATTACCAGGTTTCCATAGAGTTATGGTCTCAACATACAATGGTTTCAACATACAATGGTCGTCCCAGAACCATTTAATATTGTAACTTGAGGGAACACTGTATAGACAGGTTTTATTAGAGCAGCTTCACGTGGGATGGAAATGCTGCATAATTCACAGTGGATTTGTAGCAGAAGAATCTGCAGAGTACAGTAGAAGGCAAGTCAGTGACATTTAATCATCTATGCACTGCCTAAATTTACCAATATTAAAAGGACCTGAACTATTAGATTATTAAAGGGGTACTCCAGGGAACACAGAATAGGGGAATAAGTGTCTGACCCCCCCTACTCCAGAATAGGACCTGGCTCGCGCACTGAATCTACCATTTAGTAACTTTTCCCCTGAATTCTCCGGCCCCCACATTAAGAAGATAGGGGATAAGTTGTATTCTGGAGTACCCCTTTAAAAAGGGGTACTCCGGTGAAATTTTTTTTTTTGTTAAATCAACTGGTGGCAAAAAGTTAAACAGATTTGTAAATTCCTTCTATTAAAAAATCTTAACCCCCTCCAGTACTTTTTTAGCAGCTGTATGCTACAGATGAAAATCTTTTCTTTTTTGTCTTGTCCATAGTGCTCTCTGCTGACACCTGATGCCCGTATCAGGAACTGTCCAGAGCAGGAGAAAATCCTCATAGTAAATCTAAGCTGCTCTGGACAGTTCCTGACACGGACAGAGGTGTCAGCAGAGAGCACTGTGGACAAGACAAAAAAGAAATTAAAAAAGAAAAGAATTTCCTCGGTAGCATACAGCTGCTAAAAAGTACTGGAAGGGCAAAGATTTATTTTATAGAAGTAATTTACTAATCTGTAAATGCCCGGTGTGCCTCCAGCTGTGGCAAAACAACATCTCCCAGCATGCTTGGAAAACCAGTGTGCCTCCAGCTGTTGCAAAACAACATCTCCCAGCATGCCCAGACAACCAGTGTGCCTTCATCTGTTGCAAAACAATAACTCCCAGCATGCCCGGAAAACCAGTGTTCCTCCAGCTGTTGCAAAACAACAACTCCCGGCATGCCCGGACAACCAGTGTGCCTCCAGCTGTTACAAAACTATAATTCCCAGCATGCCTGAACAACCAGTGTGCCTCCAGCTGGTGCAAAACTATAACTCCCAGCATGCCCGGACAGCCTTCGCCTGTCCGGGCATGCTGGGAGTTGTAGTTTTGCAACAGCTGGAGGCATACTGGTTGGGAAGAACTGTTCTAGATCAAAGGTGACATCACAGGACAGGTGCAGATTGTATTTTGTATACGGATCTGAGGTGTCTCCGCTCCTCTGCTGACACATCACCTGCAGACATTGACACCTATGAGAAGTTATGTGTCAGCCGTCAGGTGTTTCCTCCTATTGGTTGAGACTTGTTCAGCCCAGATCTGAGAACAAGATAGATGGTGAGAACGTCTACAGCCTAATAGCAGAGCAGAGACGCCAACATGTACCCGGCGGCCGTACGTAAGTCCTGATCATACGCTGCTTCCTTCCATCCTATGGTGGTGGTGGGGGGGGGGTTTACGAGCGACCTCAAGGTTGAATCTCTCTGCTTCACAAGAGGCGACATATCCTTTCCTGGAAATGTCAGGCTTCTCCTTGGACTTTGGATATGGGAGGCAAAGGTTTGTCAGGGGGATCTTGTCCCTCTAGCAGAAGCATGGGTACTATGGCTGTGATTATTGTTAAGTTTTATTAAAGGGGTATTCCAAGGATTTTTTTTTTTATTTGACTATGCTACAGGCCCGGTAAAGTTAGTGTAGTTCATAATATAGTTTCTGTATCTGTGTGTGACGGTTTTCTCACAATTCTTCTGTGATTTTCACCCCAATATTTATTTTTACCAGCATACAAAATGACTGTTGTCTCAGATTTTTCCCAGGTTGCAATGCGGCCGAGACTTGACATCACTAGTCAGCTGATGACAGGGAGCCTGTCTGCTTCAATGGTTGGAGCGATCGCTTGGTGGGAGAGAGATCAATCTGCAACTAATGCAACAGCTGTAGGCTCCCTAATTGAAAACCACAGGTCTTTTGAATGGATGCAGCTCATTTATGTTTCAATGGGTGGGGTGGCTGATGTGTGGGAGGGAGGAAAATGGAATTATGGGATTTGTAGGCAATGAAGAAAACTCAAACAGGAAATACCAGTTCACAAAAAAGCTAGGAACAGTGTTATGGTAATCTCACAATCAGCAATGCTCTCCCTTTTTCTGTACCAGAAGTGAAGGTTCACATGTAGCAGATGTTTTTAGAGCAAAATCTGCATGTGACATAAGAAAATTGTTATGGTTTTCACCCTTGTTACATCGAAAAGGATGAAATCCTCCAGAACACAAAAACTACCTACTTAGTACTGTAATCCGCAGGTAAAATCTACAGCCTTTCTAGTCTTTGTATACTTAAAGGGGTACTCCACTGGAAAACATTTGTTTTTAAATCAACTGGTAGCAGAAAGTTAAACTGATCTGTAAATTACTTCTATTAAAAAATCTTAATCCTTCCAGTACTGACCAGTTGCTGTATGACCCACAGGAAGTTATTTTCTTTTTGAATGTCTTTTCTGTCTGACCACAGCGCTCTCTGCTGACACCTCTGTCCATTTTAGGAACTGTCCAGAGCAGGAGAGGTTTGCTATGAGGATTTGCTCCTACTCTGGACCGTTCCTGACACGGACAGAGATGTCAGCAGAGAGCATTGTGGTCAGACAGAAAAGACATTCAAAAAGAAAAAAACTTCCTGTGGGTCATACAGCAACTGCTAAGTACTGGAAGGGTAAAGATTTTTTAATCAAAGTAATTTACAAATCTTTCTAACTTTCTTGCACCAGTTTCACGCCCCCACCCATAGACTTGCATTGAGGGGGTGGGGCGTGACATCATGAGGGGGCGCGGCTATGACGTCACAAGCTCCCGGCTCCAGCGTTCGGAACAGTTTGTTCCCAACCCTGAGCAGCGGAGTACCCCTTTAAACCTGCTTCAGCATGGTCTGACATCTCAGCGTACTTTCGGGCCGATGCGACTTTTTTTGCCGAAAAGTCGTTATTGATAAATTCAGCACCAATGCATTTTTTCCGTCTAAAATAGACCAGAATGCATCACATTGTAAAGATCCTCTAAAGCAAAAGTCGCGAAGAAGTCACACGTATTTAGACTGCGACTTTTTGTGCGACAATTTTAGATGGGAAGAACCAGTGTAAATCCTTTGATAAATCTCCCCCGGTGCCTCTGGAGTTGTCCTGTCACATGGAGGAGCCGGCACTTCCTTCTGGAGTGTGTGTACAATAAAGTTAGTGATATGGATGTGATGGTGAATCACTATTCAGCAGGTATGTGGAATCACATCACACGGTACTTGTGGTTAGAATGAATTTATCAGGAAGCCGTCTGCCGGGAGTCATTGTTGGTTTTACCTTTGGCGCGTCCTACAGGTGTCCTATAAAACGTATTGGTGAGAGGTTTTATAGTGCCCTCTAGTGGTAGAGCACAAGTGTGCATCGTGGGCCAATTGATGTGACTGTTTTTGGACATCCAGCTCTCTGTGATATGTAGAATAATGCTGTTCTATATGCAGAATGAATATGAATATATATATATATATATATATATATATATATACACTACACATGCATAATTTTTTTGTTATATTTATATATTTATTTTAATATATAATTTTTTTTTATATACTATATTTTATATTGATTTTACTATATATATATATATATATATATATATATATATGTATATTTTTTATATATTTATTTTACTATAATACAATACAATTCAATTTTACATTGTGATAACACATATTAATGATCGATTCTTTGCCGACAGACACACAAGTATAGATGTGTCCTAGAATGTATAGGTCCACCCTATAGGGCAGTGGTCTCCAACCTGCGGACCTCCAGATGTTGCAAAACTACATACCTACCTGCGGACCTACATACGGCGCTTAAATGTTTGCCGTGTTTGTTGTTTGGCTAAATTAAAACTACAACTCCCAGCATGCCCGGACAGCCCCCTTCTTTTTAGGTATTGGTGATGATTTTTGCACCCGGACCCTCATCGTTCCAAACTTCTGACCTGTAGGTGTGATGTCAGACAGTTCTCGTTCAGTTTTTGATTCGACAGACAGAAAGTTAAACAGATTTGTAAATTACTTCTATTAAAAAATCTTAATCCTTTCAATAATTATTAGCTGCTAAAGTTGAGTTGTTGTTTTCTGTCTGGCAACAGTGCTCTCTGCTGACATCTCTGCTCTCTGCTTGTCTCGGGAACTGCACAGAGTAGTAGAGGTTTGCTATGGGGATTTGCTTCTAAACTGGGCGGTTCCCGAGACACGTGTCATCAGAGAGGACTTAGACAGAAAAGAGCAACTCAACTGCAGCAGCTCAAAGTACTGAAAGGATTAAGATTTTTTAATAGAAGTAATTTACAAATCTAGCTTAAGGTAGAAGCAGAAAGAAATCAGTCCGGCACCGCTATACTGATGTAGGTAGCGTGGGGTAACGTGATGTGGTGTCCGTTCAACAGGGAGATGTGGAGACCAGTGCTGGCGTGCTATGCCGGGGTGCTGGTTAGAAAGGCACAAGTTGCTTGTAACATCAAACAATGTAGAAAGAACCGCACTCACCCGTACATCGTGCACTAATATCTTTATTCCTTGGAACATCAACTGAGAACACAGGACAGACAGTCGGCAGGTACGCCGGGGAACACAAGGTGTAGTTACAGCTGTTTCACGGGAACTCAGCCCGCTTCGTCTGACGAAGCGGGCTGAGCTCCCGTGAAACGGCTGTAATTACACCTTGTGTTCCCCGGCGTACCTGCCGACTGTCTGTCCTGTGTTCTCCGTTGATGTTCCAAGGAATAAAGATATTAGTGCACGATGTACGGGTGAGTGCGGTTCTTTCTACATTGTTTAATTTACAAATCTGTTTAAATTTCTGGAGCCAGTTGATATATATATAAAAAAGTTTTTTTCCTGGATAACCCCTTTAAAGACAGAGGTAAAATATGAACCCATAGAATTCAGAATTCTTACTTATGGATCCATCCAACATGAATCCTTGATACGGCCGTGTACATGGGCACTTGCTGCCCGTCTGATGTGAGCGGGTTCTCTTTAGCCGGTGTCAGGCATCAGCTGGCACACTGAGGGATGAGGCATCATAGCTCACGGGACATGGGGGCACAGTCACTGGATCCGTCAGCCACCGGGGAGCAGGTTTAGGATAACTCCAGTCACCTGATCTGACGGCTTCGGTTCCAGCTTTCTATACAATATTGATGATAGATCCTGTGAGAAAACAGCTGAAGAAGACGTCTAGAGAGCAGCGGCAGCAACAAGATGTCAGACATGGAAGATCTGGATGGTAAATAATGTGCTGGGGCATCTGTGGGTACGTCGGGTACACTGTATGACATGTATGTATAGTAGTCGTGTATACTGTATGACATGTAGGGATAGTAGTCGTGTACACTGTATGACATGTATGTATAGTAGTCGTGTATACTGTATGACATGTAGGTATAGTAGTCGTGTACACTGTATGACATGTAGGTGTAGTAGTCGTGTATACTGTATGACATGTAGGTATAGTAGTCGTGTATACTGTATGACATGTAGGTATAGTAGTCGTGTATACTGTATGACATGTAGGTATAGTAGTCGTGTACACTGTATGACATGTAGGGATAGTAGTCGTGTGCACTGTATGACATGTAGGGATAGTAGTCGTGTATACTGTATGACATGTAGGTATAGTAGTCGTGTACACTGTATGACATGTAGGGATAGTAGTCGTGTATACTGTATGACATGTATGTATAGTAGTCGTGTACACTGTATGACATGTAGGGATAGTAGTCGTGTACACTGTATGACATGTAGGTATAGTAGTCGTGTATACTGTATGACATGTAGTTATAGTAGTCTTGTATACTGTAGGACATGTAGGTATAGTAGTCGTGTACACTGTATGACATGTAGGTATAGTAGTCGTGTACACTGTATGACATGTAGGTATAGTAGTCGTGTACACTGTATGACATGTAGGTATAGTAGTGGTGTACACTGTATGACATGTAGGGATAGTAGTCGTGTATACTGTATGACATGTATGTATAGTAGTCGTGTATACTGTATGACATGTAGGGATAGTAGTCGTGTATACTGTATGACATGTAGGTATAGTAGTCGTGTATACTGTATGACATGTAGGTATAGTAGTGGTGTATACTGTATGACATGTAGGTATAGTAGTGGTGTATACTGTATGACATGTAGGTATAATAGTCGTGTACACTGTATGACATGTAGGTATAGTAGTCGTGTACACTGTATGACATGTAGGGATAGTAGTCGTGTATACTGTATGACATGTAGGGATAGTAGTGGTGTATACTGTATGACATGTAGGTATAGTAGTCGTGTATACTGTATGACATGTAGGTATAATAGTCGTGTACACTGTATGACATGTAGGTATAGTAGTCGTGTACACTGTATGACATGTAGGTATAGTAGTCGTGTACACTGTATGACATGTAGGGATAGTAGTCGTGTATACTGTATGACATGTAGGTATAGTAGTCGTGTATACTGTATGACATGTAGGTATAGTAGTCGTGTATACTGTATGACATGTATGTATAGTAGTCGTGTACACTGTATGACATGTAGGTGTAGTAGTCGTGTACACTGTATGACATGTAGGTATAGTAGTCGTGTACACTGTATGACATGTAGGGATAGTAGTCGTGTATACTGTATGACATGTAGTTATAGTAGTCTTGTATACTGTAGGACATGTAGGTATAGTAGTCGTGTACACTGTATGACATGTAGGTATAGTAGTCGTGTACACTGTATGACATGTAGGTGTAGTAGTCGTGTATACTGTATGACATGTAGGTATAGTAGTCGTGTATACTGTATGACATGTAGGTATAGTAGTCGTGTATACTGTATGACATGTAGGTATAGTAGTCGTGTATACTGTATGACATCTAGGGATAGTAGTCGTGTGCACTGTATGACATGTAGGTATAGTAGTCGTGTATACTGTATGACATGTAGGGATAGTAGTCGTGTATACTGTATGACATGTAGGTATAGTAGTCGTGTACACTGTATGACATGTAGGGATAGTAGTCGTGTATACTGTATGACATGTATGTATAGTAGTCGTGTACACTGTATGACATGTAGGGATAGTAGTCGTGTACACTGTATGACATGTAGGTATAGTAGTCGTGTATACTGTATGACATGTAGGTATAGTAGTCGTGTATACTGTATGACATGTAGGTATAGTAGTCGTGTACACTGTATGACATGTAGGTATAGTAGTCGTGTACACTGTATGACATGTAGGTATAGTAGTCGTGTACACTGTATGCCATGTAGGTATAGTAGTGGTGTACACTGTATGACATGTAGGGATAGTAGTCGTGTACACTGTATGACATGTAGGGATAGTAGTCGTGTGCACTGTATGACATGTAGGGATAGTAGTCGTGTATACTGTATGACATGTAGGTATAGTAGTCGTGTACACTGTATGACATGTAGGGATAGTAGTCGTGTATACTGTATGACATGTATGTATAGTAGTCGTGTACACTGTATGACATGTAGGGATAGTAGTCGTGTACACTGTATGACATGTAGGTATAGTAGTCGTGTATACTGTATGACATGTAGTTATAGTAGTCTTGTATACTGTAGGACATGTAGGTATAGTAGTCGTGTACACTGTATGACATGTAGGTATAGTAGTCGTGTACACTGTATGACATGTAGGTATAGTAGTCGTGTACACTGTATGACATGTAGGTATAGTAGTCGTGTACACTGTATGCCATGTAGGTATAGTAGTGGTGTACACTGTATGACATGTAGGGATAATAGTCGTGTATACTGTATGACATGTATGTATAGTAGTCGTGTATACTGTATGACATGTAGGGATAGTAGTCGTGTATACTGTATGACATGTAGGTATAGTAGTGGTGTATACTGTATGACATGTAGGTATAGTAGTGGTGTATACTGTATGACATGTAGGTATAATAGTCGTGTACACTGTATGACATGTAGGTATAGTAGTCGTGTACACTGTATGACATGTAGGGATAGTAGTCGTGTATACTGTATGACATGTAGGGATAGTAGTGGTGTATACTGTATGACATGTAGGTATAGTAGTCGTGTATACTGTATGACATGTAGGTATAATAGTCGTGTACACTGTATGACATGTAGGTATAGTAGTCGTGTACACTGTATGACATGTAGGTATAGTAGTCGTGTACACTGTATGACATGTAGGGATAGTAGTCGTGTATACTGTATGACATGTAGGGATAGTAGTCGTGTACACTGTATGACATATAGGTGTAGTAGTCGTGTACACTGTATGACATGTAGGTATAGTAGTCGTGTACACTGTATGACATGTAGGGATAGTAGTCGTGTATACTGTATGACATGTAGTTATAGTAGTCTTGTATACTGTAGGACATGTAGGTATAGTAGTCGTGTACACTGTATGACATGTAGGTATAGTAGTCGTGTACACTGTATGACATGTAGGTATAGTAGTCGTGTACACTGTATGACATGTAGGGATAGTAGTCGTGTATACTGTATGACATGTATGTATAGTAGTCGTGTACACTGTATGACATGTAGGTATAGTAGTCGTGTACACTGTATGACATGTAGGTATAGTAGTCGTGTACACTGTATGACATGTAGGTATAGTAGTCGTGTACTCTGTATGACATGTAGGTATAGTAGTCGTGTATACTGTATGACATGTAGGTATAGTAGTGGTGTATACTGTATGACATGTAGGTATAGTAGTCGTGTATACTGTATGACATGTAGGTATAATAGTCGTGTACACTGTATGACATGTAGGTATAGTAGTCGTGTATACTGTATGACATGTAGGTATAGTAGTCGTGTACACTGTATGACATGTAGGTATAGTAGTCGTGTACACTGTATGACATGTAGGTATAGTAGTCATGTACATTGTATGACATGTAGGTATAGTAGTCGTGTACACTGTATGACATGTAGGGATAGTAGTCGTGTATATTGTATGACATGTAGGGATAGTAGTCGTGTATACTGTATGACATGTAGGGATAGTAGTCGTGTACACTGTATGACATGTAGGGATAGTAGTCGTGTATACTGTATGACATGTAGGGATAGTAGTGGTGTATACTGTATGACATGTAGGTATAGTAGTCGTGTATACTGTATGACATGTAGGTATAGTAGTCGTGTACACTGTATGACATGTAGGTATAGTAGTCGTGTATACTGTATGACATGTAGGTATAGTAGTCGTGTATACTGTATGACATGTAGGTATAGTAGTCGTGTACACTGTATGACATGTAGGTATAGTAGTCGTGTATACTGTATGACATGTAGGTATAGTAGTCGTGTATACTGTATGACATGTAGGTATAGTAGTCGTGTATACTGTATGACATGTAGGGATAGTAGTCGTGTACACTGTATGACATGTAGGTATAGTAGTCGTGTATACTGTATGACATGTAGGTATAGTAGTCGTGTATACTGTATGACATGTAGGTATAGTAGTCGTGTATACTGTATGACATGTATGTATAGTAGTCGTGTATACTGTATGACATGTAGGGATAGTAGTCGTGTACACTGTATGACATGTAGGTATAGTAGTTGTGTATACTGTATGACATGTAGGTATAGTAGTTGTGTATACTGTATGACATGTATGTATAGTAGTCGTGTACACTGTATGACATGTAGGTATAGTAGTCGTGTATACTGTATGACATGTAGGTATAGTAGTTGTGTACACTGTATGACATGTAGGTATAGTAGTCGTGTATACTGTATGACATGTAGGTATAGTAGTCGTGTACACTGTATGACATATAGGTATAGTAGTCGTGTACACTGTATGACATGTAGGGATAGTAGTCGTGTACACTGTATGACATGTAGGTATAGTAGTCGTGTATACTGTATGACATTTAGGTATAGTAGTCGTGTATACTGTATGACATGTAGGTATAGTAGTCGTGTACACTGTATGACATGTAGGTATAGTAGTCGTGTATACTATATGACATGTAGGTATAGTAGTGTATACTGTATGACATGTAGGTATAGTAGTCGTGTATACTGTATGACATGTAGGTAGGTATAGTAGTCGTGTACACTGACATGTAGGTATAGTAGTCGTGTATACTGTATGACATGTATGTATAGTAGTCGTGTACACTGTATGACATGTAGGGATAGTAGTCGTGTATACTGTATGACATGTAGGTATAGTAGTCGTGTACACTGTATGACATGTAGGTATAGTAGTCGTGTACACTGTATGACATGTAGGTATAGCAGTCGTGTACACTGTATGACATGTAGGTATAGTAGTCGTGTATACTGTATGACATGTAGGTATAGTAGTCGTGTACACTGTATGACATGTAGGTATAGTAGTCGTGTATACTGTATGACATGTAGGTATAGTAGTTGTGTATACTGTATGACATGTATGTATAGTAGTCGTGTACACTGTATGACATGTAGGGATAGTAGTCGTGTACACTGTATGACATGTATGTATAGTAGTCGTGTATACTGTATGACATGTAGGTATAGTAGTCGTGTATACTGTATGACATGTAGGTATAGTAGTCGTGTATACTGTATGACATGTAGGGATAGTAGTCGTGTACACTGTATGACATGTAGGTATAGTAGTCGTGTATACTGTATGACACGTAGGTATAGTAGTCGTGTATACTGTATGACATGTAGGGATAGTAGTCGTGTACACTGTATGACATGTAGGTATAGTAGTCGTGTATACTGTATGACATGTAGGTGTAGTAGTCGTGTATACTGTATGACATGTAGGTATAGTAGTCGTGTATACTGTATGACATGTAGGTATAGTAGTCGTGTATACTGTATGACATGTAGGTATAGTAGTCGTGTATACTGTATGACATGTAGGTATAGTAGTCGTGTATACTGTATGACATGTAGGGATAGTAGTCGTGTACACTGTATGACATGTAGGTATAGTAGTCGTGTACACTGTATGACATGTAGGGATAGTAGTCGTGTACACTGTATGACATGTAGGGATAGTAGTCGTGTACACTGTATGACATGTAGGGATAGTAGTCGTGTACACTGTATGACATGTAGGTATAGTAGTCGTGTACACTGTATGACATGTAGGTATAGCAGTCGTGTACACTGTATGACATGTAGGTATAGTAGTCGTGTATACTGTATGACATGTAGGGATAGTAGTCGTGTATACTGTATGACATGTAGGGATAGTAGTCGTGTACACTGTATGACATGTAGGTATAGTAGTCGTGTATACTGTATGACATGTAGGTATAGTAGTCGTGTATACTGTATGACATGTAGGGATAGTAGTCGTGTACACTGTATGACATGTAGGGATAGTAGTCGTGTACACTGTATGACATGTAGGTATAGTAGTCGTGTACACTGTATGACATGTAGGTATAGTAGTCGTGTACACTGTATGACATGTAGGTATAGTAGTCGTGTACACTGTATGACATGTAGGGATAGTAGTCGTGTATACTGTATGACATGTAGGGATAGTAGTGGTGTACACTGTATGACATGTAGGTATAGTAGTCGTGTATACTGTATGACATGTAGGGATAGTAGTCGTGTACACTGTATGACATGTAGGGATAGTAGTCGTGTATACTGTATGACATGTAGGTATAGTAGTCGTGTATACTGTATGACATGTAGGTATAGTAGTCGTGTATACTGTATGACATGTAGGTATAGTAGTCGTGTACACTGTATGACATGTAGGTATAGTAGTCGTGTACACTGTATGACATGTAGGGATAGTAGTCGTGTATACTGTATGACATGTAGGTATAGCAGT
Organism: Hyla sarda; assembly: GCF_029499605.1. NCBI lineage: Eukaryota > Metazoa > Chordata > Amphibia > Anura > Hylidae > Hyla > Hyla sarda. The sequence goes on along the minus strand of NC_079198.1, from coordinate 17,737,602 downwards.
CGTGTATACTGTATGACATGTAGGTATAGTAGTCGTGTACACTGTATGACATGTAGGTATAGTAGTCGTGTACACTGTATGACATGTAGGTATAGTAGTCGTGTATACTGTATGACATGTAGGTATAGTAGTCGTGTATACTGTATGACATGTAGGTATAGTAGTCGTGTATACTGTATGACATGTAGGGATAGTAGTCGTGTACACTGTATGACATGTAGGTATAGTAGTCGTGTATACTGTATGACATGTAGGTATAGTAGTCGTGTATACTGTAGGACATGTAGGTATAGTAGTCGTGTACACTGTATGACATGTAGGGATAGTAGTCGTGTATACTATATGACATGTAGGTATAGTAGTCGTGTATACTGTATGACATGTAGGTATAGTAGTCGTGTATACTGTATAACATGTAGGGATAGTAGTCGTGTACACTGTATGACATGTAGGTATAGTAGTCGTGTATACTGTATGACATGTATGTATAGTAGTCGTGTACACTGTATGACATGTAGGTATAGTAGTCGTGTATACTGTATGACATGTAGGTATAGTAGTCGTGTATACTGTATGACATGTAGGTATAGTAGTGGTGTATACTGTATGACATGTAGGTATAGTAGTCGTGTACACTGTATGACATGTAGGTATAGTAGTCGTGTATACTGTATGACATGTATGTATAGTAGTCGTGTATACTGTATAACATGTAGGGATAGTAGTCGTGTACACTGTATGACATGTAGGTATAGTAGTCGTGTATACTGTATGACATGTATGTATAGTAGTCGTGTACACTGTATGACATGTATGTATAGTAGTCGTGTATACTGTATGACATGTAGGTATAGTAGTCGTGTACACTGTATGACATGTAGGTATAGTAGTCGTGTATACTGTATGACATGTAGGTATAGTAGTCGTGTATACTGTATGACATGTAGGTATAGTAGTCGTGTATACTGTATGACATGTATGTATAGTAGTCGTGTACACTGTATGACATGTATGTATAGTAGTCGTGTATACTGTATGACATGTAGGTATAGTAGTCGTGTATACTGTATGACATGTAGGTATAGTAGTGGTGTATACTGTATGACATGTAGGTATAGTAGTCGTGTACACTGTATGACATGTAGGTATAGTAGTCGTGTATACTGTATGACATGTAGGTATAGTAGTCGTGTATACTGTATGACATGTAGGTGTAGTAGTCGTGTACACTGTATGACATGTAGGTATAGTAGTCGTGTACACTGTATGACATGTATGTATAGTAGTCGTGTATACTGTATGACATGTAGGTATAGTAGTCGTGTATACTGTATGACATGTAGGTATAGTAGTGGTGTATACTGTATGACATGTAGGTATAGTAGTCGTGTACACTGTATGACATGTAGGTATAGTAGTCGTGTATACTGTATGACATGTAGGTATAGTAGTCGTGTATACTGTATGACATGTAGGGATAGTAGTCGTGTATACTGTATGACATGTAGGTCTGATCTAACAGGAAGGGAAGGAATTTGTGGCCTTTTTGTCCCCATTACTGCTCTTTGTTGCTTTTATTCACCCCTTCGTTACAAGAATTAACTTTTTGTTGAACAGACATTCCACTTTGAAGAAGAAAAAAAAAAAACTTTGAAAATGCTCCTATCCACCTCTTGTGTCAGGCAGTGATAGGGGAGCCGACCACCCACCCCAGGAATGTCTGCGTGTTACGTTTGTCCAGAACTACAACTCCCATCGTGCCGAGAGAAGTGTTCCTCAAGCAGCAGGTCTCCAGCTGTTACAGCGGAGTGAGCAGTGTCCCCCAACCTTTGTCTCTCTAGCTCAGCGGTCTTCAAACTGTGGCCCTCCAGATGTTGCAAAACTACAACTCCCAGCATGCCCGGACAGCCAACGGCTGTCCGGGCATGCTGGGAATTGTAGTTTTGCAACATCTGGAGGGTTACAGTTTGAAGACCACTGCCCTAGCTATTGCAAAAAATACAACTTCCATCTGACCGGACATGCTGGGACTTGTTGTTTTTGCAACAGCTGGAGGTCCAGCAGTTCTGGATCATCAGAATTCCTTCTCCGATTGAAGGAATTGTATTATAATGATTATTATTATTTTCTACTTCCTCCATTCATGGGTTCGGATCCGATCTATTGTTTCTCCTAGAGATGAGCGAACTTACAGTAAATTCGATTCGTCACGAACTTCTCGGCTCGGCAGTTGATGACTTTTCCTGCATAAATTAGTTCAGCCTTAAGGAGCTCCAGTGGGCTGGAAAAGGTGGATACATTCCTAGGAAAGAGTATCCTAGGAATGTATCCACCTTTTCCAGCCCACGGGAGCTCCTTAAGGCTGAACTAATTTACACAGGATAAGGCATCAACTGCCGAGCCGAGAAGTTCGTGACGAATTGAATTTACTGTAAGTTCGCTCATCCCTAGTTTCTCCCCGTCTGTTCTCGTATTGATCAGAATGGCAGCATTATTGATGTAACTACTGCGCCCATCCCCGTCATTGTCCCTACATAAGACTACAATGAAGCTGCTGTCAAGCTATAGGGTCTATGAGGACGTGACCCTTCCCCCTCCTATGGAGTGACCAGCAGCCCAGCCCATCACACCACCGCTGACCCTCTGATCATTGGCCGCCTCTGACCTTTCACTCTCACTCACTAGTTAGCATGCAGCAGACGGGGTTAAATACTACACATGCCGGCAGATCATCACCTACACTGTAAGTAATCTATGTATCCCCACTATGCGTCATTTATGTCTATTCTCTGTGTGCGGTATAGATCGTCACTGTCATTCCTGTTAATCAGTACCTTAACATTTTGGGGATTATTAGAGGGGTACTCCAGTGAAAAACTTTTTTTTTTATTTTTTTAAATCAACTGGTGCCAGAAAGTTAAACAGATTTGTAAATTACTTCTATTAAAAAATCTAAATCCTTCCAGTACTTATTAGCTGCTGTATACTACAGAGGAAATTCTTTTCTTTTTGGATTTCTTTTCTGTCACGACTAGAGATGAGCGAACTTACAGTAAATTCGATTCGTCACGAACTTCTCGGCTCGGCAGTTGATGACTTTTCCTGCGTAAATTAGTTCAGCCTTCAGGTGCTCCGGTGGGCTGGAAAAAGTGGATACAGTCCTAGGAAAGAGTCTCCTAGGACTGTCTCCACCTTTTCCAGCCCACCGGAGCACCGGAAAGCTGAACTAATTTATGCAGGAAAAGTCATCAACTGCCGAGCCGTGAAGTTCGTGACGAATCGAATTTACTGTAAGTTCGCTCATCTCTAGTCACGACCACAGTGCTCTCTGCTGACATCTCGGTCCATGTCAGAAACTGTCCAGAGCAGGAGAAAATCTCCCATAGCTGCTCTGGACAGTTCCCAAAATGGACAGAGGTGTCAGCAGAGAGCACTGTGGCCGTAACAGATAAGAAATTCAAACAGAAAAGAATTTCCTCTGTAGTATACAGCCGCTAATAAGTACTGGAAGGATTAAGATTTTTTTTTAATAGAAGCAATTTACAAATCTGTTTAACTTTCTGGCACCTGTTGATTTAAAAAAAAAAAAAAAATATGTTTTCCACCGGAGTACCCCTTTAAATAGAAAGGAGCCCATAACAGAACCTCTACATCAGTGTTTCCCAACCAGCGTGCTTCCAGCTGTTGCAAAACTACAACTCCCAGCATGCCCGGACAGCCGTTGGCTGTCCGGGCATGCCGGGAGTTGTAGTTTTGCAACAGCTGTAGGCACGCTGGTTAGTTTACACTGGGATAAAGGATAACAAGCTAATTGTTAAAGGTCCAGTCACTGAGTTCGGCAATGTTCAGAAGCCCTATAGAGAATGAATAGAGTGCTGCATGCTGGGAGTTGTAGTTTTGCAACAGCTGGAGGCACGTTGATTGGAAAACACTGGCCTAGAGCCAAGGACGTTGGCTGTCCAGGCATACTGGGAGTTGTAGTTTTGTAACAGCTGGAGGCACATTGATTGGAAAACACTGATCTAGAACCTAGGTCATTGGCTTTCCGGGTAAGCTGGGAGTTGTAATTTTGCAACAGCTGGAGGCACACAGGTTGTGAAGCTCTGCTCTAGAGCCTAGGACGTTGGCTGTCTGGGCATGTTGGGAGTTGCAGTATTGCAACAGCTGGAGGCACCCTGGTTGGGAAAGGACTTGTTCACATTCAAGTCATTGGGTTCCGGCGGTTTCCCGTTCAGCGCAAAAAAAAAAGTGTGCGGAGCCTGAACAGGTCGGCGCACAACGGCAGTGTGAACCTAGCCAAACACTGTTCATCAGGGATCTCACTGCTGTGTGTTATTTGCAGATTTATTGTGGATTTTGCCCATTACTTTTAGAGTAGGTCCAAATGGGCAAAACCTGCGCGCGGTCCGCATAGGGTGGCCAGCCCTGAAGCAACCATTGATTTCAAAGGAGTATAACCACACGGTAAAGAGGCGACCTGTCACTATATTTTTACCAGGCTCCCTGTCCCCCTATTGAAGTAAGTGGGAGCAGAGTATTTGATGGGATAATCAACGTGGTTTCGGCGTCAAAAAGCACAAGGGTTTTGCCCAAGGGGACTACTTACGGCAGGCGGGGACACCTTTCAAACTTCATATCTTTACCATCCCTGAGGGCAGGAACTTCTCCTTGGGATGGTGAGAAAGAAGATTATATATATATATATATATATATATATATATATATATATATATATATATCCAAAGCAAATAAAACGGCACAACCAATATCCAGAAAAAAGGTGAGGTTAGGGGTGCCCGCATAACTGGAACCTGGGTCCGTCGGTTCCTCAATCCAGACAGTAGCAAAATATGATGCAGCACTCCACAAGTTGCAAGGAAAAGGGTGGTTTTATTCCATCATGTGCATAGACGACGTTTCACCAGTCTCACACTGGCTTTTTCAAGATAGATATATAGATAGCATTGTAAAACATAATTTATGGTATAATCTAATGATGGGTTCCCTTTATTCTCCCACCTACAACACTCACTACCTGTCTGCACAATAGGGGATGACCGTCTGATTGGTGGGGGTGCACTTGCTGGAACCCCCCCTCACCATCACATCAGTGTGCGTCCACATTGTATTTGTATCTCCATCCTCCCATTTGCGGAGTCCTCTTCTCCCAGCCCTTGCTCAGTGGATTCATTTACAGGCGGCTTATCTGGGAGGACCACATCATCTTGCAGACAGGATAAGGCTGCGTTCACACGGCCATCTGTCCCCATTTTTTTTTTTTTTTATCCCCGTTTCGGTTTCATTCTTGCAGACTGTAAACGGATTAAAAATCTGTTTTGAAAAAAATCCCATTCATGTCAATAGGATTATTTTTTACAATCCGTTTACATCCGCTTGTACCCGTCTGCACTCATTTCCGTTTTTTTGACGGCAGAAAAAACGGCAGTTAAATAAAAACAGAAGAAAAAACGCATACAGTAAATTTAACATTGAAGTCTATAGAAAATGGATGAGCCTTTAATGTCATCCGTTTGCATCCGTTTTTTAAATCCGTTTTTTTTTAATCCGTTTTTACTTCTGAGCATGCTCAGAACAAAAAAAGATACAGTAAATTTAACATTGAAGTCTAGCAGTCACGCCCTCTCCCATAGACCTGTCACCCCTACTCCCCCCCCCTCCCATTGCATTGAGGGGGCCGACTCTAGAGATGAGCGAACTTACAGTAAATTCGATTCGTCACGAACTTCTCTGCTCGGCAGTTGATGACTTTTACTGCATAAATTAGTTCAGTATTCAGGTGCTCCGGTGGGCCGGAAAAGGTGGATACAGTCCTAGGAGACTCTTTCCTAGGACTGTATCCACCTTTTCCAGCCCACCGGAGCACCGGAAAGCTGAACTAATTTACGCAGGATAAGTCATCAACTGCCGAGCCGAGAAGTTCGTGACGAATCGAATTTACTGTAAGTTCGCTCCTCTCTAGCCGGCTCCAGTTTTAGGAACAGTTTGTTCCAAACGCTGAGCAGTAGAGTACCCCTTTAATATCAATGTCGGCTGGATTGTCCAACCATCTAATGTGTATTGGGGGCCGACTCTCCCCTGACAGATAATGCCGGCAAACGAAGGATTGGACTCGCTCAGCACATGATCCTGTGGGAGATAAGCTGCCACATTGAGCACACATGACACCTGCATATATATGATGGGATGGGAGGAACAGTTGTCGAGCTGTTCAGGGTGTAGGACCCCTTTAACATGTAGGGTGGGTTTGGTCTCCACTGTTGTGTGAATATTTTTGCGCTCCATTATTTTGCCTCTGTCACGAGGATGGCGCGATGTTCTTGTGAAGATAAAGATGAGGGAATAACATGTCCTTTCCTATTCTATGTAATTCATGTTCATCTTGCCAAGTGACCCGTGTTGTTGTTATTTCTTGTAGTGACTCATGGGCCCGTGTTGTTCCCTTAAGCCTGGACATATTTTACCCATATGGCCGCATTGGCATGGGCTCTGTGTACAGAGGGGACCCCTGGCCCACTGATATAACGTGTCCCCCGGGACAGCTGGTAATGGGAAGGATGTGATCACCAACGTAAACACGTCTTGTTCCACGAGTTGGGGAAGTTTACTTCAGTCTCCAGGGTTCAAAGGAATAACGTTTAAAGGGGTATTCCAGGAAAAAAAAAATATTTGACTATGCTACAGGGGCTGTAAAGTTAGTGTAGTCCATAATATAGTGTCTGTACCTGTGTGTGACGGTTTTCTCACAATTCTTCTGTGATTTTCACCCCAATATTTAGCATACAAAATGACTGTTGTCTCAGATTTTTCCCAGGTTGCAATGCGGCCGAGACCTGACATCACTAGTCAGCTGATGACAGGGAGCCCGTCTGCTTCACTGGGTGGAGGGATCGCTTGGTGGGAGAGAGATCAATCTGCAACTAATGCATCAGCTGTAGGCACCCTGATTGGAAACCACAGGTCTTTTGAATGGATGAAGCTCATTTAGGTTTCAATGGGTGGGGTGGCTGATGTGTGGGAGGGAGGAAAATGGAATTATGGGATTTGTAGGCATAAGAAGAAAACTCAAACAGGAAATACCAGTTCACAAAAAGCTACCACAGTGTTATGATAATCTAACAACATAGCCATTTAGCCCTAAGACAAGCGCAGATCCTTCCTAAGCATGTCCATTACTGCCTGCCATGTACGTACTAAAATCACTTTATGGCGGAGAGCCCCTTTAGGGTCTATTCACACGTACAGTATTCTGCGCAGATTTGATACGCAGGATTTCAAGCTGTGTTCAGTTTACATTGAAATCTGCAGCAGAGAATCCTGCGGATCAAATCTGCCCAGAATACTGTACGTGTGAATAGACCCTTAATGTATTCGGTATGAACCGGTATATATACCGCCCAGCCCTACTCCTGCATACTCAAAATATCATCCTGTACTTGTTGCTAAGCTCAGAGGATAGATGGTTAAAGGGGTACTCCGGTAGAAAACTTTTTTTTTTTTTTTTTTTAAACAACTGGTGCAGAAAGTTTAACAGATTTGTAAATTACTTCTATTAAAAAAATGTAATCCTTCCAGTAGTTATAACAGCTGTATACTACAGAAGAATTCTTTACTTTTTGGATTTCTTTTCTGTCACGACCACAGTGCTCTCTGCTGACACACCTGTCCATGTCAGGAACTGTCCGGAGCAGGAGAGGTTTTCTATTAGGATTTGCTCCTACTCTGGACAGTTCCTAAAATGAACAGAAGTGTCAGCAGAGAGCACTGTAGTTGTGACAGAAAAGAAATCCAAAAAGAAAAGAACTTCCTCTGTAGTATACAGCAGCTGATAAGTACTGAAAGGATTAAGAATTTTTAATAGAAGTAATTTACAAATCTGTTTAACTTTCTGACACCAGTTGTTTTAAAAAATCCTTTTAAGGCTCAACTCTATGATATTCCACTTTAAAGGAGTACTCCACCCCTAGATATATTATCCCTTATCCACAGGATATGGGATAAGATGTCTGATCACGGGGGTCCCACAGCTGCTCTCATTTTGTAACGTTGGGTGCGGGCGGCGGGGGTCGTGACATTCCGCCACGGCCCTTGTGACCTCAATCCACACCCCCTCAATGCAAGTCTATGGGGGGGGGCATGGCGATCACTACGCCCCTTCCCATAGACATGCATTGAGGGGGTGTGGCATGACATCACGAGGGGCATGGTCATGATGTCACGACACCCGCTCCAAGCTTCGGAACAAAATGTTACAAATGCTGGGGCAGCGGAGTACCCCTTTAATGGGGTTGTCCTAGGTGAAGGGCTCATATGTACATCCCCTGCTAGGGATCCCCTCTGTAAGGGTGGGTTCACACCACGATTTTACTACACAGTTTAAAAAAACAAAAAAAACGTATGCAACCGAACAGAAAACCGTGCCCATGGACTTTCTATTCAAAACCGTATGCACCATAATGTATACGGTTGTCGCCGTTTTTCAAACCATACGGTTTTTAACATTTTTTTTTCCCAGACGGAAAACTGTAGTCTACCACGTTTTTTGGTTCGGGTGAAAAACTGTATTAAACTGTATACGTTCTTTTTTGAACATGGGAGTCAATGGGAACCGTACAGAACTGTATGTGCGTACGGTTCCATCCGGTTTTTACCATACGGTTTTTGGCTTTGCTCAGTTTTTTTTCTTGGAATTTCAATCAAACAAGTAAAACTTTATTCATAATGGAGTGAAAAGTAAAAAACATATACGTTTTTTTCTTAAAAGACGGATGCAACCGGATATCATTTTTCATACGGGTTCACAATTTGTACACACGTTTTGATACAGTTTAGTCCGGTTTTGAGGAATCCGTTTTTTTTTTTATCAAAAACCTGATACAGGAACCGTATTGCAAAAACGTGGTGTGAACGCAGCCTAAGCCAGATCATAGACCACTAAAAACAGAAGCTCCTAGTTTGTGAGAGTTGGCATTACCATGTAAAACATGGTGGGGGGGATTCTGCAGGGTGTATGTGGACCCTAGGCAACCAACTTGGATTTTAAAGGGGTACTCTGATGGAAAACATATATATTATTATTATTTTTTTAATCAACTGGTGCCAGCAAGTTAAACAGATTTGTAAATGACTTCTATTAAAAAATCTTTATCCTTCCAGTACTTTTTTAGCAGCTGTATGCTACAGAGGAAATTCTTTTCTTTTTGAATTTCTTTTCTGTCTGTCCACAGTGCTCTCTGCTGACACCTGATGCCCGTATCTGGAACTGTCCAGAGCAGGAAAAAATCCCCATAGCAAACCTATGCTGCTCTGGACAGTTCCTGATACGGATAAAAAGGAAATAAAAAAGAAAGAGGACAGCGCCTCGTGTAATCCTGCGAGTGAGAGGAGGGGGTGACCGTCTGTATATGGACTCTCACCTGTATCTCCTCTTGGTATTTTGCATATCGCCCCAATTCAGCGGGGTACCAAGAAACTGCAGGCCGAAGGACCATGTGAAATGGTCCAGAGATTAGGCATATAGATTCAAGGAAAAAGAACTCCAAACGTGGCGCTGTTCCAGTGAGGCGAAAAATCCGTACTTATTCCAGTAAAACCATATTTATTGAACACAAGTTTTACAGGCACATCAAAGGCAAGACGCGTTTCGGGTCTCTACGTACCCTTTATCAAATGCGAAACGTGTCTTGCCTTTGATGTGCTTGTAAAACTTTTGTTCAATAAATATGGTTTTACTGGAATAAGTACAGATTTTTCGCCTCACTGGAACAGCGCCAAGTTTGGAGTTCTTTTTCATTCAATCTATAAGTTCCTGATATGGGCATCAGGTGTCAGCAGAGAGCACCGTGGGCAAGACAAAAAAAAAAAAAAAATTCAAAAAGAAAAGAATTTCCTCTGTAGCATACAGCTGCTAAAAAGTACTGGAAGGGTAAAGATTTTATAATAGAAGTAATTTACAAATCTGTTTACCGGTAACTTTCTGGCACCAATTAGATTTAAATGAAAATGTTTTCCAGCGGAGTATCCCTTTAACATGCCCGTCCACTGTCTTCTGATTGAAAAGCCAAGCACATACTGTATACATGTGTATAGGGAAGTGTTTCCCAACCAGGGTGCCTCCAGCTGTTGCAAAACTACAACTCTCAGCATGCCTGGACAGCCGAAGGCTGTCCAGGCATGCTGAGAGTTGTAGTTTTGCAACAGCTGGAGACACCCTGGTTGGGAATCACTGGTCCAGAACTGAGCTGCATGCTTACTATGCCTTTTGAGCTACATGTCTGTACAAGTCTCTTCTGTATGACGGTCTCATTCTACAGCTTTTCCACCTACTGATGCTGAAGTAACAGAAAATGAATGACAAAAGGGCAGCCAGACAACTCTTAGGCTGCGTTCACACCACGTTTTGTACTTACGGTTCCCGAATACGGCTGGGAGGGGGTGGGCGGGGCTTAATCGCGGCGCCCGCACTCAGCCGTATTCGGGAACCGTATTTAATGTATGTCTATGAGCCGACCGGAGTGAACCGCAGCCTCCGGTCGGCTGCGTTTTCGGCCATATGCGGTTTCCCGACTGTAGGCAAAAACACGGTTGACCACGTTTTTGCCTGCAGTCGAGAAACCGCATACGGCCGAAAACGCAGCCGACCGGAGGCTGCGGTTCACTCCGGTCGGCTCATAGACATGCATTAAACACGGTTCCCGAATACTGCTGAGTGCGGGGGCGCCGCGATTAAGCCCCGCCCCCCTCCTTTCCTGCGTAAATTAGTTCAGCCTTCAGTTGCTCCGGTGGGCTGGAAAAGGTGGATACAGTCCTTGGAAAGAGTCTCCTAGGACTGTATCCACCTTTTCCAGCCCACGGGAGCACCTGGAAGCTGAACTAATTTATGCAGAAAAAGTCATCAACTGCCGAGCCGAGAAGTTCGTGACGAATCGAATTTACTGTAAGTTCGCTCATCTCTATTTTTGTTCTGAGCATGCTCAGAAGTAAAAACGGATCAAAAAACGCATTGAAAAAACAGATGCAAATGGATGACATGAAACACTCATCCGTTTTCCATAGACTTCAATGTTAAATTTACTGGATCCGTTTAATTTCTTCCTTTTTTCTTTAGACGGAAACATGCTGGGAGTTGTAGTTTTGCAACAGCTGGAGGCACACTGGTTGGGCAAAAGCAGTATAGGGGGTCGGGAGGTGTAGCTGAAGAAGATTTCAGTGTATCCCCACCATTATTGTGCAGAATGGAAACCACTATTGTGCATAGTTCAAAAGCTACAAAGGATAAGCCGAAAAGTATGTGCCCCCCCCCCCCCCCATCACGTTGTTTCCTGTAGGTCATTGTTGTTGTTTGGGATGGGAGGACAATGCTTCTCTTTTCTTGATAAAAGTGCAGAGATCTCTGGCCGGCTTCCTGGAGCATTGTGTACAGAGGGCAGTGTGGGCAGAGAGGACTCGGGGACCACGTCCATTGAAAACCATGTGATGTTGTGGTGCCAGGCAGGACCGAGGCAACTGGTAAAGACCAACGCTCCTCACTGGGCACCAGATTATAACCGTATAGATTTATCTTCGTCTTCAGATTCCTATATCATGACTTTAAAGGGGTTATCCAGGAAAAAAAACTTTTTTATATATCAACTGGCTCCAGAAAGTTTAAACAGATTTGTAAATTACTTCAATTAAAAAAATCTTAATCCTTTCAGTACTTATGAGCTGCTGAAGTTGAGTTGTTCTTTTCTGTCTAAGTGCTGTCTGGTGACACCTGTCTCGGGAACTGTCCAGAGTAGAAGCAAATCCCCATAGCAAACCTCATCTACTCTGTGCAGTTCCCGAGACAAGCAGAGATGGCGGCAGAGAGCACTGTTGCCAGACAGAAAAGAACAACTCAACTTCAGCAGCTGATAATTATTAGATGGATTAAGATTTTTTAATAGAAGTAATTTACAAATCTGTTTAACTTTCTGGAGCCAGTTGATATATAAAAATATTTTTTTTCCTGGAATACCCCTTTAATAGGCAAACTTCTGAGACAATTTTATAGACTTGCCAGGAGGGAAGACCAGACTGAGAAGTCACCTCCTGTGATCAGTACAACGATGGTCATTGTTGGGGAAACTGAAGGATTTACAGTATATTCCCAGATAATTCTTCATGAATAAGGGATCTTTGGGTGACCTTCAAAGGGGTAGGAAAAACCAGAGCTGATTTCTTTAAAAAAAAGAAAAAGGCACCACTCCTGTTGTGTGTGGTATTACATCTTGGCTCCATTCACTTTAAATGGAACTGAGCTGCAACACCACCCACGACCTGAGGACAAGGGTGGTGCTGTTTTTGGAAGAAAATTGCTCTATTTTTCTATTCCTACATAAACCCTTTTAGGCTTCTTGACATGATGGATTATTCCTTCACTATTTTTGAGGCACAAAACGGGACCAGAAAGCTCTGGAACAGAAGTTGCAGGCGACCGGAATGACTCGAAAAATTTGAATATTGGAACTTAAAGGGGTACACTGGAGAATTTTTTTTTTTTAAATTAACTGGTGCCAGAAAGTGATATAGAGTTGTAAATGTCTTCTATTTGACAATTTAAAGGGGCATTCCAGGAAAAAACTTTATATATACACCTATATATATATTGTAAGGATTTGTCCCTGGGGATAGCTCTGGGATCGTCCTTGACACCGCCACAGGACACTTTTTCCACTTCAATCAGCAGGCAAACAGTACTTTATGCAATTCTGGCTCCTTGCCAGCTTTATTAGACATGTTGCAGGATAAATAAAACATAAGACAGGAACAAACAAAACCCTAGACCGTCTAGTCACTAACTAAACAATCCAGCATGCCCTGACTATCAGCTGGTGGGCTTTTCCCGGCCATTTAAACTTATACCTCCCTCAACCTTCTACTCACTGTTCTCGCACAGCATTTACAACCTCTTGCTGTGTATCTCGTCCACATCACTCTTGCGTCCACTCACAGCTCGTGCTGTGTGTTCCTCACTAGGTCCCCTGCCTCACCCCTACAGCCAACTTGCTGTCTTCTAGGGAGAACACCAACTATTCTGTCTGACTTCCTTTTAAACACAATTCCCCTTTCTGCGACTTCATTATATATATATATATATATATCAACTGGCTCCAAAAAGTTAAACCGATTTGTAAATACTTCTATTAAAAAATCTTTATCCTTCCAGTACTTGTTAGCAGCTGTATGCTACAGAGGAAATTCTTTTCTTTTTGAATTTCTTTTTTGTCTTGTCCACAGTGCTCTCTGCTGACATCTCTGTCCGTATCAGGAACTGCCCAGAGCAGCATAGGTTTTCAATGGGAATTTTCTCCTGCTCTGGACAGTTCCTGATACGGACAGAGGTGTCAGCAGAGAGCACTGTGGACAAGACAAAAAAGAAATTCAAAAATAATTTCCTCTGAAGCATACAGCTGCTAATAAGTAGTGGAAGGATAAAGATTTTTTAACAGAAGTAATTTACAAATCTGTTTAATAACTTTCTGGCACCAGTTGATTTAAAAAAAAAAAAATAATGTTTTCCACCAGAGTACCCCTTTAAGAAAAATAGCATTATTAAATGGGACAGAAATATGTCTGAAAGTATGAAATGAGGTTATCCTGGATTAGGAAAACATAGCTGCCGTTTTTTCAGAAACAGCGCCACCCCTGTCCTCAGGTTGTGTGTTTGTCACACCCTGGCTCCGTTAAAGGGGAACTCCGGTGGAAACAAGTGAACAACAAATTTTTCAAATCAACTGGTGCCAGAAAGTCAAACAGATTTGAAAATTACTTCTATTTCAAAATCTTAATCCTTCCAGTACTTATCATCTGCTGTATGCTACAGAGGAAATTGGGAAGTTCTTTCCAGTCTGACCTCAGTGCTCTATGCTGCCACCTCTGTCAGAAACTATCCAGTGCAGGAAAAGTTTACTATGGGGATTTGCTACTACTCTAGACAGTTCCTGACATGGACAGAGGTGTCAGCAGAGAGCAGTGTAGTCAGACTGGAAATAACTATGCAACTTTTGCTGGAGAATAAAGTAGCTGATAAGTACTGGAAGGATTAAATGGGTATTCCAGGAATTTTTTGGCTCCTGAAAGTTAAACAGATTTGTAAATTACTTCTATTGAAACATCTTAATCTTTCCAGTACTTATTAGCTGCTGAAGTTGAGTTGTTCTTTTCTGTCTGACCACAGTGCTCTCTGCTGACTCCTCTGTCTGTCTCAGGAACTGTCCGAAGCATTAGAGGTTTGCTATGGGGATATGCTCCTACTCTGGATGGTTCCTGAGACAAGCAGAGGTGTCAGCAGAGAGCACTGTTGTCAGACAGAAAAGAACAACTCCACTTCAGCAGCTGATAAGTACTGGAAGGATTAAGATTTTTTTTTAATAGAAGTAATTTACAAATCTGTTTAACTTTCTGGCACCAGTTGATTTGAAAACTTTATAAAACAACATCCCACTGTTATCTGTGTAATTTTGGTCACTTCTTGATGCGGAAACCGCAGCAGGTTGTCAAATGTTTCCCAATCGTTGTGCCTTTAGCTGTAGCAAATCTACAACTCCCAGCATGCCCGGACAGCCGAAGGCTGTCCGGGCATGCTGGGAGTTGTAGATTTGCAAAAGCTGGAGTCACACTGGTCGGTTAAAGGGGTACTCCACTGGAAAACATTTATTTATTTTTAAATCAACTGGTGCCAGAAAGTTAAACATATTTGTAAATTACTTCTATTAAAAAAAATCTTAATCCTTCTAGTACTTATCAGCTGCTATATGCTCCACAGGAAGTTCTTTTCTTTTTGAATTTCGTTTTGGTCTGACCACAGTGCTCTCTGCTGACACTCTTTTTATTATAAAAATACAAAACTTATCCAATACAACAAAAAACAAGCTTAACCAGCTATAATATAAATCAAAAACAAAACCCTGCCTAACCGGCCAGCCCAGCTTTACAAAGCAAAAAGAAAACAAACAAACAAAAACACACTGACACACATACCAAAAATGAACATAAAAACAGCACAACTTGGCTTAAACATAAACATAAAATTAGCACTACCTGGCTGTAACTCAAACCATCCATACTCGGGGGGGGGGGGGGGGGGGTAAAAAATAAAAAAGAAATAAATAAATAAATAATAATTATAAAAATAAAGAAATAAAAAAATAAAAATAAACAGCACAACTTGGCTTAAACATAAACATAAAATTAGCACTACCCGGCTGTGACTCAAAACCATCCATACTCGGGAAACAAAACAAAAGGGGAAAATAAATAAATAAAAAATATAAAAATTAAAAATATAAATAAATAAACAAAAACACGTAACACAACAACTGGTCCGACTGCCATAACTATAATATGAGACAACATAAAACGATGTAGATACAAAACCAAATAGATACAAAATCACTAATAGAAATTAATAAATTATAGTATATAAACATAAATTTATGCACCCTATTTACAGAAACCTACAAAAAAAAAAAAAAAAAAAAAAATATACAGGAAATCCCTACACTAGAACTGTGCCCTCACCCACACCACCCCTCCTGCACATGGGTCAGAGTCCATACCGTTCCTCTACAGTTTACAAAGTTCTGTCCTTAACTGACCCATGTCAGGTCCCCCAAAAACACGAAAACACACCACCACCCACAAATACACCCTCCCCACCTAGCACTCCACCCAACCAACTTATACACAAACTTATACATACTAACTAACAGACACTGAACCACAACCCACTTTAGGCCCAAGTTTGGTCGCCTGTAAGCCCTTCATGCCATATCAGCTTAAAACAAAACAAAAAAGCTAGCGTGCACATGCATTAGCCCTCCACCAGGAAGAAGGATGGCAGACTTGATACACCAAAATAATTTTTAACTCTTTTCCTAACTCCCCCTACAATTCTCCCTAATTCTATCCCTCCATTAAAGCTAACCCTACTCTCACCCTATCTCTATCCCTATCACACTTCCCCTATCCAAAATAAAGGTACTCTACCCAAAAGATCTAGTACCTAGGGCACATCAAAAGAAAACCCTCTCCACAGGAGAGAAGCCCTACTGGTACCAAGACTGCCATACTCCAAAGACCTGATCTTCCCGAGGTCACCGGTGATATTCCTACAGACCTCCACCTCGGAGAGGATTTTCTGCTGGGTCGACACTAAACACCGTGCATTCCACGTGTAGTACCTAACCACTAAACTAACTAAGAATAAAGTGCCCCGGTCTCGGCCACCCAGTGTCCTGAATGCCCCATAAGCCCACTCCGGATAGGTAAGGCCGGCAAGTTGACTCCAGCCGATGGAAGCGCCCACCCGGTTGTAAACCCCTATATTAAAGGGACAATGAAGCAGGAAATGGTCCATGCTTTCCAGCGTGTCCCCACACTCTTCTCGGGGACATCCCCGGTCATCAGAGTTCCTGCACTTCAGGTTGTCCCTTACATATAGCTTCCCCTGAAAGCAGCGCCAGGCCAAGTCCCAAAACTTCTGGGGGATCCTTTTCATGTTTAAAAGGTACAACCCCACCCTCAGATCCCGACCTGGGCAGTCCCTGAGTGCCAGAGGCTTCTGGAAGTGGGTCAACAGAACCCGTTTGTCAAGGAACTGCCTTGACTGGGTCCTGATCTCCCACACTCCCAGACCCCACCGACGTATCGCCTTCAGAGTCGGGGTAGCGTAAGCCGGAAGATATCCATGGGGCGTACGGAGGTCCTTCACTTGCCCTCCTGTCTCCCATTCCTGGAAGAAAGGCCGAAACCATTCCCTGCAGGAGAGTACCCACGGAGGAGCCCTCTCTGACCAGAGGTTTGAGATGTTAGCTTTTAAAAAGGTGTTTGTTAAGAACACCACAGGGTTTACCATAGATAAACCCCCTAGTCTCCTCGTGCGGTACGTAACCTCCCTCTTGACTAGGTTCATCCTGTTCCCCCATAACAGTTGAAAAAACAGGCTGTAGATCCTAGTGTAGTAAGCCTCTGGCAGGATACATACGCTGCCCAGATAGATAAACAAGGGGAGCAGGTACGATTTGATCAGGTGTACCCTTTCCCTGAGGGTCAAAGACCAACCCTTCCACTGGTCCACCTTCTGAGTGGCATCCTGGAGCTTACCATCCCAGTTTTTGGTGGGATAATCATCCTGGCCAAATGTGATGCCTAAGACTTTTGCTGATTCTTGGGGCCCTGGAAGGGTGTCCGGGAGATCAAACGTGGGATCCCCCCCTCCCAGCCAGAGACTCTCACACTTATCCCGGTTGATCTTAGACCCGGATGCCTCCGAGTAGCGTTCCACCTCCGACATCACCACATCAACCCCCTCTCTCGAGGAGACGAAAATAGTGACATCGTCGGCGTACGCCACTACCCCCTGGATGGCCCCCGGCTCCGCCAAACTCATCCCGACTCCCACCATCGGTCCGCAACTCACCCTCCTAAGGAAGGGATCGATCGCGAACACATATAACAGCGGGCTCAAAGGACAACCCTGACGGACTCCAGACCCCACTCCAAAAGAGTGGCCAGACCACCCGTTCACCAGTGGGAAACTCTCTGCCCCTGCATACAAGATCTTAAGCCAATTAACAAAAGTACTCGGTAAGCCATATCTCAGGAGGACGGACCAGAGGTACTCGTGGTTCACCCGATCAAATGCTTTGGCCTGATCCAAGGACAGCAAGTACCCCTTCCAGAAACCCGCACTACTCCGCTCCACTGCCTCCCTGACACTAAGGACAGCACTTAAGGTGCTTCGGCCTGGAACAGTGCAGTGCTGGGCCTCCGAAAGGAGCCGGGGTGCAAACTTCACCAGCCGATTAAACAGTATCTTGGCCAGAAGCTTCCTGTCCGTATTGAGAAGAGCTATGGGTCTCCAATTCTCAATACGGCTGGGATCTTTACCCTTTGAGAGAAGAATCAGGGCTGACCTCCTCATTGACTTTGGCAGAGTGCCCGAGGAGAGACACTCATTGAATACCTCAGTCAAGAGGGGAGCTAAAGACTCCTTAAAGGTCCTGTACCACTCAGATGTTAAGCCATCCGGACCTGGCGACTTCTTGGGGGCAAGCCCCTCGATCGCCAGTCTCACTTCCTCTTCCCTGATCTCTTCTGCCAAAACGCCAAGAGAGGGGTCTACCCCTGGCTCAGGAATGGTTTCAGCCAGGAAACCCGACATCACATCCCGATCCAGATCCTTCCTTCCCAAGAGGTGAGAGTAGAAGGATCTGACGATCTCCAAGATCCCTGATCTGGACCGATTCAGAGATCCTGTACTATCAATCAGTCCTGAAATGACTTTACTACTCACTGACATCTTACAGTTTCTGTAAGGGTCGGGCGAGCGGTACTTCCCGAAATCCCTCTCAAAAACCAAAGATGCGTGCCTATCGTACTGACACCTCATCAGCAAGGACTTCACTCTGGAGATATCCTCTTGGCTACCTCCAGTCGAGACAAGAAGCTCGAGTTTCCTCCTCAGACCCTGATACAGGCGATACCTGTTCAGGGACCTGAGGCTCGAGAGCTGGCGGAAGAACCCCGCAACCCGCTTCTTGAATATCTCCCACCACTCTGACTTACTACTACATAGGCCCAGTAAAGGTACCTGACTCTGAAGAAAATCCTCAAAGGACTGTCTTATCTCCGCTTCCTCCAGGAGGGACGAATTCAGCTTCCAATAACCTTTTCCCATCCGGGGGGTTTCTGAAACATTCAGGGAAAACAAAATCATACAGTGATCGGAGAACTCCACCTCAACCACGGACACTGCAGAAGAGACGGCTTCCTCCTTTAAATAAAACCTATCTATCCTAGACCTGCGACTACCTTGATGATAGGTGAAACCCGCGTGGCCCGAGGGGCTCCGGATGTGGGCATCCTCTAGGCGAGCTTCTCTAGCTATGCTAATCAGCGCCACACTATCGCAAGTCAGCGGACTATTGGAGCCTCTCCTATCTTGGGACCTCGTGACATTATTGAAGTCCCCTCCAAAGATCACCTGCCGACTCGTAAAAAGAAAGGGCTTAATCCTCATAAAGAGATCTTTACGGCCCCGCTTAGTTTGCGGGGCATAGATGTTAATGAGCCGGAGCTCTTGTCCCTTCATGAAGACATCTAAGATCAGGCACCTCCCCATTTCTAATTCAATAACCCGTCGGCATTCAACAGGAGCGGTAAAAAGGACCGCCACCCCACTATACGGCTCAGCCGCAAGAGACCAGTGGGAGGGACCGCGCCTCCACTCTCTTCTGGCTTTTACCAGAGAGGCTAGATCTGACAACCTGGTCTCCTGTAAAAAGAAAATGTCGGCTTCAACGCGGCCGAGAAAATCAAAGGCTGCGAATCTAGCCGTATCCGACTTTATGCTGGCACAATTAATAGATGCCAGCGTCAATGGGGTGAGTGCCGCCATACAGGGTGATTAAATTAGACGGCCACACCCTTTACTTTTGTTTTCCCTTCTTTTTTGCCCCCTCATCCCCTGAAGAAGACGAGAGGGCAGGACCACTCTTGGATCTTTTTTTCGATTCAGATAGATCCATATTATCCCCGTCTCCGTCCGGCCCCGGTCTAGCCCTGCCCTCTGAGGAAGGTGCCTCAATAGGACAGGGCCCAGTTCCTCCCAGAGGCTCTTTCTCCCTAGGCACCTCGCCCTCACCCTCCCCAGCCAAGGAGGGGGAGGAGATGGTATCGAGGACGAGGTACCGGTTTGACAGGTCAACCAGAGGGGGGGCAGTCAGGCTTCCGTTTTGAACCTGGCCCGTAGTACAAGGAACAGAGGGCTCTGACCTCTTCTTTCTCCCTTTCCTTTTGCCCTTGTCTTTCTTTTTAGGCCTCTCCCCACTCTCCTCATCCACACTTTCATAGTGGGAGGAATCGGAAGGGTCGGCCATATTGCCTTCCTCTCTGTGAAGCCTCCTGATCTCCCCATCCAGCACATCCTCCTCCAGGGCTTCAGCGGTTACAGGGCCAGCTTCAGGAGCAGAGGCCGGAGCTACCCCCGTCACCTGGGCACTCTCCAGCTCCCTACTCCTTCTACGATTTTCCTCCCGCCTTAGTTTGGCGGGGCCCTTTTTCCTCCTCACGAGCCCTGTTGCACCCCCATCCCTGCCCATACCCTCCCCGGCCGAGGCAACTTCACAGCTCTCCTCAGCCGGAGCGGCCGCTGCACGGGCGAAGGCGCTAGGACAACGGCTAAATGGGTGCCCAAGGACACCACACAGGTGGCACCGGATCTGCCTACAGGATGCGGCCAGATGTCCCACCCCACCACACAAAGCGCAGACCTGTACAGTACAGGCTGCGCTAAAGTGGGTGGGGCTGCCACACCTGTGACAGACCTTAGGCTGCCCCTGGTAGAAGACCTGGATCCTATCACGTCCAAGGAAGGCGGCAGACGGAATGTGGGCAACCGTACTCCCTGAACGTTTGAGTTTGACGGAAAACGTCCAGGCCCCGGACCAGATCCCGTGCTCATCCAAGTTTTTCTTGGGCATGTCCGTCACATCCCCATACCGTCCGAGCCAGGTCATGATGTCATAACAAGAAAGTGACTCGTTACGGGTCAAAACGGTCACCTTCTTGACAGCATTCTGACGGGAAATCGCCTTTACGGCGAAATCCCGCCAGCCGGGCTCGTTTTTTGCCACTTCGTAATTCGACCAGAAGAGTTCGAGACCCTCTGGCCGAACGAAACTGACGTCAAACTCAGACGATCCGTAGGGGTGAATCAGGGCAAAGATGTCACTCGCCCTGAATTCCATCTGAAGGAGGAGCTCAACCACTTTAGCGCGAGGTGGGCACGCATCCTCGCCCCTCCAAATCAGACGGACCACATTCCTACGGTTATTGTCCTGCCCGGTTGTCGGGAGGGACCAGACCACCTCCCCATTCCGCTCTCGGAAAGCCCCCAAACCGTGCCTCTCTATCCAGAAAGACAGGTCGACCTCACCCCTTCCCTCTACCTGGATCGACCTGTCACCCCTGCGTAGAGCCTCCAGGAGGCGCTGTTGCAAATGGCCCCCAGGGCCGGACGGAGACGGGGACCCCCCTGAACCCCCGGCAGCGACATTAGCATAGCTCCTAGGAGCAGTCACTGCCGGGGGGGCAGCCGGACCAAACCCAGAGCCAGAACCACTTACAACACCATTCACACCACAACTCTCAACCTCTTTATTTCCAGCCATACTACTACCACTCCCATCAACATTCAATCCACTGACACTCCCACATACACTCCTCTCACCCACAACACTACTACACCCATCAATATCACATCCTACATTCTTGTCCTGACTAACAAATTCTGGGCTGGCTGGGACTTGTAGTATGGCTGGCTTTAGTAAAGTCCTTTGTGCTGGCTTAGCCGCTGCTGGGGTCGACGCCGATGGTTTCTCCTTCATGGCTGATATCATATCTTGATTCTGGGGCTGCCCCACCGGGCGCACCCCAGCTCCTCCCACAGCGCCAGCACCTGCTTCACCCAACTTCACAGGCTCTGTGGATAATCCCGGCGCCCGGACACTCCCCCCCCTCACAGGGGAGTGCCCCGCAGTGCCGGTAATGCCCACAGTACTCGGGGAACCGCCCCCCGAGCACACAGGGGCATAACTCGCGCTTCCCACCATAAGCCCATCCTGCCCCTCCCTACCGGCAGGATGGGTGGGCTTCACATCTATTGCGTCTGCAGCTTTTACTGACGCCATGCTGTACCCCCCATGCTGGCTCCGTTCCACCACAGAAACGGAGTCTGGCAGTCTGGGGGGCCCAGCAGCCTGAACCAGCTTTGCAGCTGGCCCAGACTGCTGGAAAGGAACAAAAACGTACTTCAATGATTCTTGTGTCTTTTGCTTTTTCCTCTTAACTGCCACATCATCACAGAGATCATCACCAAAGGTGAAATGCTGGAGGTGGGCTGGGGACTCCTGCATGACTATCGCCCTTAGCAATCCCCCAGCCTCACTCTCCACATCATCCTCCTCGCTCTCACTTGAAGGAAGAGCCACCTGGGCCGGTTCAATATAGCTGTCCTGGGTGGCCTGGGTGTCACAGGGAGCAGCCACAGGCACAGCGTCTTCCTCCACATTCTCATCCTTTTCCTCATCACCACCATCCTCACTTTCTTCACCGCCACTACTCTCCCCATCATCCACCTCCACCTTACCTGGGGATTTCGTGGCGGCAAACCGGTCTTCATTAATCAGCTTTTCCTGGAAAAGACCGCTTCCCTCCAGGATCTCGTCTCTCCTCTCCTCCAGCTTCACAATCTTGCTTTTCAGCGCTGTGATCCTCTTTCTTAGCTCTGGCCTGTTCTTTTTGGACCCCGTGCTCACCAGATTCTGAGCCACACGTAGATCCTCCCTGGCCATCCTCAGCTCCTTACCGCACTGGTCATATTCCGCAAAGCGTGCGGCCATGCGGGAGCAGTATGTATCGCTCGACTCCTTGGGCCCTCTCTCTGCCCACATCTCCACTTTTTTCCTCCTCGCCTTGCTTCCTCCAGATCTCTGGTTGGCACCCGTCGCCGTGGAAGCAGAGCCTGCATTGCTGCAGACTCTGCCAGATTTTCTTCCTCCGGCCGGAACAATGGCTGTTGCAGTTTTCTCTCCACCCCCCGCCAGCCTGGAAGAACGGGAAGTGGAGGCTCGAGATTTCCGGGGCTCCATGCAGGGGAGGCTCTCCCCAGGAGTCTGCCACCCTCCTGGGAAAAGCAGTTAGAACACCTGCCTCTGTAGTTCTCTTGGAAGTCCTGGAGAGCTCAAACAGGGACACACCCGCACACTTCTCACACTGAACAGCTGTGTTTCACAGGATGTGCTCTCTGCTGACACCTCTGTCCATGTCAGGAACTGTCCAGAGCAGGATAGGATTGCTATGATGATTTTCTCCTACTCTGGACAGTTCCTAAAATGGACAGAGGTGTCAGCAGAGAGCACTGTGGTCAGACAGAAAGGAAATTCCAAAAGAAAAGAACTTCCTGTGGAGCATATAGCAGCTGATAAGTACTGGAAGGATTAAGATTTTTTTTTATCAGCTGCTATATGCTCCACCGGAAGTTATTTTCTTTTGGAATTTCCTTTCTGTCTGACCACAGTGCTCTCTTCTGACAACTCTGTCCATGTCAGGAACTGTCCGGAGCAGGATAGGATTGCTATGACGGTTTTCTCCTACTCTGGACAGTTCCTAAAAGGGACAGAGGTGTCAGCAGAGAGCACTGTGGTCAGACCGAAAGGAAATTCAAAAAGAAAAGAACTTCCTGTGGAGCAAATAGTAGCTTAATAAGTACTGGAAGGATTAAGATTTTTTTTATAGAAGTAATTTACAAATCTGTTTAACTTTCTGGCACCAGTTGATTTAAAAAAAAAAAAATGTTTTCCACCGGAGTACCCCTTTAATACGGGAGGGTATCTTCTACCTACGACAAAAATTCAAGCATCCGCATCTGTTTTCTGCAACGTATACTCCATATCTGTGTGAACATGGCCTTAGAGCGGATCCAGCATTTGCAGATGTAGCAGACATAAGCCAAGGGCCGACGAGTGATGGTGCAGTGCCCGGTGGGATGCCCACGTGCCGTGACGCGGTGGGCATCATCCTCATGGGACCACTTCGCTTTCCAAGTGGGCTGCTTCAGCCGCGGCTCCCTCCTCCCCCTGTAGGTTTATAGCTGTACGAGGAGGAGTTCACTTAGACATTGAGATTTTACTGTCCGAACAAGCAAAGTCCATCAGAGACAAGTGAGAGGCGTCCGGGGTAATCCACTCGGCAGGTATGATGGGGGGAGCATGGACACCCTGGGTTACGGCCGCCCGTTGAATATTTATATACTGTTTTTCCATTCCTTCGCTTAGTCCTCTGGTCTATCTCTCATAGTCCTCGGAGCTCGCAGTGACCTTCCCTCTATTGTGACACTTCTTGTGCTGAGGCACATTGGGCTCTAGATAAGGGAAAGTACAGCTGCTCACCAGATGTTTGAGGGAGGAGGGGGCCTCCGCGAGTGTGCACTCAAGATACCAACGATGGGACTGGTCACCGAAAGGGACACTAATCCTAAAATCCACAATGCTAGACACGGGCTGCTGATCAGTCAAATGTGTGTAGGAATCCTTCTATACTGACTTAGCCTGGAATATAGAGATTCTTCTATACTGACTTAGCCTGGAATATAGAGATCCTTCTATACTGACTTAGCCTGGAATATAGAGATCCTTCTATACTGATTCAGCCTGGAATATAGAGATCCTTCTATACTGACTTAGCCTAGAATATAGAGATCCTTCTATACTGACTTAGCCTGGAATATAGAGATCCTTCTATACTGACTTAGCCTGGAATGTAGAGATCCTTCTATACTGACTTAGCCTGGAATGTAGAGATCCTTCTATACTGACTTAGCCTGGAATATAGAGATCCTTCTATACTGACTTAGCCTGGAATATAGAGATCCTTCTATACTGACTTAGCCTGGAATATAGAGATCCTTCTATACTGACTTAGCCTGGAATATAGAGATCCTTCTATACTGACTTAGCCTGGAATATAGAGATCCTTCTATACTGACTTAGCCTGGAATATAGAGATCCTTCTATACTGACTTATCTTGGAATATAGAGATCCTTCTATACTGACTTAGCCTAGAATATAGAGATCCTTCTATACTGACTTAGCCTGGAATATAGAGATCCTTCTATACTGACTTAGCCTGGAATGTAGAGATCCTTCTATACTGACTTAGCCTGGAATGTAGAGATCCTTCTATACTGACTTAGCCTGGAATATAGAGATCCTTCTATACTGACTTAGCCTGGAATATAGAGATCCTTCTATACTGACTTAGCCTGGAATATAGAGATCCTTCTATACTGACTTAGCCTGGAATATAGAGATCCTTCTATACTGACTTAGCCTGGAATATAGAGATCCTTCTATACTGACTTAGCCTGGAATATAGAGATCCTTCTATACTGACTTATCTTGGAATATAGAGATCCTTCTATACTGACTTAGCCTGGAATGTAGAGATCCTTCTATACTGACTTATCTTGGAATATAGAGATCCTTCTATACTGACTTATCTTGGAATGTAGAGATCCTTCTATACATACAGCTGGTGAACTAAGTATTTAATACGTCACCATTATTCTCAATGGTCCTGTTTCTTTGAGACAACAGTTCCTACTAATTCCAGATCCCTTTGAAGCTCCACAAGTGTCCTTGGCTCTTGGACAACTCTTCTGATTATTCTTCTCTCCTCTGTCAGAAATCCTGTGAGGAGCCCCTGGTCGAGGCAAATTTATGGGGAAACCATTGTCTTTCCGCCTCAGTATTATGGCCCCAACAGTGCTCATTCAGAAGCTTAGAAAATGTAACCAACGCCATTGTTATGTTTTACAACAATTAGATTATAAAGGTCTGGAGACAGCTCTTTGCTTTTACCCATCACGAGATGTGTCTTGTGTGACACTTTGACAATGAGACCTTTTTGTAGCCATCAGTTGGGACTGAGCCAGCTGATGTTAATTTGCACTGACAAGGGGTTGGATTGATTTGACATTACTGATAGATCTCAGCTGTTGTCTTGGCTTTCCATGCCCTTTTGCACCTCCCTTTCTTCATGTGTTCAATACTTTTTCCCTGTGTCATTTCACATAACTTCATTTCTGAGCTTATATGTTTTGGTTTCCTTTGTATGTATGGATCACTTGGGTTGTTACCAACATCTGGTGATAATTTCATGTCAATAGCACCTTTGAAAATATATTTAGCGAGAAAAATGGTGACGTGTTTAATATTTATAAGACAGAAAAACCTTGGTGCTCGGTAGTGCGAATGTGTGATTTATTTCATGTGCAATATCCACAAAATAGATAACGTTTCGGTCAAACATTGACCTTCATCAGATCTAGAATCATATGACATAAATAACAATGAGTATACAGTGACCCCCTACCAATGAGTATACAGTGACCTACGATGGCCCCGACATACGATCATTTCACCATACGATCCCTCTCAGAGGCAGCATCAACATACGATGCTTTTGTATGTCGGGGCCATCACATAAACTGCTATCCGGCAGCGCAGACTGCTTCAGCTGCCACCGGATAGCCGTTTACGGTGCCCCGTGTTGGTCCGCTGATGATCACTTACCTGTCCTCGGGGCTCCGGCGCGTCCTCTTCGGGATCCCCTGCATCGTCGGCGCTCTCCATCGTCATCATCACGTCGCTGCGCACGCCGTCCCGTCATCCAATAGGAGCGGCGTGCATGGCGGGGTGCCGGGGAAGCAGAGGCCTTGCCGGAGCATCGGGGACACCCCGGGGACGCGGCGACAGCGATGAAAGGCTACATCATGGGCAGCGGTGACGGTCCGGAGCGGCGGGGACAGGTGAGTACAACTTCCTCTACCAGTGGTCTTCAACCTGCGGACCTCCAGAAGTTGCCAAACTACAACTCCCAGCATGCCCGGGTGTTGTAGTTTTGCAACATCTGGAGGTCTGCAGGTTGTAGACCACTGTCCTATACTTTACATTGCACGGATCCCTCAACATACGATGGTTTCAACAAACGATGGTTCATTTGGAACGGATTAGCATCGTATGTTGAGGGACCACTGTATGTATGTGTGTGTATACATATATATATACACATATATATACACAAAAAGATGCTCCACAGAAAGTTCTTTTCTTTTTGAATTTCCTTTCTGTCTGACCACAGTGCTCTCTGCTGACACCTCTGTCCATGTCCGGAGCAGGAACTGTCCGGAGCAAGAGAGGTTTTCTATGGGGATTTTCTCCTACTCTGGACAGTTCCTGACATGGATAGAAGGTGTCAGCAGAGAGCACTGTGGTCAGACAGAAAGGAAATTCAAAAAGAAAAGAACTTTCTGTGGAGCATATAGCAGCTGGTAAGTACTGGAAGGATTAAGATTTTTAAAAAGAAGTCATTTACAAATCTGTTTACCTTTCTGGCACCAGTTGATTTGAAAAAAATTGTTTTCCACCGGAGTTACCCCTTTAATGTTGATGACCTTGGAAAGCTGGGTGACAACCATAGCCAGAGCTGCGATGTCCATTGTACCAGTCGTCTTTCAGCTTTTGCAGGATTAACCTTACTGCACAAAAATATGTTTTTCTGTTTAACAGACTTTAAATGGTTAAATGAGAAGTAAATCTGTAATGAATGGAGTCCTGTCAGGGACGGATTACTTTTGTCCCTGTTTGTTTTCTACCCCCTCAAGGCCGGTGAGGAGGAGAGCGCTGTCAGTGCATGTAGCCTCCTTCTTCGCCATGGTCCACCGTTCACTATTAAAGGGGTACTCCACTTGTCAGCGCTCGGAACATTTCGTTCCGGTGTCGGCCACGTCACGCCGACCCAATGCAAGTCTATGGGAGGGGGCGTCCCGCCCCCTCCCATAGACTTGCATTGGGTCGGCGTCCCGTCCCCTCCCATAGACTTGCATTGGGTCGGTGTCCCGCCCCCTCCCATAGACTTGCGTTGGGTCGGCGTCCCGCCCCCTCCCATAGACTTGCATTGGGTCGGCGTCCCGCCCCCTCCCATAGACTTGCATTGGGTCGGCGTCCCGCCCCCTCCCATAGACTTGCATTGGGTCGGCGTCCCGCCCCCTCCCATAGACTTGCATTGGGTCGGCGTCCCGCCCCCTCCCATAGACTTGCATTGGGTTGGCGTCCCGCCCCCTCCCATAGACTTGCATTGGGTCGGCGTCCCGCCCCCTCCCATAGACTTGCATTGGGTTGGCGTCCCGCCCCCTCCCATAGACTTGCATTGGGTCGGCGTCCCGCCCCCTCCCATAGACTTGCATTGGGTCGGCGTCCCGCCCCCTCCCATAGACTTGCATTGGGTCGGCGTCCCGCCCCCTCCCATAGACTTGCATTGGGTCGGCGTCCCGCCCCCTCCCATAGACTTGCATTGGGTCGGCGTCCCGCCCCTCCCATAGACTTGCAATGGGTCGGCTTCCCGCCCCCTCCCATAGACTTGCATTGGGTAGGCGTCCCGCCCCTCCCATAGACTTGCATTGGGTCGGCTTCCCGCCCCCTCCCATAGACTTGCATTGGGTCGGTGTCTCGCCCCTCCCATAGACTTGCATTGGGTTGGTGTCTCGCCCCCTCCCATAGACTCGCATTGTGTCGGCGTCCCGCCTCCTCCCATAGACTTGCATTGGGTCGGCATCCCGCCCCCTCCCATAGACTTGCATTGGGTCGGTGTGACATGACATCACGAGGGGGCGTGGCTGACCCTCGCAGCGTGCACAGAGCGTTTGGAACGTTTCAGTGGAGTACCCCTTTAACAGTGTTATGTCCTTCAATAGGGATACATAGCATTCTGTATCCTCTCCATTGTTTGTCATCTCCGTCTTCTGTCTTTGTAGGTTTGGTGGTCGTGCCCCCCGAGCAGATGGATCCTCGGCCGCTGTTCCAGGCGGTGGATGCCCTCTGCCAGGACAACATCCTTCATTTTGGGGAGTCCACCTCTGAAGTGTCCTCCCGGCTGGTGCAGGCGTTTTACCGTATTCAAGAACAAGCCCATGGACTGGAGCCTGCCCTGCGTGCCCTCGCTGCAGTATGTCCCCTGTTTGACCTGGACCCCGACACCCCGGCTAATGGCTACCGCAGTCTGATAAAGGTGGTACTGTCCTGCACCCAACACATCCTCCACAAGTGCCGCTATGTCACGTCCAGCCGCCGCAGCCTCTTCTTCAGAGCCGCCCACAACTGCGCCGAGCTGGAGGCCTACGGAGCCGCTCTCACCCAGCTACGCGCTTTGCTCTGCTTCGCACAGCGCCTGCTCACCGCCAACCGTCACGGCGACCTGTTCTTCCGCCAGGAGCGAGGCTTGTCGGAGGAGTTTCTAAAAGAGTACAGCACTATGCACAAAGGCTGCTTCTACGGACGGTGTCTTGGCTTCCAGGTGAGTGCAATAAATGAAAGGTTCTGGTGTTTTAAGGTTTACTAGGAGTTACCCTTTAAAGGGGTATTCCAGGGAAAAACACACACACATATATGTATATATATATCCAGACCAGATTTAGTGTTTTTCAGGCTACCATACGTTATGCACATTGACCACTTCCTTTGAAAAGACCATCTCATTTTTTAATGCAAATTTGGGTGGTATTCCTAAAGGGGTACTCCGCTGCTCAGCGTTTGGAAAAAACTTTATATATATCAACTGGCTCCGGAATGTTAAACAGATTTGTAAATTACTTCAATTAAAAAAAAATCTTAATCCTGCCAGTAGTTATCATCTGATGAAGTTGAGTTGTTCTTTTCTGTCTGACCACAGTGCTCTCTGCTGACACCTCTGTCTGTCTCAGGAACTGTCCAGAGCAGGAGAAAATCCCCATAGCAAACCTCTAATGCTTTGGACAGTTCCTGAGACAGACTGAGGTGTCTGCAGAGAGCACTGTGGACAGACTGAAAAGAACAACTCAACTTCAGCAGCTGATAAGTACTGGAAGGATTACGTTTTATTAATAGAAGTAATTTACAAATCTGTTTAACTTTCTGGAGCCAGTTGAGATATATATATATAAAAGTTTTTTTCCAAATGCTGAGCAGCGGAGTACCCCTTTAGGAATACCACCCAAATTTGCATTAAAAAATGAGGTGGTCTTTTCAAAGGAAATGGTCAATGTGCATAATGTATGATAGCCTAAAACCACTAAATCTGGTCTGGATATAGGGTGGTGGTCGTTCGGAAACCTTTCACTGTATTTGACTCGCTCCTCACTTTCTCTGGCTCCGTTCGTTTTCCCGACCTCGACCTTCAGAGCAGCCTTGGCATGTGTGACGATGACGTGACAGCCGCTTATCTGTGCCAGTGATAAGATAGGATGTCGATGACACGGATTCTCCCTATTCGCCTGTATTCCGCTCACCTTGTGATGCCCGTTGTTGTCAGCGTACATTACTCACATCGGGACGTGTTCTTTTATGTTTGCATATTTCAATCAGCTGTTACAAAACACTTGGGTAATGCCAGGTTCTGGGACACATGTGCATCACTGGGGTCTGAAGAGGCTGGCATGAGCTTGTGCCATCTGAATTAGATACTAATATTGCTGCTGTTTTTGTGAACATATGTACAGATGGGATGTGGACCCTGAGGGTCTATTCACACGTACAGTATTCTGTGCAGATTTGATGCGCAGGATTTTCTGCTGCAGATTTCAATGTAAACTGAATGACTAGAAATCCTGCGCATCAAATCTGCACAGAATACTGTACGTGTGAATAGACCCTGAAGGGGTATTCTAGTTAAAAAAAACATTTTTTTTCCATATGAACTGGCTCCAGAAAGTTAAACAGATTTGTAAATTACTTCTATTAAATAATCCTTCCAGTACTTATCAGCTGCTGAAGTTGAGTTGTTCTTTACTGTCTGACAACAGTGCTCTCAGTCTGTCTCAGGAACTGTCCAGAGTAGCAGCAAATCCCCATAGCAAACCTCTTCTGCTCTGGACAGTTCCTGAGACAGACAGAGGTGTTAGCAGAGAGCACTGTGGTCAGACAGAAAAGAACAACTCAACTTCAGCAGCTGATAAATACTGGAAGGATTGAGATATTTTTTTAATAGAAGTAATTTACAAATCTGTTTTAACTTTCTGGAGCCAGTTGATATGGGAAATTTTTTTTTTTTTTTTACTGGAATACCCCTTAAAATATGGCCTTGTATGCAGGAGTGTGGCAAATGATCATTGGCTTTAAAAGTGGGTGCCCCACTGATTTGGCAATAGGTCATGTGTGCTGCCGCTATAGTCAACTCTGACAGACATAACAGAGTACATCGTATGACATGACCGACCATCGCTCCATATGTCCAGGAGAACAAGTGATAGGTAGGGGTCCCGGTAGTCAGACCCCCATCCCTTAGTGACTTTCACCTACCCAGCCGATGCCGGTATCCATTATCATGTTACTCTCATTTTTCCGCTTCTTTTCTACTGACTGTCCATTAGCAAGAGGAGGGGCAGATAGAAGAAGAAAACCCCGGACTGCAGCTTCAGACTACAAATAAACACTATGTGTAGTCTGTAACCATGGAGACACATAAGACTGCTTAGGAGCTGGATACACAATTGCAACAATGTTCCTACGAGACAGTTTTCTTGTCTCAAACGCAGTGGTCTCCATACTGTGGCCCTTCAGATGGCCAACGGCTCTCTGGGCATGTGGAGGGCCACAGTTTGGAGACCACTGTCTGTAGTTTAGCAACTTCTGGAGGGCCACAGTTTGGAGACCACTGCATTAGAATAATAAATAATGGTTTAATTAGATGGGGACCTAGACATTAGGGGCCAGAAAAATCCCTCTAACTTAAAATGGCCCCCGCTTTATAGATTGCCGGTATCCTGACCCTGCAGTCATGTTAGGGTGCATTCACATCACGATTTTACCATCCTACTTCTTCTCACAATTTTTTTTACTTTGAAATCGTACAAATCTGCGCGCCAAGTCGTATCCATTCATTAATGATAGAGAATAAATGCATCCGTTTTGATCCGCTTCCGATTTTGCATGATTTAAGATCGGAGGTAGAATTGTGGTTGACCACAATTTTTCGTCCGGATTAAAAATCGGATCGAAATCGTGTCCGATTTTTTTTATTATTGATGTCTATGTAAATCGCATGGAATCGTATCAGATTAATTGCACACAATTTTTTTTTGTGGACTTCAAAACAGATACACTTCAAATATATAAAACTTTATTGCCATTGGCATACATATTAAAGGGGTATTCCAGGAAAAAAAAAAAATATATATTTTTTTTAAATCAACTGGCTCCAGAAAGTTAAACAGATTTGTAAATTACTTCTATTAAAAAAAATCTTAATCCTTTCAGTACTTATGAGCTTCTGAAGTTAAGGTTGTTCTTTTCTGTCTAAGTGCTCTCTGAGGACACCTGTCTCGGGAAACGCCCAGTGTAGAAGAGGTTTGCTATGGGGATTTGCTTCTAAACTGGGCGGTTCCCGAGACACGTGTCATCAGAGAGCACTTAGACAGAAAAGAACAACCTTAACTTCAGAAGCTCATAAGTACTGAAAGGATTAAGATTTTTTAATAGAAGTAATTTACAAATTTGTTTAACTTTCTGGAGCCAGTTGATATATATATATAAAAATGTTTCCTGGAATACCCCTTTAATATTAAAAACAGGATCAGATTTTTATTGAAAATCTGATGGAATTTTCATCTGTATGTCTTTCGGATACGATTTTAAATTGGATAGCAAAGAAATTTTTGCATACGATTGTATACGATTTGTCGCAATCCGATTTCGTCGATTTTATGGTCCGATAATCGGATGGTTAAATCTTGATGTGAACCTAGCCTTACTTTTCATCTTTCCGCTTCTTTTTTTATTGTCTGCACATTAGAGTGGGAGCCGATAGAAGAAGATAACCCAAGACCGCAGCTTCAGACTACACACAGGGTTTATCTGTAGTCTGTTACCATGGAGACTGCTTAGGAGCTGGATACACAAATGCAACCATGTTCCTCGTTTCAGATGCATTACAGCGGTGGTCTGCAGACTGTGGCCCTCCAGATGTTGCAAAACTACAACTCCCAGCATGCCCGGACAGCCAACGGCTGTCCGGGCATGCTGGGAGTTGTAGTTTTGCAACATCTAGATGGCCACAGTTTAGAGAGCACTGCATTAGAGCGAAGGAACCCAGACTTTAGGTGCCAAGTGGGCGGACACAAAACCTTTCAGACACCAAAGTAAAATTTAGGCAGCACCTGCAGAGTCGTATGAGCATCGGCGCTTCCAGTTTTTCCTGTCGTGACCAAATACGAGGCCGTTTTGTGTCTTTAACCCTTCGTTTTAGAATAACAAACCAAAGTCGTCACCTCAGCTCTTTACACATGGCGCCTGATTCCTGTCTGTCTGACCCCTGACGCCCTCACCTAATCCCATTATCCTGACCTGTAACCTTTGACCTGACTTCCGATCTGCTGATTTTTACCTTTTTCCCCCCTCTTCACTTGCTCCGTGTATTCATTGCCATTTGTTTCTGTTCTGTTTCCAGTTCACCCCATCCATCCGCCCATTCCTGCAGACTATCTCCATCGGACTCGTGTCTTTTGGGGAGAATTACAAGCGACATGGATCTGGATTAAGTAAGTCTCCATATTGGATTAGGGGAGGGGCATCATAACTGGTTGCCTGCGTTGGTGACGGTGTTCCGTGTGACATGTCCTTGTCCGATTTTTTTTTTTTAATGTCACATAAGTGTTCGCTGGGTTTGGGAACTTGTGGCGGTAGGTTTACTTCGGAAGACATAAAGTACATGTTTCACGGATGCTTAAAGGGGTACTCCACTCTAAATGCTAAAGTCATTATCCTAACCATTACTGGGGGACGTTTTTGCCCCCAGGGATGGTGAAGATATTAAAGGGGTATTCCAGAAAAAAAAAAATGTTTTTATATCAACTGGCTCCAGAAAGTTAAACAGATTTGTAAATTACTTCTATAAAAAAAAAAATCTTAATCTTTCCAATAATTATCAGCTGCTGAAGTTGAGTTGTTCTTTTCTGTCTGGCAACAGTGCTCTCTGCTGACATCTCTGCTTGTCTCGGGAACTGCACAGAGTAGAAGAGGTTTGCTATGGGGATTTGCTTCTACTCTGGACATTTCCCGAGACAGGTGTCATCAGAGAGCACTTAGACAGAAAAGAACAAGTCAAGTTCAGCAGCTCATAAGTACTGAAAGGATTAAGATTTTTTTTTAATAGAAGTAATTTACAAATCTGTTTAACTTCCTGGAGCCAGTTGATATATAAAAAAAAAAAAAAAATTTTTTTGCCTGGATAATCCCTTTAAGTTATACATTTCCCCTGGGCCGCCCTTCAAGTAGTCCCCTTGGCGGGGACTTCTACTTACCAGCACCCGTTGTGTCGGCCGTGGCCCCGCCCCATCGGCTTGATTGACTGCTCGCGTCATCGCTCTGCTCCCTAAGCAGAAAATATTTTTTTCCTCTGCAGTATTCAGCAGCTAATAAGTACTGGAAGGATTAAGATTTTTTTAATAGAAGTCATTTACAAATCTGTTTAACTTTCTGGCACCAGTTGATTTAAAAAAAGAAAAGTTTTCCACCGGGGTACCCCTTTAACACATATGCACTGGTGACTTAATTGTTGTGAGTGCATTCTAGTGTCCAGAACATTGTTTCCCAACCAGGGTGCCTCCAGCTGTTGCAAAACTACAACTCTCAGCATGCCTGGACAGCCGATGGCTGTCCAGGCATGCTGAGAGTTGTAGTTTTGCAACAGCTGGAGGCACCCTGGTTGGGAAACACTGGTCCAGAACTGAGCTGCATGCTTACTTTGCCTTTTGAGCTACATGTCTGTACAAGTCTCTTCTGTATGACGGTCTCATTCTACAGCTTTACCACCTACTGATGCTGAAGTAACAGAAAGTGAATGACAAAAGGGCAGCCAGACAACTCTTAGGCTGCGTTCACACGGCTGTCTAGACCCGTCCAGTTCTTCTCCCATCAAACATAAAAACGGACAATAACGGATGCAAACGGATGTTATCCGTTTGTATCCATTTGGATCTGTTATTGTTTGGTTAATAATCCAAAAAAAAAAATAATAATTTTGGGGGGTTCTGAGGATGCTCAGAAGTAAAAACGGATCAAAAAACGCATTGAAAAAAAGATGCAAACAGATGACATTAAAGGCTCATCCGTTTTCCATAGACTTCAATGTTACATTTACTGTATCCGTTTTTTTTCTTCCTTTTTTTTGACAGAAATAAAAATACAGCATGTGCCGTTTTTTCTGCCGTCAGAAAAAAACGGAAATAAGCGCAGACGGGTACAAGCGGATGAAAACTGATTGTAAAAAAAAAATCCCATTGACATGAATGGGATTTTTTTTTAAACCGTTTTTAATCCGTTTACAGTCTGCAACAATGAAACCGAAATGGGGACAGAAAAAAACGGGGACAGACGGCCGTGTGAATGCACCCTTAAAGGGGTTATCCAGGAAAATACTTTTTTTTGTATAATAACTGGCTCCAGAGAGTTAAACAGATGTGTAAATTACGTCTATTAAAAAATCTTAATCCTTTTTAGTACTTATGAGCTTCTGAAGTTGAGTTGTTCTTTTCTGTCTAAGTGCTCTCTGATGACACCTGTCTCAGGAACCGCCCAGTTTAGAAGCAAATCCCCATAGCAAACCTCTTCTAAACTGGGCGGTTCCCGAGACAGGTGTCATCAGAGAGCACTTAGACAGAAAAGAACAACTTAACTTCAGATGCTCATAAGTACTGAAAGGAATAAGATTTTTTAATAGAAGTAATTTACAAATCTGTTTAACTTTCTGGAGCCAGTTGACATATATAAAAAAAAGTTTTTTCCTGGATAACCCCTTTAACTAGTCTTTTGTGCAGTTCTGGCCCCCGCAGCTGCATTCTGTCATCTCTTTGCTTTTGTAGTGCTTCTGTATAGTTGCATGCATGTGTGTCCCTCCAGCTGTTGCAAAACTACAACTCTCAGCAGATAGAAGAAAATAACCCAAGACCGCAGCTTCAGACTACACACAGGGTTTATCTGTAGTCTGTTACCATGGAGACTGCTTAGGTGCTGGATACACAAATGCAACCTTGTTTCAGATGCATAACAGCAGTGGTCTCCAGACTGTGGCCCTCCAGATGTTGCAAAACTACAACTCTCAGCATGCCCGGACAGCCAACGGCTGTCCGGGCATGCTGGGAGTTGTAGTTTTGCAACATCTGGATAGTCACAGTTTAGAGAGCACTGCATTAGAGCAATATATGATTGGATAAGAAGGAACCCAGACTTTAGGTGCCAAGTGGGCGGACACAAAACCTTTCAGACACCAAGGTAAAATTTAGGCAGCACCTGCAGAGTTGTGCAAGCAGTGGCGCTTGGAGTTTTTCCTTTCATTCCGTTCCTTCAACCTGCGTTTAAGGGTGCGTTCACACGGCCATCTGTCCCCGTTTTTTTAATCCCTGTTTCGGTTCCGTTCTTGCAGGCTGTCAATGGATTAAAAAATGGTTTTAAAAAAATCCCATTCATGTCAATGGGATTTTTTTTTACAATTTGTTTACATCCGTTTGCACCCGTCTGCGCTCATTTCAGTTTGCACGTGCAGTATTTTTTCTTCCGGCAAAAAAACTGAAGAAAAAACGGATACAGTAAATGTAACATTGAAGTCTATGGAAAACGGATGAGCCTTTAATGTCATCCGTTTTTTTACTTCTAAGCATGCTCTGAGCAAAAATTTTGTTTTTGGTTTGTTAACTTAACAATAACGGATCCAAACGGATACAAACTGATAACATCCGTTTGCATGTGTTTTTTGTTAATTTTTTTCTTTTTTTTTTCTTTAAAGTCCGTTTTTATTTTTGACGGGAAAAGAACGGGCCAGGTCTAGACGGCCGTGTGAACGCAGCATTTGAATAACAAACCAAAGTGGTCACCACAGCTCTTTACGCATGGCGCCTGATTCCTGTCTTTGTAGTGCTTCTGTATAGTTGCGTTCATGTGTAAGGAGTATATTGTCATGTGACTGTTTCCCCCTCCTTCTCCTTGTTATGCTCTCACTGACAGCTGAT
The DNA here is from genome assembly GCF_029499605.1 of Hyla sarda. Classification (NCBI taxonomy): domain Eukaryota; kingdom Metazoa; phylum Chordata; class Amphibia; order Anura; family Hylidae; genus Hyla; species Hyla sarda. The sequence goes on along the minus strand of NC_079198.1, from coordinate 17,700,964 downwards.
GGAGCACTATCCACCTATTACGGTAAGTGCGGTATGCTGCCATATTGTACTCATGCCTTAGTAAGGCTGCATTCACACCATGTTTTTGCAATACAGTTCCCGTATCAGGTTTTTGATGAAAGACGGATTCCTCAAAACCGGACTAAACTGTATCAAAACGTGTGTACAAATTGTAAACCCGTATACGGTTTGAAAAATGATGTCCAGTTGCATCTGTTTAAGAAAAAAAAAAAAATAAGTATACGTTTTTAACTTTTCACTCCATTATGAAGGTTTCACTTGTTTGATTGCAGAGTTTTTTTTCTTGGAATTTCAAGCAAGCAAGTGAAACTTTATTCATAATGGAGTGAAAAGTTAAAAACAGACGGTTCCTTTAACATGGGAGTCAATGGGAACCGTACAAAACCGTATGTGTGTACGGTTCCATCCGGTTTTTGACTTTGCACAGTTTTTTTTTCTTGGAATTTCAAAGTTAAAAACCGTATGGTGAAAACCGGATGGAACCGTACGCACATACGGTTCTGTACGGTGCCCATTGACTCCCATGTTAAAGGAACCGTCTACGTTTTTAACTTTTCACTCCATTATGAATAAAGTTTCACTTGTTTGATTGAAATTCCAAGAAAAAAAAAAACTGTGCAATCAAACAAGTGAAACTTTATTCATAATGGAGTGAAAAGTTAAAAACGTATACTTTTTTTTTCTTAAAAAACAGATGCAACTGGACATCATTTTTGATGTTTGATTGAAATTCCAAGAAAAAACTGCAAAGTCAAAAACCGTATGGTGAAAACCGAATGGAACCGTACGCACATACGGTTCGCATTGACCCCCATGTTAAAGGAACCGTGTACAATTTCAATACAGTTTTTCACCAGGACAAAAAAAAGCGTGGTAGACTACGGTTTCGGGTACAGGAAAAAGAATGGACAAAACTGTACAAGATGCAAAACGGACACAACCTGATGCATCTTTTGGCATACGGTTTTCAGTGCATACGGTTTTCAATGCGGTTCCGTGCGGTTTTCAAGTTGAAAATGTATACGGGAACTGTACTGCAAAAAACGTGATGTGAACCCGGGCTTAGTCTTATTAGGCTCCGATTATTTGGTTTTCTAAATGGCCAATTCTATTGTCTGACCCCCCCCCGTCTCTGTCGTGCAGGTGTAGCTGCCAGCTCTTTCTTTATAAGCGGGAGGTACGCCATCGATCCCGAGCTTCGAGGAGCAGAGTTTGAGAGGATCACGCAGAACCTGGATGTGAACTTTTGGAAAACGTTCTGGAACATCACAGAGATGGAAGTGCTCACGGTGAGTGATGAAGCGATGCTGCCCCAGGGGGTCGGTGAGACCTGTACTGATCAGCTCACAGAGTATTGTCTAGACTGGATACAACTGTAACAAACTCTCAGCTCTGAGATGTATAGGGCTTGTATGAATTTTCAGCATCTGAATGTAAACAAAATGTTTCCATTTACTGACAGCAAGCAGGGATCTTGAGAATGGTAATGAACTAAAACACAAAACATGTTAGGACAGTGATTGAACTTTATTTATATATTTGTTGCTTTTATGTTATATATCTAAGGCTGCATTCACACCATGTTTTTGTAATACAGTTCCCGTATCAGGTTTTTGATGAAAAAACGGATTCCTCAAAACCGGACTAAACTGTATCAAAACGTGTCTACAAATTTCCACCCGTATACGGTTTGAAAAATAAAGTCCGATTGCATCGGTTTTTTTAGAAAAAAAAAAGTATACGTTTTTAACTTTTCACCCCATTATGAATAAAGTTTCACTTGTTTGATTGAAATTCCAAGAAAAAAAAAAACTGTGCAAAGTCGAAAAACTTTGGTGCAAACCGTACGTGCACGTGCGGTTCCCATTGACTCCCATGTTAAAAAATAATAATAAAAAAAAAAACGTATACGGTTTTATACGTTTTTTTACCCGGACCAAAAAAAAAAAAACATGGTAGTCTACGGTTTTGGGTACAGGTGAAAAAAAACTGACAAAACTGTAGAAGACGCAAAACGGACTAAACCGGATGATGCGTTTGACATGCTGTTTACAATTTGTAAACTACTTCTATTAAAAAAATCTTAATCCTTCCAGTACTTATTAGCTGCTGAATACTACAGAAGAAATTATTTTCTTTTTGGAACACACAGCTCTCTGCTGACATCATGACCACAGGGCTCACGGCTGGCAACTCTGTCCATTTTAAGAACTGTCCAGAGTAGGAGAAAATCCCCATAGCAAACATATGCTGCTCTGGACAGTTCCTAAAATGGACAGAGGTGTCAGCAGAGAGCACTGTGCTTGTGATGTCAGCAGAGAGCTCTGTGTTCCAAAAAAGAAAATAATTTCCTCTGTAATATTCAGCAGCTAATAAGCACTGGAAGGATTAAGATTTTTTTTAATAGAAGTAATTTACAAATCTGTTTAACTTTCTGGCAACTGTTGATTTAAAATAAAGAAAGAAAGTTTTCCACCGGAGTACCCCTTTAAGTCAATACATACGGTTTTCTATATGGTTCCGTACGGTTTTTAACTTGAAAGCGTATATGGAAACTGTATAGCAAAAATGTGGTGTGCATGCACCCTTAGTCAGTGTTTCCCAACCTGGGTGCCTCCAGCTGTGTCAAAACTACAACTCCCAGCATGCCCGGACAGCCTTCGGCTGTCCGGGCATGCTGGGAGTTGTAGTTTTGACACAGCTGGAGGCACTCTGGTTGGGAAACACTAATCTAAGTCTTCTTTCTCTTTCCTTCCAGTCTATAGTTGGCATAGCTTCCACAACTGTGCGCATCAACAAGACTCTTACGGTGCCCCCCAAGCAGTTGGAGATGCCTCTGTGTTCTGACCCACATCTCACTGTTACCATCAATCCACCTGTAGCTCATACTGGACCGGGCCCAGTCCACATGCGTCTCATATCATATCAGCTGCGGGAAGGACAGGTATGTGACCGCTCGTTTCAAGCTCTGGTCACCTTAGCGCATCATTTTTCATCTGCATAAAACATTGAATAATGTGTAATCCGTTGCTCAGGGCCGGCTCCATCTATAGGCAAAATAGGCAGCTGCCTAGTGCACCCTCTTTGTGGGGGCGACATTCTACCCTCCGCAAGAAAGTTATTTCTCCAGGTCCCGACAGCTGCAAAAGTATCACCCCAGTAGTAAGGTGATTACATGAGGAGAAGGTTTGTTACAGTGTGTCACCCCAGTAGTAAGGAGATTACATGAGGAGGGGGGTTGTTACAGTGTGTCACCCCAGTAGTAAGGTGATTACATGAGGAGAAGGTTTGTTACAGTGTGTCACCCCAGTAGTAAGGAGATTACATGAGGAGGAGGTTTGTTACAGTGTGTCACCCTAGTTGTAAGGAGATTACATGAGGAGGTGGTTTGTTACAGTGTGTCACCTCAGTAGTAAGGTGATTACATGAGGAGGAGGTTTATTACAGTGTTTCACCCCAGTAGTAAGGAGATTACATGAGGAGGGGGGTTGTTACAGTGTGTCACCCCAGTAGTAAGGAGATTATATGAGGAGGAGGTTTGTTACAGTGTGTCACCCCAGTAGTAAGGAGATTACATGAGGAGGAGGTTTGTTACAGTGTGTCACCCTAGTAGTAAGGAGATTACATGAGGAGGAGGTTTATTACAGTGTTTCACCCCAGTAGTAAGGAGATTACATGAGGAGGAGGTTTGTTACAGTGTGTCACCCTAGTAGTAAGGAGATTACATGAGGAGGAGGTTTGTTACAGTGTGTCACCCTAGTAGTAAGGAGATTACATGAGGAGGAGGTTTATTACAGTGTTTCACCCCAGTAGTAAGGAGATTACATGAGGAGGAGGTTTGTTACAGTGTTTCACCCCAGTAGTAAGGAGATTATATGAGGAGGAGGGTTTTGCCTGGGGTGGCAAAAATCCTTGCACCAGTCCTGCCGTTGCTTGTCTTGTAGTGATATTAAGATCAGAGTCGCTGTTTTCACGTTGGTCCAATAAACAATACAATAAAAGTTGCCAATATTTATTTGCAGTAATGGAAGATTGTATATTAATTCCTCTCTTCATTTCAGGAGAGTGAAGAACTTAATGCTTTCGCCAAACCCGAGGGCCCGCTCAGCCTGGATCTTCATCTCCGATCTCGTCCAGGCCCACTTTCTCCTGACCTGATTATTCATTTCCATGGAGGAGGTTTTGTAGCTCAGACCTCCAAGTCTCATGAACCCTACCTGAGGACATGGGCTCAGGAACTGGAAGCTCCCATCTTGTCTGTGGATTACTCACTGGCCCCTGAGGCTCCTTTCCCGAGGGCCCTAGAGGAATGCTTCTATGCTTACTGCTGGGCACTGAAAAACTGCCGGCTTCTGGGTTAGTATGACACTTTTTCTTTGTTATCATTCACTTGTTTTATTTGTTCACTAAGCCAAAGTGACAAGCTTTTCTACCTCGCTTTCTTCATTTCTTGGAAGGAAGTTTAGGCAGCATTACATTCTGACAGTTCTAGCTACTATAATGTGCAAAAATATACCGAGTACAACACTGCCCCTCATGTCAATAATGAAAACTACTGTAATACTGCCACATGCACAAAAATATAACTACTTTCATACTGCCTCCTATGCACAATATAACTACTGTAATACTACCCCTCATGTACACGAATATAACTGCTATAATACTGTTCCCTGTGTACAATAAGAACAACAAGTACAGTTTTGCCCCCTATGTTCAATAATCTACTATAATACTGCACCTATATACAAGAATATAACTACTATAATACTGCTCCTATATACAAGAATATAACTACTATAATACTGCTCCTATATACAAGAATATAACTACTATAATACTGCGCCTGTATACAGGAATATAACTACTATAATACTGCTTCCTATATACAAGAATATAACTACTATAATACTGCTCCTATATACAAGAATATAACTACTGTAATACTGCCTCCTATATACAAGAATATAACTACTGTAATACTGCCTCCTATATACAAGAATATAACTATTATAATACTGCTCCTATGTACAAGAATATAACTACTATAATACTGCTCCTATGTACAAGAATATAACTACTATAATACTGCTCCTATATACAACAATATAACTACTATAATACTGCTCCTATATACAACAATATAACTACTATAATACTGCCTCCTATATACAAGAATATAACTACTATAATACTTCTCCTATATACAACAATATAACTACTATAATACTGCTCCTATATACAAGAATATAACTACTATAATACTGTCTCCTATATACAAGAATATAACTACTATAATACTGCTCCTATATACAAGAATATAACTACTATAATACTGCCTCCTATATACAAGAATATAACTGCTATAATACTGCTCCTATATACAAGAATATAACTACTATAATACTGCTCCTATATACAAGAATATAACTACTATAATACTGCTCCTATGTACAAGAATATAACTACTATAATACTGCTCCTATATACAACAATATAACTACTATAATACTGCTCCTATATACAACAATATAACTACTATAATACTGCCTCCTATATACAAGAATATAACTACTATAATACGCCTCCTATATACAACAATATAACTACTATAATACTGCTCCTATATACAAGAATATAACTACTATAATACTGCTCCTATATACAAGAATATAACTACTATAATACTGCTCCTATATACAAGAATATAACTACTATAATACTGCGCCTATATACAAGAATATAACTACTATAATACTGCTCCTATATACAAGAATATAACTACTATAATACTGCTCCTATATACAAGAATATAACTACTATAATACTGCTCCTATATACAAGAATATAACTACTATAATACTGCCTCCTATATACAAGAATATAACTGCTATAATACTGCTCCTATATACAAGAATATAACTACTATAATACTGACTCCTATATACAAGAATATAACTACTATAATACTGCCTCCTATATACAAGAATATAACTGCTATAATACTGCTCCTATATACAAGAATATAACTACTATAATACTGACTCCTATATACAAGAATATAACTACTATAATACTGCTCCTATATACAAGAATATAATTACTATAATACTGCTGCTATGTACAAGAATATAACTACTATAATACTGCTCCTATATACAAGAATATAACTACTATAATACTGCTCCTATATACAAGAATATAACTACTATAATACTGCTCCTATATACAAGAATATAACTACTATAATACTGCCTCCTATATACAAGAATATAACTGCTATAATACTGACTCCTATATACAAGAATATAACTACTATAATACTGACTCCTATATACAAGAATATAACTACTATAATACTGCTCCTATATACAGGAATATAACTACTATAATACTGCCTCCTATATACAAGAATATAACTACTATAATACTGCTCCTATATACAAGAATATATAACTATTATAACACTAACCTCTTTGAGCAAGACAATGAATCCTAACATTGTGATCTCCCTGTACTTAGTGACTATTCATAATGTAAGATACATATAAAAACCTGCAGCTCAGGTTACATTATGTTTGTCCATCTTTTCTTCTAGGATCCACAGGGGAGAGAATCTGCCTGGCGGGTGACAGTGCCGGTGGTAATCTTTGTATCACAGTGTCCCTCCGTGCAGCCTCTGTCGGCATTAGGTTACCAGATGGTATTATGGTGGCATACCCAGCCACATTACTGCAGGCTACAGCTTCCCCCTCCCGCCTCCTTACCCTGATGGACCCGTTGCTGCCCCTCAGCGTTCTGTCAAAGTGTCTAAGCGCCTATGCAGGTACACTCTACTGTGAATGGGTTCTGATATACACGGCTTGGAATCTTATTTTCTCCTCTAGTTCATATTACCGTACAGCAGTGTTTCCCAACCAGGGTGCCTCCAGCTGTAGCAAAACTACAACTCCCAGCATGTTGGACTATATAGTAGTATAAAGTATATATCAGTGTTTCCCAACCAGGGGTGCCTCCAGCTGTTGCAAAACTACAACTCCCAGCATGTTGGATTGGTTATATAGTAGTATATATCAGTGTTTCCCCAATTAGTGTGCCTCCAGCTGTAACAAAACTACAACTCCCAGCATGTTGGACTATATAGTATTATATAGTATATATCAGTGTTTCTCAACCAGGGGGGTCTCCAGCTGTTGCAAAACTGCAACTCCCAGCATGTTGGACTATATAGTGGTATATAGTATAGGTCAGTGTTTCCCAACCAGGGGTTCCTCCAGCTGTAGCAAAACTACAACTCCCAGCTTGCCCGGACAGCCAACGGCTGTCCGGGCATGCTGGGAGTTGTAGTTTTGCAATAGCTAGAAGCACCTTGGTTGGGAAACACTGTCATACAGAGAGGAGAGAAGAGCAGAATGACCTCTGGCTTCTTGACCCTTGTGCTGTAATGCTGTACATCATCTTCTCTATAGTCTCTGTAGTGGCTCTGTGGGCTACTTCTATGGCAACTTTACCCCTGGGCATACCCTTAATGAACATCTTGTCTCATACAGGCACCGAGCGCGTTGCAGTAGAGGATCGAGCCATTGAAAAGCAGAGTGCGGTCAGCCAAGTAAAGCGAGGAACTGCATTGTTCCTTAGAGACATCCGCCTGGGCGCTGCCTCCTGGCTGAGTAATCTAATAGAAGGGAATAAGGAGAAAAGTAGTGCTGGTAAGTGATCGGACCTATTAAAGGATAAGTATAATACAAAAAAAATGTATCCCCTATCCGAAGGATAGCAGGTTTATATGGAAAGAAAAAACAGACAGTGGTGGCGCTATCCTTGTGCCGTTACCAAGGGCAACACGATAAGTTTCCACTTTGTAAAATGCCCACGTACCTGGACGTGTTGGGCTCAGAGATCAACACCTTTTTGCACATAAACAGGAGTAGTTGCGTGGCAGCCAGGACCTGGTTCTGTAGATGCACGGAGTTTGCAGAGAAGACTTGGTTCCGTTGGAAGGCTCGAACGGAAAGGTAAAAACGGGTTTTCCTAAGGGTGCACATCGCTACGGTAGGTTATAACCGTGGACATCAATAGTAAAATAATTTTAAAAAGGCAATACAATGTAAAGAGGTAGCGTGCACTCACCGCGGGTAAACAGCTGCAGGCCCGAGGTCCGGGATCACCACGACATAGACGGAGACGGTAAGGGGCGCTCAGAGGCTACGCCGGCTGTTTCCGACGTAGGAACGTCCTTCTTCCGGCCTCCTCTGTGCTATGTGCTCTCTCCCTTTCTAGTGGTTTAATAAAAAAAAGGCTTTAATGACGACGCATTTTGAGAGCGCAGCTCTTTGTCAAGTCATGACTTGATAAAGAGAGCTGCGCTCTCGAAACGCGTCGTCTTTAGGTCATTAACCACTTAAGGACCAAGGGCTAACCTGTACGTCATGAGTCCGCTCCCGTTCTATAACGAGTCATAGCAGGTCGGGCCCGTGGCTAATAGTGCGCGGCACTGATCACATTGCCAAGCGCTATTAACCGTTTAGACGCGGCGTTCAAAGTTGATCGCCACGTCTTAATTGAAACACAACTAATGCCGTTTAGCTCAAGGGGCTGTTTGGGACCGCCGCGGTGAAATTGCGGCATCCCAAACAGCTGTAGGACACGAGGAGGGTCCCCTTACCTGCCTCCTCGCTGTCCGATCGCCGAATGACTGCTCAGTGCCTGATATCCAGGCATGAGCAGTCAAGCGGCAGAATCATTGATCAAAGGTTTCCTATGAGAAACCAGTGATCAATGTAGAAGATCAGTGTGTGCAGTGTTATAGGTCCCTATGGGATAATAATAATAATCAGTATAAGAGATCAGTGTGCGCAGTGTTATAGGTCCCTATGGGAGCTATAACACTGCAAAAAAAAGTGAAAAAAATAAGTTAATAAAGATCATTTAACCCCTTCCCTAATAAAAGTTTGAATCACTCCCCTTTTCCAATAAAAAAAAAAAACTGTAAATAAAAATAAACATATATGGTATCGCCGCATGCGGAAATGTCCGAATTATAAAAAAGATATTGTTAATTAAACCGCACGGTCAATGGCGTACGCGCAAAATAAATTCTAAAGTTCAAAAAAGCTCAATAAGTCCGATCAATACAAAAATTGTACCGCTAAAAACTTCAGATCACGGCGTAAAAAAGGTGCCCTCATACGCGGAAAAATTTAAAAGTTATAGGGGTCAGAAGATGACAATATCAAACGTATACATTTTCCTGCATGTAGTTATGATTTTTTTTCAGAAGTCCGACAAAATCAAACCGATATAAGTAGGGTATCATTTTAATTTTCGTTTTGCTATAGATTTTTGGGTTAAATGACTGATGTCATTACAAAGTAGAATTGGTGGCGCAAAAAATAAGCCATCATATGGATTTTTAGGTGCAAAATTTAAAGAATTATGATTTTTTAAAAGGAGGTAAAAACGAAAGTGTAAAAAACGAAAAAAAACCTGCGTCCTTAAGGGGTTAAAGCCACTATTGATGTCCGCAGTTTTAACCTACTGTAGCGGTGTGCGCCCTTAGGAAAACCTGTTTTTACCTCTCCGTTCGAGCCTTCCAACGGAACCAAGTCTTCTATCTGAAGGATAGGGGATACGTTTTTTTGTATAATACTTGTCCTTTTAGGGACATTGTTAGGTTGAGTAAAGCCGAGTAGTGAATCGCAGTATATGCCTTTACTGTCATATTTCAATACTATTGCAGAAACTGTAAGGAAAAGCGTATCCGAGGCAGCACTGGCCGATGAGGACACCATAAACAGACATCTGTCCCTGAAGAGCAGGACTACCCAGGATCTCAGCCGACATCAGTACAGTGAGCTCAGTGTAGGGCAGCTCACCCTGAGCCAACAAAATGCACAGAGGGGAGCACAGACTAGATCAGAAGGGGATACTGGAAGGAACCAACCATCTCCATCTTCCTTATCTGTCCAGTCCAGCCCAGGAGCTGGCGCACCGCAATCTCCAACCAGTCAGCAGGAACAGGTCAGTTTCTTTCTGACAGAGAGCGAGAGCGATCACTCCTACGACACAGACCACGCAACACACTCCAAGGAGAACATTCCTCCGGTGCACTTAGCGGAGGACAGGTCCTCTCAGCTCTCCAACCCTCATTTGCTGGGGTTTCCTGAAGGATTCCAGCCTCTGCGCTCCCTGAATGGCGTGGCTAATATGACCCTACAGACTTCTGCTATTGTCCACAATCCCTACATGTCACCTCTGCTGGCACCCGACAGTATGCTGCAAGGTCTTCCCCCCATTCACATTGTGGTGAGTAAGACAACCAGTAGCTTATAAGGTTAATCTGCCTATTTTCTGTGTGGATTTGTGTAAGTAAATCTGCAGCTGATGACCGCGCCAGGTAAGTGGTTGAGATTTTAGATCTGATCTGTCAGCAGGTAAACATGGGTGTAAATAATGTTACCATGATTCCAGACATACCATTTTTATCTCCATAGTATTTTCCAATGCTGAGATTCTTACTATAAAACAAATGAGAAAGAGTTTTATTCGTCATTCAGTCATCATTACAAGTCATACAATAAATTACAATCACACAAAGCATGACAGTACAATACACAGCACAGGTTCCCTAAGATGTACACCGTACCACATGCTACGCTAACACTCGGCTCCATCACTAAATATCGAAGAAACACAGTCGAAAAACAACAATATATTACAGTCTGATCGGGGAGAGGCGTGGGATCAATGGGGGTAGGGGGGGGGGGGAGGGCGGATCACAGGGTCAAACTACTGGGCAAACGTATGGGGAGGTAGGAGAAGCAGAGGGGCGATAATCTTCATCAACGTCCGGACAGTCCAAATACAAATGAGGCTCAGAGGGTGTTCCCATGTATGGCAAGAGATCATATCCTCTTTATTACTGCCCATTTGACTGACAGGCATGAGATAAAGAGGACATAGGCTGGGGGCTCTTGCTGTAAAGAGGAACGTCCCCTAAGCCCTTGAGCCTAAATTGTAGAATAAAAGGAGATTTAAAAAAATGATCCCCGAGATCATGATGAGAAGCCCTATCTAGCCATTTGCTTATTTACGCTCATGTTATCCGCTTTACATGGGAACTGAGAGGTACATCACCCGCACTAATTAACTTGTGCAAATCACCGTCTTGGTGCACTGGGGCGTTCCGAGACCCTTGGTACACTGTTTTGCCCTCCTGCACTGGCCCTGTGATCTAGCCCCTTTTTATGCTTTTTCTTCTCTCCAGCACTTTACCGATATCTGCTGTGACTGCGTCATCATGTATGACCCGGACCACGAGGGAGCTCCCCGATGTCATAGCTTGTATCGGTGACATGCTGGAGAGAAGAAAATGCATGAAGGCTGCTGTATCACAGGACCGGTGAGAACCCGGCAGAACGGTGCACGGAGGGGCTGGGACGTCCCCCAATGCACCAAAAAGATGATTTGCATATCAGGAGTTTTCTACATATCTCCAGAATAGCCCAGTGGATTTGAAATTGGTCATCTGCATTAGAATTGGCATCACCCGCACTAATATTCTGTATAAACAGGTCACTGCAGTTGATGCATCGGTCAGTTTCCCTTTAAACAAATCTTCTCAACATTGACCTGGGGTGTTGAGTTATATAGGTGAATTAGCGCAGAATTGTTGCAGAGTGAATTCACGATCAGATCCCAGTGTTGTGGATTTTGCTCGGGATTTCCTGCAGATCTGCATTAAAGGGGTACCCTGCCCCTAGACATCTTATCCCCTATTCAAAGGATAAGATGTCTGATCGCTGGGATCCCGCCACTGGGGACCTCCGAGATCTCCCTGCTGCACTCGGCTTTCATTCAGAGCGTCGGGTGCAGCACTGGAGGCTCGTGACATCACGGCCACGTCCCCCCCAATGCAAGTCTATGTGAGGGGGCGTGATGGCCATCACTCCCCCTCCCATAGACTTGCATTGAAGGGGCGTGGTCATGATGTCACGAGCCTCCAGCACATCACCAGACACTGGACAAACGCCGGGTGCAGCAGGGAGATCGTGAGGGTCCCCAGTGGCGGGACCCCCAGAATCGGACATCTTATCCTTATAGGGGATAAGATGTCTAGGGGCGGATTACCCCTTTAAAATGCACAGGTGCTGCTGTATTAAAGGGGTACTTTGGTGGAAATCTTTTTTTAAATCAATTGGTGCCAGAAAGTTAAACAGATTTGTAAATTACTTCTATAAAAAAAAAAAATCTTATCCTTCCAGTACTTTTAAGCAGCTGTATGCTACAGAGGACATTCTTTTCTTTTTTTAATTTCTTTTTTGTGTTGTCCACAGTGCTCTCTGCTGACACCTGATGCCCATATCAGGAACTGTCCAGAGCAGGAGAAAATCCCCATTTCAAACCTATGCTGCTCTGGACAGTTCCTGACATGGACAGAGGTGTCAGCAGAGAGCACTGTGGACAAGACAAAAAAGAAATTCAAAAAGAAAAGAATAAGTCATTTACAAATCTGTTTAACTTTCTGGAGCCAGTTGATTTAAAAAAGTTTTCCACCGGAGTACCCCTTCAAGGCTTCCTCAGTATACTGGCCACCTGCTATGACTTGTGTTGGCACACGACCCTATGATTAGTAGCTTTTCCACTAAGGATTTTTCTGCATAATACAATACTATCCTAATAGCAAGGCCATAATGTCTCTTCTCATGCCTGATTATTCCCTCCACACAGGCGTGTGCCCTGGACCCAATGTTGGACGACTCTGTGATGTTTGCCAAGAGGCTGCGCTCCCTCAACCGGCCAGTAACGCTTAAAGTGGTAGAAGATCTTCCCCACGGCTTCCTTACCCTCGCGCACCTTTCACAAGAGACGAGAAACGCCACCGGCGTATGTATAGAGCGCATTCGGCAAATCCTACGAGAGGAGCCTCCCGCGCCACCAGCCGGTGCTCCCAGGAAACACCGCAAGCTGGAGAGGACCCACGGGAAGACCCCTATAACCGAGCGAGAGATCGGTGCTTGAAACTTTAATAAGAGTCTTTACAAAGTGCAACAACCAACCTACTTCACTCAACACTCCCATTGTAATAGCAAATTACCAGCAGAGGCCAATGCAACTCGCGGGCCTGGTGTACACTGGTTACAGCCTCCGAACTGTGAGACAGTTATAATGAGGGAAGCAAAGTACACCATACTGTATCCATGATCACATACGTCCTCCCTGCCGAAAGGAAACCATTTAATCTATAGGGTCAGTATCTGTTTTTCTGCTGCAGGCAATGGATTTTAAAGAGAATTTCAAGGGATTGTAGATAAACCTACCATATAAATACCATCCGGGGGGGGGGGGGGGTCATATAATTTCAGGACGTCAGGTGATTGACAGCCAGATTAGTGGATGGTCACTCCTGCGGGGGGCACTGTGGTTATAGCTGTTTACCTCTGTACTGTTGTATTGCACAATGTCTATATAAGCTCAGAATGACCGGGGGGTTCCCTCCATATGCGGACGGGCTCTACTATTATGTATTCTTCTCTTGTCATTGCTCCCGTTGTGTTCTAGACCCCGTAGCCTCCTGCTCTGACCTAAAAGGTGCAAAAGCAGTGCCGCCGCTCTACCAAAGAGACAGGGAGTAACAACCAGGTCCGGCCAGACAGCATTTAATACAGGTATCTCAGTTTTCTTTTATCTGTCTGAATGCACAGCAATGAAACCTCCTACAAGGGTTTGTTACAGTGTATGAGTCTAGACCAGTGTTTTCCAACCAGCGTGTCTCCAGCTGTTGCAAAACTACAACTCCCAGTATGCCCGGACAGCCAACGGCTGTCCGGGCATGCTGGGAGTTGTAGTTTTGCAACAACTGGAGACACACCGGTTGGAAGACTCACAACATCACCAGCAAATCTTTTTTTTTTTTTTCCGTCAACATCCTATAATTCCAGCAAACTTGTACTGTTAACTAGAAGGTTTTCATTCACTAAAAGCCATCAGAGATCTTACATAATGGAGAAAGTATATTGGAAAGCTTAAAAGGGGTACTTCTATTTATAAAAATTTTTTTTTTAAATCAACTGGTGCCAGAAAGTTAAACTGATTTGTAAATGACTTCTGTTTAAAAATCTTAATCCTTCCAGTACTTATCAGCTGCTGTATACTACAGAGGAAGTTCTTTTCTTTTTGAATTTCCTTTCTGTCTGGCCACAGTGCTCTCTGCTGACACCTCTGTCCATGTCAGGAACTGTCTAGAGCCGGAGCGGTTTGCTACGGGGATTTTCTCCTGCTCTGGACAGTTTCTGACACGGACAGAGGTGTCAGCAGAGAGCACTGTGGTCAGACAGAAAAGAAATTCAAAAAAGAGAAGAGGACTTCCTCTGTAGTATACAGCAGCTGATAAGTACTGGAAGGGTTAAGATATTTAAACGGAAGTCATTTACAAATCTGTTTAACTTTCTGGCACCAGTTGATTAAAAAAAAAAAGTTTTCCAGTGGAGTACCCCTTTAAAGGGGAACTCCGGTGGAAAATAAATGTTATCAAATCAACTGGTGCAAGAATGTTAAACAGATTTGTAAATTAATTCTATTTAAAAATCTTAACCCTTCCAGTACTTATCAGCTGCTGTATACTACAGAGAAATTTGTAAAGTTCTTTCCAGTCTGACCACAGTGCTTTCTGCTGACACCTCTGTCTGTCAGGAACTGTCCAGAGCAGGAGAGGTTTTCTACGGAGATGTGCTTCTCATCTGGACAGTTCCTGACACGGACAGAGGTGTCAGCAGAGAGCACTGTGGTCAGACAGAAATAAATTCACAAATTTCTCTGTTTTATGCAGCAGCTAATAAGTACTGGAAGGATTAAGATTTTTTTTAATAACAGTCATTCAAAAAGCTGTTTAACTCTCAGGCACCAGTTGATTTGAAAACTTTTGTTTTCTTCTTGTTTCCACCTTTAAAGAAGAAAAAAAATAACGTTCCTATGTGTTACTCACTAGGTCGTGCAGATTCTTTACATGTCTTTTTTATGTGTCTAGCTTCTGTATTTGGCTCACCAATCCCTGTTTTTTGGCTGCTCACTCATTCTGACGTCCACTGCTCAGGAAGGGGCATGTCCCAGGCAAGCACAGAGCCTGCCCTCACTCATTATGCATTTACTTCCTTCCTGAGTCTGCTGTGCTGTGCTTGGTCTCTTCATCCAATCACTGTAACCCCCTTCTCCCTGTTTTCATAGATAGACTGGACAGGAGTGAGCACAGATGAATGTTTGTATGGTTGTGTTTTATAGAGTTATTCTGTCGTTTTAAAACTTTTACATAACAAAAAATTATCCGCCCGCTTTTGTCTCTGGTCTTTTGATCGAATGGTAAAGTTACATTTTTTTATGTTCGTTTTCTTGAAGACTCCCCGCTTCACAGGAAAGTGATGACTTTTTGTACATGTGACTTCCTTCATGCTCTTCTGTAGGTAAGGCTGGGTTCACACCACGTTTTGTTAAATACGGTTCCCGTATACGGCTGGGAGGAAGGGCACGGGGCTTAATCGCGGCACCCGCACTCAGCCGTATTCGGCAACCGTACTTAATGCATGTCTATGAGCCGACCGGAGTAAACCGCAGCCTCTGGTCGGCTTCGTTTTCGGCCGTATGCGGTTTCCCGACCATAGGCAAAAACACGGTCGACCACGTTTCTGCCTGCGGTCGGGAAACCGCATACGGCCGAAAACGAAGCCGACCAGAGGCTGCGGTTTACTCCGGTCGGCTCATAGACATGCATTACATACGGTTCCCGAATACGGCTGAGTGCGGGCGCCACGATTAAGCCCCGCGCCCTTCCTCCCAGCCGTATACGGGAACCGTATTTAACAAAACGTGGTGTGAACCCAGCCTAAGAGGGGCTTCATTTGGACAGATTTTATCACCATGTGCTGTGTATGTCTGTGCATGACCTCTGCCTGAACCTGATAGTTTGGTCATTTTGTTATTACGTTTAGGACCAAAGTTCAAGAGGGTCTTCAACTTCTTTATTGCATCATTTTAGGAACCACGGCTCAGCAGGTGAATTATGTTTGGTCTGTCTGGTCTATTTGCTCTACGTGCCCATAATACAAGCAGCTGGTCAGGGGTTTTCTTATCATTGTCCTTCTAGCTCAGCTGTACCAATATTTAGCAGAGACTCCACATCGGTACTGTGACTGGTTCTTGGAACACTAAGGGCTTTAAAAGGGGTACTCCGCCCCTAGACATCTTATCCCCTATCCAAAGGATAGGGGATAAAATGTATGATCACGGGGGTCTCACAGCTGGCACCCCCACAATTTCTGTGCAGCACCCGGCGTTCGTTTAGAAGTGTCCCTGTCGTTTGACACATCAGACAGAAATGTCATGTTTTGTTCGCTCGCGGTCTCAGTGTCCAGACCCCCACTCACCTATAGATATGACTGGGAGAAGAGCGCAGCACTGCCCTTTACTCCCTGGCTGGCTACGATCTTACAATGGAGCCCGTCTTGTCAGTCAGGAAGTGAAGGGCACAGCTGTACTCTTCTCCCGGTGATATCTAGAGATCTGTTGGGGTCTGAACACTAAGACCTCCAGTGATCAAAACTTTCGACAGGTCTGTCTGATGTGTCAAACGTTTTCCTAAATAACAGTAAAGATTTTAAGGTCAGGTTTTTATAATCCATGAGCACTATTATGTATAATCTCTAATAAACCCGCTGTATCCTGTGTATTCATAATGTATATAACCCATGTAATTTTGTATATATACACCTTTATACTCCTCTGTATATACTCACACACGAATCAGATTGACTTGTATATCCTGTAAACATGCATGTATATATACAGGCTTATGTAGCTGTGTAAATATCTATACATATATTTTTAATGTACATATACATTTCCTACTAGCTGCACATTAAGTGGACGCAGCCAAACATTCGAGTAGTCACATTGTTGGAGCGTCCTGTAACCACTGATCTCTGTTATATATATGTATGTGTGTATATAATGTATACTCTTTGTCCCAGCACTGTCTCTTATCCAAGGGTAAAATGCTATTTTTCTGTGGTTGGTTTTTACCTGTGAATAAAATATCTTATGTACAGCTCGTTTCATGTCTTATTCTCCTAGTCTCTATATTATACAAACCGAAGAATCAGGTAAGCAAAGTGAATGAGTTGGCGATTTTTATGGTTTTACTGTAGGTTCACACATGCATATTTTCTGCAGCAAAAATACGCACGTGTAAACGTACCCTAAAACCATAAAAGTTAGTAACTCGTCCACTTTGCTGTGTATGGTCACACTAAGCGCGTCCCCAGCACATTGCATGCTGCAGATGCGCTGATGACTAGAGTGAGCTCCTTGCTGCACCCGTGTGTCCTGCATGTCTGCTTGTAGTAGCAATCCACTGCTAGGAGCAGACATACAGGGATCTGTGAGTCTGTAGTAATCTGCGTGCACATGTGCAGTTTACTCTGACATTGGGGCCGCTCTCCATGCGACCATGTTATCTGTAGTAATCTGCGCATGCATGCAGAGTTTACTACAGATTTAGAGATCCATGTGTGTTCTTGTAGCAGTGGATTGCTCCTACGAGCAGACACGCAGGACACACAGGCTCAGCAGGGCCCTCACTCTAGCGACTGTCATCATCGCATCCACACCGTGAAATATGCTGTGGATGCGCTGTGTGTGACCCTACCCTAGGTGTAGGGTCGCACATGCCGTATTTTTCTTCTGCATATATTTTCCCACCCATTGAAGTCAATGGGTAGCGAAATTCACAGTTGATTTTGCTACGCGTTGACTTTAATGGGTGGGAAAATACGCAGCAAATATGCCATGTATGACCCTACAGTTAGGGTGTGGTCACACGTGGGTATTTTTGCTGCAGATCTGCAGCAGAAAATTTGCACATGTGAATGTACCCTAAAGGCTCATTCACACGGGCTCTCTGTGGGCTGTCCGCAGCCTATTTTTCAGCATTGGAGTCTCCGCAGGGAAAATCGACTGCTGAAAATCAGCTGCAGAGAGCCCTCTCTTTCAAACTCACTGCGATTTTGAAGTGAAATCCGCTCGTGTGAACGAGCCCTTAAAGGGGTACTCCAGTGCCAAACATCTTATCTCCTATTAAAAGGATAGGGTATAAGATGTTAGATTGCAGGGATTCCGCCGCAACCACCCCCCCCCCCTCCCATAAACTTGCATTGAGGGGGCAGGGCGTGACGTCACGAGGTGCGGAGCTGTGACATCACGATACTCCTTCCCCTGCACCGCCCGTCTCCGATCCTCGCTCTGTGCAGCTGAAAAACGGGGGTGCTGCAGGAGAGATCGCGGGGGTATCCCAATTGGGATCCTCGCGATCTAACATCTTATCCCCTATACTTCTGATATGGGATAAGATGTTTAGCGCCGGAGTACCACTTTAAGTGCACATCCCAGATGGGAAAAACACTTTATCTTAAGGTTGAAGGCTCCCTTGCCCCCTTTGGCTTTATTTCAGCTGTTGGAGGCGGTCGGGAAGCCTAGAACAGTCAAACCGGCTGTTTTACATTTAATTTAAGCAAATGGAAGTTAAATAGAGTGTTGCTCGCAATACTATGCTATATATATGGTAAAAAGTAACAGAAAACGATATCCGCACTCACCGGAGGGAAAGCGATCAAAAGCTCCTACATGGAGATGTCGTAGAATCCGGGCGGTCACTGCTGCGTAGCCTTCTGAACGCTATGCAGCAGTGACCTCCCGGATTCTACGGCATCTCCATGTAGGAGCTTTTGGTCGCTTTCCCTCCGGTGAGTGCGGATATTGTTTTCTGTTACTTTTTACCCCATATATTGATGCTACTATCCTCTGTTTATCCTAGCACCTCCGCTGCACCAGTTATTAAGATTGGCTTCCATTTGAGCTACACTACCATTGTTCGGTTCCAACACAGCAGCACCTGTCTAACAGTAGCCACCTCTACACTTCTGGTTACACATGAGATACTATATATATATAGCCAGATCTTTTATACAGTTTGCGTAACTCCCATTGACTTTAATGGTATATATATATATATATATATATATATATATCATTAAAGTCAATGGGAGTTACGCAAACTGTATAAAAGATCTGGCTCTGCTGATTTCAGCTTCCCGACTGCCTTCGGCAGCTGCAAGCAGGCCACAGAGGGATCCCTTGTTCCCAGATGGGAATATCCCTTTAGGGTAGGGTCACACGTTGCGTATATAATACACTGCTCAAAAAAATAAAGGGAACACTAAGATAACACATCCTAGATCTGAATGAATGAACTAATCGTATGAAATACTTTCGTCTTTACATAGCTGGAGGATGTTGCAGGTAGCAGAACGTTCTCCACGGCGTCTCCAGACTCTGTCACGTCTGTCACCTGTGCTCAGTGTGAACCTGCTTTCATCTGTGAAAGCACAGGGCGCCAGTGGCTAGTTTGCCAATCTTGGTGCTTTCTGGCAAATGCCAAACGTCCTGCACGGTGTTGGGCTGCAAGCACAACCCCCACCTGTGGACGTTGGGCCCTCATGGAGTCATTTTCTGACCATTTGAGTGGACACATGCACATTTGTGGCCAGCTGGAGGTCATTTTGCAGGGCTCTGGCAGTGCTGCTCCTGCTCCTCCTTGCACAAAGGCGGAGGTAGCGGTCCTGCTGCTGGGTTGTTGCCCTCCTACGGCCTCCTCCACGTCTCCTGATGTACTGTCCTGTCTCCTGGTAGCGCCTCCATGCTCTGGACACTACGCTGACAGACACAGCAAACCTTCTTGCCACAGCTTGCATTGATGTGCCATCCTGAATGAGCTGCACTACCTGAGCCACCTGTGTGGGTTGTAGACTCCGTCTCATGCTACCACTAGAGTGAAAGCACCGCCAGCATTCAAAAGTGACCAAAACATCAGCCAGGATACATAGGAACTGAGAAGTGATCTGTGGTCACCACCTGCAGAACCACTCCTTTATTGGGGGTGTCTTGCTAATTGCCTATAATTTCCACCTGTTGTCTGTTCCATTTGCACAACAGCATGTGAAATTGATTGTCAATCAGTGTTCTTCCTGAGTGGACAGTGTGATTTCACAGAAGTGTCATTGACTTGGAGTTACATTGTGTTGTTTAAGTGTTCCCTTTATTTTTTTTTGAGCAGTGTATATTCTCCTATTAACAGACACACAGGGCTTCCCGCGGCAGCCCTGTGTGTGCAGTAAGGTTTGGAGGCAGGCCCTGCGCACCAACAGGACTGTGACACGCGGGCCCACCTGCAAACCTTACTGCACACACGGGCTTGCCGCTGGGTAGCCCTGTGTGTTTGCTTATAGAGTACTCGGGGTATTTCCCACTGCGCTGCATGAAATACGCTGCATATAAGCAATGTGTGACCCTACCCTAAAGAGGTTTTCCAACCCTATAAAGTGATGTCATATTGGAATCCCACCGATCGATCACT